>NC_059198.1:56992261-57294761 GCF_020615455.1 Coregonus clupeaformis | reverse complement strand
GAAATATCTTCCTCCGTTAGTAAATCCATTAGCTGCTCCTGTCTGTCTGTCACTCGCTCCCTGCGCGCTGCTCGCTCTGCATGCGGTCTGCTCACGGCAGCTCTGGGTCTGTGAGTATCCATAGCAACGGCTCCACTTGGGCTGCTCAATGACGAGAAGACATGAGAGAGCAGTTAGCTGTTAGCTGTTAGCTACTTTTCGTCACTCTAAACTCCAACAAAACTCAAGGAACATTATTATTTGCTGTGAAACAATCCCTCCTTATATTTTAAGAGGTTGAAGCACTTCTGACACCATGTTATGATCTTAGTCAGATCAAATGGCTCAGCTTCAAAATGTTAGTGATCAATTTAGTGATACCCGAGCACTGCCCCGTACCCTAGTTATTGATGAAAAAACTGGACCTAACCCAATGTATAATGTCGGGGCCCATCTCTACTCTGTCCCCAAGACTCAGGGGCTGCTCTATGATCAGACCATCAACAACATATACACACAGACAAACACACACACTCTCTTGGCAGGTCGAAGCAGACTCACCCTCTCTCCCCCAGCAGGCTGCCTCCGCGGTCACAGCTAATTGTGTTGCTATGGTGTCACATGACAACAGGTCTCTCCATCCCTTCCTCCACCCCCCACTGGTCAGGCAGGGTATGGCAGGGAGGGAAAGAGAGCGAGAGCGAGACAGAGAGACAGCCAGAGAGACAGAGACAGAGAGAGAGCGAGAGAGCGACAGAGAGAGCGACAGAGAGAGCCAGAGAGACAGAGAGACAGAGAGAGACAGAGAGAGACAGAGAGAGCCAGAGAGAGCCAGAGAGACAGAGAGAGAGAGAGAGAGAGAGAGAGAGAGAGAGAAAGAGAGCGAGAGCGAGACAGAGAGACAGCCAGAGAGACAGAGACAGAGAGAGAGCGAGAGAGCGACAGAGAGAGCGACAGAGAGAGCCAGAGAGACAGAGAGAGACAGAGAGAGAGAGACAGAGAGAGACAGAGAGAGCCAGAGAGACAGAGAGAGAGAGAGAGAGAGAGAGAGAGAGCGACAGAGAGAGCCAGAGAGCCAGAGAGACAGAGAGAGACAGAGAGAGCCAGAGAGAGCCAGAGAGACAGAGAGAGACAGAGAGAGCCAGAGAGAGCCAGAGAGACAGAGAGAGAGAGAGAGAGAGAGAGAGAGAGAGAGAGAGAGAGAGAGACGTGCACGCACACACACACAGAGCCCTGGCCAAGCCCCAGCCGCTAGTCCAAACACAAGGACTATTTACCACATTGTATTTCCCTAGCCAAACATTCCTTATTGCCAAATGGAGGTTCTCACTAAATACCTCCACGTCTTGGACTGTATCCCAAACGGCACACTATTCCCTACATGGTGCACTACGGACCCTATGGGCCCTGGCCAAAAGTAGTGCACTATGTAGGGAATAGTGTGCCGTTTGGGATAGAACTTTAGCCTTGGTAAAGAAGGGCCTCGCCTCACAGCATAGCATATGACTAAATTAATAAGAATCAATACTGGCCATTGATGTGGGCTCTATAGTCGAATGTAATACAGTCAGTGGCTCTATAGTCGAATGTAATACAGTCAGTGGCTCTATAGTCGACTGTAATACAGTCAGTGGCTCTATAGTCGAATGTAATACAGTCAGTGGCTCTATAGTCGAATGTAATACAGTCAGTGGCTCTATAGTCGACTGTAATAAATACAGTCAGTGGCTCTATAGTCGAATTTAATACAGTCAGTGGCTCTATAGTCGACTGTAATACAGTCAGTGGCTCTATAGTCGACTGTAATACTGAAAGACAGAAATTGTATAAAGTGTAGCAGTGGGAATTAAACGAACCCTGCTAGCTAGCTAGGGAAGGAGGTCCTCTAGAGGGTAAGGCTGTCCCCCATATACTACCCTATACCCTAAACCCTATACCCTATACCCTAAACCCTAAACCCTAAACCCTAAACCCTAAACCCTAAACCATCCCCTCCACGTCCTGCATGATTTTCTATAGTTGATTACCCCTTACACGCCTTCATACCCGGCTGAACTAGTATACAGTGGGGGAAAAAAGGATTTAGTCAGCCACCAATTGTGCAAGTTCTCCCTCTTAAAAAGATGAGAGGCCTGTAATTTTCATCATAGGTACACGTCAACGGCTGAACTAGTTATGTCATGTAGGTCTTAGTAGTGTATCAGGGCCAAGAGGTTGTCACGGTCGTCGGGAACAGAGGACCAATGCGCAGCGTAAAAGGTGAACATATTTATTAAATAATGATAACACGAACAAAAACAACAAACGATAACGTGACGTCCTCGGTCTAACACAAACCACACTGGAACAAGATCCCACAAACACTGTGGGAAAACTGGCTGCTTAAGTATGGTTCCCAATCAGAGACAACAAGCAACAGCTGATACACGTTGCCTCTGATTGAGAACCACACTGGCCAACATAGAGATACAAAACTAGAACAAAAACAAATGAAAACTCACACCCTGGCTCAACATACTAGAGTCCCCAGAGCCAGGGCGTGACAGTACCTCCCCCCCCCAAAGGCGCGGACTCCGGCCGCGCCAACCAAACACCAAAGGGGAGGGACCGGGTGGGCACTCCGCCTTGGCGGCGGATCCGGCTCCGAACATGATTCCCACTCCCTCTCCAACCCCCCAAAGTACCCCTGGTCCGGTCTGACCCTGCTGGCCGGAGCTGGACTGAACACCGGTGGAGCGGATTGCTCTAGCTCCGACGTGGAGCAGCTGACCGGTGCCGGACCAGGCACCGGTGGAACAGGCACGGGCTGTGCCGGACTGACGACGCCCACCACTGGCTTGGTGTGGGGAGCAGGAACAGGCCGAACCGGGCTGACGATGCGCACCATAGGCATGGAGCAGGAACAGGCCGGGCCGGGCTGACGATGCGCACCATAGGCTTGGTGCATGGAGCAGGAACAGGCCGGGCCGGGCTGACGACGCGCACCACAGGCTCGATGCGAGGAGCAGGAACAGGCCGGGCCGGGCTGACGATGCGCACCATAGGCTTGGTGCGTGGAGCAGGAACAGGCCGGGCCGGGCTGACGACGCGCACCACAGGCTCGATGCGAGGAACAGGAACAGGCCGGACCGTACTGGGGACACACACCACTGGCCCTACGCAGGGATCAGGAACGGGCCGGACCGGACTGGTAACACACCCCAGTACCTCTCGCCGTGCCTCTACACTTTCCCTCTCCTCTGTGACCAGTGGCCCCCTTAACCTGGCGGCCTCCTCTGCAACCCCGCTGGACCGCTCTATCGCGGCCTCCTGCTGCCCCGTCGTCCACGGCGTGAGCCCCCCCCTAAAAATTCTGGGGGTCTCTCCTCCCCGTGGGCCAGGCCCAGCCGAGGTTGATGTCCTTTAGCGATACCTCTGGCGCTGGCTCCTGGACACGCTGCTTGGTCCAGTGTTGGTGGGATCTTCTGTCACGATCGTCAGGTACAGAGGACCAAGGCGCAGCGTGAAAGGTGAACATATCTATTAAATAATGATAACACGAACAAAAACAACAAACGATAACGTGACGTCCTCGGTCTAACACAAACCACACTGGAACAAGATCCCACAAACACTGTGGGAAAACTGGCTGCTTAAGTATGGTTCCCAATCAGAGACAACAAGCAACAGCTGATACACGTTGCCTCTGATTGAGAACCACACTGGCCAACATAGAAATACAAAACTAGAACAAAAACAAATGAAAACTCACACCCTGGCTCAACATACTAGAGTCCCCAGAGCCAGGGCGTGACAGAGGTGAACCTTTATCGCCGTACTTACAGTCGATAGCACACCATTGTTCTTCGGGTGAAGTACCTTGTCTAGTGTCAATTTAGTGACCGTGGGACAGATTGTTGTAATGAAGGACGTTTTCTGAAGAGAACAAACAGTGCTATCTAATTAAATGGAGTTCAATCACCTTTGTTTTGAAGGCTGAACTAATTTATGCTAATTGGGAGCTAATTATTCAAGTTATTCAACCTTAGAGCTGAGAAGGCAGAGTTTGGGTCTCGTTATATTGTGTGTGTGTGTGTGTGTGTGTGTGTGTGTGTGTGTGTGTGTGTGTGTGTGTGTGTGTGTGTGTGTGTGTGTGTGTGTGTGTGTGTGTGTGTGTGTGTGTGTGTGTGTGTGTGTGTGTGTGTGTGTGTGCCTGATTCCATGTTTCCGTGTGTGCGTGCAACCTACAGTGCCGGTGTGCATTTTTTTTGAGTGCCAACCTGATGTTTCTGAAGCATGTGGCCCATACTAAGCATTTAGCTCTTTACAGCGTCTCCTTGTTTGCTGGCTCAGTGAGTAGTGGTGTTAGCATCGCATCGCTAGCACGGCTACACCAGAGGGGCTTGTACCCTGGCTCAGAGAAAGCCAGAATCAGTGACTGAGACGATCTAGTGTGCATGTGGCATGACTTCCAGGAGGAGATGAAGCCAGGCGGCATCGATAGGATGCCATTTGGGATGCGGTCGAGGTGCACTACGCTTTTACAACAAGGTCAGACCGAAGGATGTTGTTGTGCCTAAAGCAGAGTTTTTGCTTGTCGTCTTACCAGGGCGAAACCATGGGAGCTTGTGTGCCTTTAGCCTGTCTCATAGAGAGAGATAGTTAGGGGGTACAACACCTGGGCCTTTAGCCTGTCTGTCTCATAGAGAGAGATAGTTAGGGGGTACAACACCAGGGCCTTTAGCCTGTCTCATAGAGAGAGATAGTTAGGGGGTACAACACCAGGGCCTTTAGCCTGTCTCATAGAGAGAGATAGTTAGGGGGTACAACACCAGGGCCTTTAGCCTGTCTGGAGCGGAGAAGTGGAGAGGAGTAGAGTGGAGGAGTGGAGAGGAGGAGTGGAGAGGTGGAGTGGAGTGGAGGATTGGAGAGGAGGAGTGGAGTGGAGGATTGAAGAGGAGTGTGAATATAGTAATTGGACTGTTAGTTTCAGTGTCTCTCTTAACTGACTCTCTCTCTCTCTACACAGTGTTGAAGGCTAAGCCATGTAAACAAGGTAGAGGTTAACAAGCCTCTTCCGTTCTGCACCAGTACAGCGACACACACACACACACACACACACACACACACACACACACACACACACACACACACACACACACACACACACACACACACACACACACACACAAACACACAGCCTCTACCTCGTCCTAGACAGTGGTGATGGTTATGGCCAAAATGAGACTTAGACAGCAGGTCAGTTACATGGACAGACTCATTCATTCCTGAACCTAGTCTCAACTTTTCCCCCATGTTAACTACATCAGGAACTGACCTTTTCCCCCATGTTAACTACATCAGGGACTGACCTTTTCCCCCATGTTAACTACATCAGGAACTGACCTTTTCCCCCATGTTAACTACATCAGGAACTGACCTTTTCCCCCATGTTAACTACATCAGGAACTGACCTTTTCCCCCATGTTAACTACATCAGGGACTGACCTTTTCCCCCATGTTAACTACATCAGGAACTGACCTTTTCCCCCATGTTAACTACATCAGGAACTGACCTTTTCCCCCATGTTAACTACATCAGGAACTGACCCTTTCCCCCATGTTAACTACATCAGGAACTGACCTTTTCCCCCATGTTAACTACATCAGGAACTGACCTTTTCCCCCATGTTAACTACATCAGGAACTGACCTTTTCCCCCGTGTTAACTACATCAGGAACTGACCTTTTCCCCCATGTTAACTACATCAGGAACTGACCTTTTCCCCCATGTTAACTACATCAGGAACTGACCTTTTCCCCAGTGTTAACTACATCAGGAACTGACCTTTTCCCCCATGTTAACTACATCAGGAAGTGACCTTTTCCCCCATGTTAACTACATCAGGAACTGACCTTTTCCCCCATGTTAACTACATCAGGAACTGACCCTTTCCCCCATGTTAACTACATCAGGAACTGACCTTTTCCCCCATGTTAACTACATCAGGAACTGACATTTTCCCCCATGTTAACTACATCAGGAACTCACCTTTTCCCCCATGTTAACTGCATCAGGAACTGACCTTTTCCCCCATGTTAACTACATCAGGAACTGACCTTTTCCCCCATGTTAACTACATCAGGAACTGACCTTTTCCCCCATGTTAACTACATCAGGAACTGACCTTTTCCCCCGTGTTAACTACATCAGGAACTGACCTTTTCCCCATGTTAACTGCATCAGGAACTGACCTTTTCCCCCATGTTAACTACATCAGGAACTGACCTTTTCCCCCATGTTAACTACATCAGGAACTGACCTTTTCCCCCATGTTAACTACATCAGGAACTGACCCTTTCCCCCATGTTAACTACATCAGGAACTGACCTTTTCCCCCATGTTAACTACATCAGGAACTGACCTTTTCCCCCATGTTAACTACATCAGGAACTGACCTTTTCCCCCGTGTTAACTACATCAGGAACTGACCTTTTCCCCCATGTTAACTACATCAGGAACTGACCTTTTCCCCAGTGTTAACTACATCAGGAACTGACCTTTTCCCCCATGTTAACTACATCAGGAAGTGACCTTTTCCCCCATGTTAACTACATCAGGAACTGACCTTTTCCCCCATGTTAACTACATCAGGAACTGACCTTTTCCCCGTGTTAACTACATCAGGAACTGACCTTTTCCCCATGTTAACTGCATCAGGAACTGACCTTTTCCCCCATGTTAACTACATCAGGAACTGACCTTTTCCCCCATGTTAACTACATCAGGAACTGACCTTTTCCCCCATGTTAACTACATCAGGAACTTTGTTATGAACATTGCTGGCTGCTCTATTGTTTGCTAATGTACATCTTGGCTTAGTGTTAAGTGGGTTGATATCTGGGAAGGATGTGGGCATGTACACACACACACACACACAAAGACACAAACACACACACACAAAGACACACACACACACAGGCAGAGACACACACACACACACACACACACACACACACAAAGACACACACACACACAGGCAGAGACACACACACACAAAGACACATACACACACAGACAGAGGCACACACACACAGAGACACACACACACAGACAGAGACACACACACACACAGACAGAGACACACACATACACACAAAGACACACACACACAGACAGAGACACACACACACACACAAAGACACACACACACACAGACAGAGACACACAGACACACACAAATACACACACACACACACAGAAAGAGACACACACACACACAGGGACACATACACAGAGAGACACACACACACACACACAGACAAATCTGGGGAGGATGTGGGCATGTAGAAAAACTGAAACACTGCCTACCGCAATGCATTATGGTCTGGATATGATGTTGTGGGATGCTTTGATAACTCCCAGGGGCACACACGCACGCGACACACACACACACACACACACACACACACACACACACACACACACACACACAGGACGGGTAGCCTATCCTCATCAGAGAGGTCTTTGAAACCTTGAATAACAAGGTTATTGTTCAACATTCTTGACATTTGTCAGGAAATGCAGCTCTGTCACAGGTTCTGCTGTGGTGCAGTGGTTGCACAGCCTTTCCTCTACAGGGAGACAGGTTTTCCTGTGTCTACCCTTCTCAATGGCAAGGCTGTGCTCACTGAGCCTGTACTTTGTCAAGGTTTTTCCATGTTTTGATCAGTAACCATGGTCAAATAGTTAGCCACGGTGTACTGTCGATTTGGGGCCAGATAGCACTGCATTTTGCTTTGTGCTTGTGCTTGTGTTTCCCAATAAGTCATGTAGTTTTGTTTTGACTGTGTTGTAATTTGGTTTATTCTGATTGATTGGATGTTCTGGTCCTGAGGCTTCAGTGTGTTAGTAGAACAGGTTTGTGAACTCAGCCCCAGGACCAGCTGGATGAGGGGACTCATTTCTTTGCTCAGCTCTTGGTATTGCAGGGCTTGGTAATGATATGAGAGGGGGTCACTGTATTTGAGATGTTTCCAAAACTTAATTGCTATTTTTTGAGTTTTTATTATTAGTGGATATTTGCCTAATTCTGCCCTGCATGCATTGTTTGTAGTTTTGGTCTGGACATGTAGGAGCATCTTACATAACTCTGCATGTATGGTTTCAATGTGGTGTTTGTCCCTTTTGGTGACATTTTGTTTTGCAAATGGACCCCACACCCTCGCTGCCATAAAGTGCAATTGGTTCAATGACACATTCAATTAGTTTTAGCCGCATTTTTATAGGTATTTCAATTTGAATTTGTTTTTTAATGGCATAGAATGCCCTGCGTGCTTTCTCTCTCAGTTCATTCACTGCATCATTAAGGTGTCCAGTTGAGCTTATTTTTAAACCTAAGTAATTTGTAGTGTGTGCAGTACTCTATATATGTTGTACCAATTGAGAATTTTGGTCTAATTCCCTGAGATCTGGATCTTCTCCGGAAAATCATTATTTTAGTCTTTCTGGGGTTTACTGCCAGGGCCCAGGTCTGTCAGTACTGCTCTAGCAGGTCCAGGCTCTGCTGTAGGCCATGTGCTGTGGGTGACAGCAGGCACAGGTCATCTGCCAAAAGCAGGCATTTCACCTCTGAATTGTGGAGACTAACACCAGGGGCTGAGGATTTTTCTAGAATAGTGGCAAATTCGTTGATGCAAATATTGAAGAGTGCAGGGCTCAGATTGCAACCCTGGCGAAGGCCCCAGGTAGGGTGTAAATATGATCGATCGTGTAATGTTTTGGTATAAATCCAAATTGGCTTTTACTCAAGACTTATTAAGGAAGTTTAGAACTCTTACATTTATAATACTACAGAAAACTTCTTATGCATTTGTCATTGTTCTGCGTTTGCCTCCATTTGAACGGTGTTGTAGAGTGTTGTAAAATGGGTTGTCCATATGTCACCACTTTGTGTCGCTAATTCCTCTTGTTTTAATTTTTTTAGGTTTTGCCAATTTTGCCAGAAGTTGTTTGTGTTTATGGACTCCTCAATTAGTGTCATGTGCTTTTTTGGTTCTGAGTGTACGTTTATAGAGTTTTAAAGTCTCACAGTAATGAAGGCGTAATTCACAATTATTTGGGTCTCTGTGCTTTTGGTTTGATAGTGTTCTAAATTTTTTCCTTATAATTTTACAATCTGCATCAAACCAGTGGTCATCTGGGGTCTTTTTTGGTTAGTTTTTTTTATCAATTTCAGTTGTGCTTCTTTTGCTGTTTGCCTGAATACATAGTTGATGTTTTTTACTGCTGGATTGATACCTTCTTTACTGTGAGTGGATGTGCTATCCAGAAAGTTATCTAAGAATGTTTGGATATTTTGTTAACTGGTTGCTTTTTGATATTCTTCTGTGCTGTTTTGGGCCCATCTGTATGAATTTCTGATGTTGTACAGCTTACTGGGCTGTGAATGTGTGGTTGCTTCCATGTCTGTTCTTTTGAGGAACAAGGTCATTTGGCTGTGATCAGACAGAGGTGTTAGTGGCTTGACGGTGAATGAGCTGAGAGAGAAAGGGTCAATGTCTGTAATCATATAGTCTACTGTGCTGTGGCCAAGAGGTGAGCAATAGGTGAATCTCCCCAAAGATTCCACCCGTAACCTACCATTGACAAAGTACAGACCCATGCTTCGACAGAGCTGCAACAGAGCCCTTCCGTTTTTGTTGATGGTGCTGTCACTGTTGTTTCTATGGGGGAGATTAAGACAGTTAGAAACAGTATGGCCTGTAATAAAGCTGTCCCCTCGTGTGGTCGTTAGATCAGGTAGTGTTCCTGTGAGTGTATTTGTGTCCCCACAGATGAGCACCTTTCCCTGGGCCTGGAGTCACTCACCACCTTCCGGAGACATTTGAAACTCCACCACTTTAAGGAATACCTGGGATAGGATAAAGTAATCCTTCTACCCCCCCAAAAAAAAATTGTAAAGTGGTTATCCCACTGGCTATAGGGTGAATGCATCAATTTGTGAGTCGCTAAATGACGTAAATGTGCCCTTGAGCAAGGCACTTAACCCTAATTGCTCCTGTAAGTCGCTCTGGATAAGAGCGTCTGCTAAATGACTAAAATGTAAATGTAAAATGTGAAATGGCACGTCTCTTCCTCAAGCCTGGGGAATATCTCCTCTGAGTAATATGGAGATTCTGAGGGGGGATATGAATTATATTGCGCAAAGTAACCCATATTTTTAACCAGTTTTAACCAAATGTGATATTTACCAATTTTGAGGAGATCAATTAGAATTTGTAGTTCGGATTTGTACCAAATGATCAATCCTCCAGAGTCTATGGCTCTATTGACAGAGCTGTGTTTCTGTGACGGCACTATTACCTCTCTGTAGCCAGTGGGACGGTGAGTGACAATGTCTGCCTTACACCATGTCTCCTGCAGAATGATGACGTCTACATCTTTTGAGATTTTTGTTTCAACTCCAGAACTCCAAAACTCTTCAGTCCAACCCTTTACACACTCAAAATGCAGAACCCCCCCCCCATGCAATAACGGCTCTATATAATACTGTACTCTTTCTTGAATTTGTTCTGGATTTGGGGACTGTGAAAAGACCCCTGGTGGCATGTCTGGTGGGGTAAGTGTGTGTGTCAGAGCTGTGTGTAAGTTGACTATGCAAACAATTTGGGATTTTCAACACATGAATGTTTCTTATAAAAAGAAGAAGTGATGCAGTCAGTCTCTCCTCAACTCTTAGCCAAGAGAGACTGGCATGCATAGTATTTATATTAGCCCTCTGATTACAATGAAGAGCAAGATGTGCCGCTCTGTTCTGGGCCAGCTGCAGCTTAACTAGGTCTTTCCTTGCAGCACTTGACCACACGACTGGACAATAATCAAGACTAGACAAAACTAGAGCCTGCAGGACTTGCTTTTTGGAGTGTGGTGTCAAAAAAGCAGAACATCTCTTTATTACGGATAGACCTCTCCCCATTTGTACAACCATTGAATCTATATGTTTTGACCATGACAGTTTACAATCTAAGGTAACACCAAGTAATTTAGTCTCCTCAACTTGTTCAACAGCCACACCATTCATTACCAGATTTAGCTGAGGTCTAGAACATAGGGAATGATTTGTACCACATACAATGCTCTTAGTTTTATAGATGTTCAGGACCAGTTGATTACTGGTCACCCATTCCAAAACAGACTGCAACTCTTTGTTAAGGGTTTCAGTGACTTCATTAGCTGTGGTTGCTGATGCATATATGGTTGAATCATCAGCATACATGGACACACATGCTTTGTTTAATGCCAGTGGCAGGTCATTGGTAAAAATAGAAAAGAGTAGAGGGCCAAGAGAGCTGCCCTGCGGTACACCACACTTTACATATTTGCCATTAGAGAAGCTCCCATTAAAGAAAACCCTTTGAGTTATATTAGATATATAGCTCTGGTAGATGACAGAGGTTGAAAAGCCATAACACATACGTTTTTTCAGCAACAGGTTATGGTCAATAATATCAAAGGTTGCACTGAAATCTAACAGTACAGCTCCCACAATCTTCTTATTATTAATTTATTTCAACCAATCATCAGTAATTTGTGTCAGTGCAGTACATGTTGAGTGCCCTTCTCTATAAGCATGCTGAAAGTCTGTTGTTAATTTGTTTACAGAGAAATAGCATTGTATTTGGTCAAACACAATTCTTTCCAACAGTTTGCTAAGAGCTGGCAGCAAGCTGATAGGTCTGCTGTTAGAACTTTGGCTTCCCTCCAGGCCTGAGGACAAATACTTTCCTATCGACTCAGATTAAAGATATGACAGATAGGAGTGGCTATAGAGGCAGCTACCATCCTCAGTAGCTTTCCATCTAAGTTGCCAATGCCAGGAGGTTTGTCATTATTGATCGATAACAAAAATAAATCCACCTCTCCCTTACCTTGCTAACATCCTTGTCTTTTGTCTCAAGTAGACGATGCTAATTATATTGCAATATTATATTCTCCTTATATTCTCCTTTGGAGCGCAACATCACATTGTTAAAAAATATGTCTAAATTGGTATGCCTATAAGTTAGGCAACATTAACTATGATTGTGTTCGATGAAAATTATAGACCTTTCAAACGTTGTATGAAACATTGTATGTGACATTATCAGCAGGTGACTTGATGCCAAAGACATTTAGAGTTGTTAAAGGTAATATAATATTATGGTAATTATTGTCAAAATTACACATTTAACAACCATCGTAATTGTTTTTTATAAAGAAAGGTAATGTATGCCAACATATTAGCCAATAACTAAGAGTAGGTAAAGTGATGGTGTCAGATGAAATGATATCAAAAGGTTTTACCATTGAAACATTTGATGTACAGTCACATTCACTGTGGTTGTCCGAAGCAACGCAGGCTAGAGGGTTCACAGCTGGCGATGCCTCATCGCGACTGGTTATTCCCCAATTTACAACAATGTCAATAAACATCATCACTATCTTTCCTTTACAGAACCTCAAACTGTCCTGATTACCAGCTGAGATATACTTTTATGACTTGATTTTACTCCTGGCTCAGAGTTTTTCTGAACAGTGTATTTATCATCATCCTAAAACCTACTCTGAGCTGGGAGTTTTTTAAGTCTTGAAAAAGGTTTTAAAAGGATTCCTAGGACCTTTTGTGATGCTTTGTGGGTACGGGCCCTGGTCAAGAGCAGTGCACTATATAGGAAATAGGGTGCCATTTGGGACACAAGCTGTGAGAAAGGAATTATATACATTCAAAAGTATCCAGGGATCTGGGAGGCAAAGTATATCTTGGCCTGACACAGAGGGGTTACGGTGCCTTATAACCATCCTCATCCCCACTGGGACAGATTGGCAGGTACCAAGACATGTATGTTCCTCTACTAGACAGTAGAGAGGAGGAGTGGAGCAGAGGAGTGGAGAGGAGGAGTGGAGAGGAGGAGTGGAGAGGAGGAGTGGAGCAGAGGAGTAGAGAGGAGGAGTGGAGAGGAGGAGTGGAGAGGAGGAGTGGAGAGGTGGAGTGGAGAGGTGGAGTGGAGAGGTGGAGTGGAGAGGAGGAGTGGAGAGGAGGAGTGGAGAGCAGGAGTGGAGAGGAGGAGTGGAGAGGTGGAGTGGAGAGGTGGAGTGGATAGGAGGAGTGGAGAGGAGAGGAGGAGTGGAGAGGAGGAGTGGAGAGGTGGAGTGGAGAGGAGGAGTGGAGAGGTGGAGTGGATAGGAGGAGTGGAGAGGTGGAGTGGAGAGGTGGAGTGGAGAGGAGGAGAGGAGAGGAGGAGTAGAGAGGAGAGGAGGAGTGGAGAGGTGGAGTGGAGAGGAGAGGAGGAGTGGAGAGGTGGAGTGGAGAGGAGGAGTGGAGAGGAGGAGTGTGAATAGAGTAATTGGACTGTTGTTAGTTTCAGTGTCTCTCTGTAAAGTCTCCTACACAGTCCTCAGATCCTCAGGTATTGCTGTATTAGGGCTCCTGTGTAAAACTGGCAGGCAGTGTGGACACAAACAACTTCACCCCCATTCCCTGGTCTACCTGCTGTGTGTGGCCCCTGTGGCACCCCCATTCCCTGGTCTACCTGCTGTGTGTGGCCCCTGTGGCACCCCCATTCCCTGGTCTACCTGCTGTGTGTGGCCCCTGTGGCACCCCCATTCCCTGGTCTACCTGCTGTGTGTGGCCCCTGTAGCGACCGCCATTCCCTGGTCTACCTGCTGTGTGTGGCCCCTGTGGCACCCCCATTCCCTGGTCTACCTGCTGTGTGTGGCCCCTGTAGCGATGGCCATTCCCTGGTCTACCTGCTGTGTGTGGCCCCTGTGGCACCCCCATTCCCTGGTCTACCTGCTGTGTGTGGGCCCCTGTAGCGACGCCCATTCCCTGGTCTACCTGCTGTGTGTGGCCCCTGTGGCACCCCCCATCCCCTGGTCTACCTGCTGTGTGGTGGCCCCTGTAGCGACGGCCATTCCCTGGTCTACCTGCTGTGTGTGGCCCCTGTGGCACCCCCATTCCCTGGTCTACCTGCTGTGTGTGGCCCCTGTAGCACGGCCATTCCCTGGTCTACCTGCTGTGTGTGGCCCCTGTAGCACCCCCATTCCCTGGTCTACCTGCTGTGTGTGGCCCCTGTGGCACCCCCATTCCCTGGTCTACCTGCTGTGTGTGGCCCCTGTAGCACCCCCATTCCCTGGTCTACCTGCTGTGTGTGGCCCCTGTAGCACCCCCATTCCCTGGTCTACCTGCTGTGTGTGGCCCCTGTAGCACCCCCATTCCCTGGTCTACCTGCTGTGTGTGGCCCCTGTAGCGATGGGGGTATTAGACTAGAGCAGTGGCTAAAGGCATTCATAAAGTCATAGAGTCAGTCATTCAGTCATACTTTCATACAGTCATACAGTAAATCATACAGTCCAATCCATCCGAGACAGAGTGGATTGAGGATCATTTTAATAGGATTTACAGGATTTACAGGATTTACAGGATTTTGCTTTGAGACCAGTAATCGGATAGTTATCCCCTCAGGAAGAATGGGACCAATAATCTGATAGTTTTCCCCTCAGGAAGAATGAGACCAATAATCTGATAGTTATCCCCTCAGGAAGAATGGGACCAATACTCTGATAGTTTTCCCCTCAGGAAGAATGAGACCAATAATCTGATAGTTTTCCCCTCAGGAAGAATGAGACCAGTAATCTGATAGTTATCCCCTCAGGAAGAATGGGACCAATAATCTGATAGTTTTCCCCTCAGGAAGAATGAGACCAATAATCTGATAGTTTTCCCCTCAGGAAGAATGAGACCAGTAATCTGATAGTTATCCCCTCAGGAAGAATGGGACAAATAATCTGATAGTTATCCCCTCAGGAAGAATGGGACCAGTAATCTGATTTGTTATCCCCTCAGGAAGAATGAGACCAATACTCTGATAGTTATCCCCTCAGGAAGAATGGGACCAATAATCTGATAGTTATCCCCTCAGGAAGAATGAGACCAATAATCTGATAATTATCCCCTCAGGAAGAATGGGACCAATACTCTGATAGTTTTCCCCTTAGTAAGAATGGGACCAATAATCTGATAATTATCCCCTCAGGAAGAATGGGACCAGTAATCGGATAGTTTTCCCCTTAGTAAGAATGGGACCAATAATCTGATAATTATCCGCTCAGGAAGAATGGGACCAGTAATCGGATAGTTATCCCCTCAAGAAGAATGGGACCAATAATCTGATAATTATCCGCTCAGGAAGAATGGGACCAGTAATCGGATAGTTATACCCTCACGAAGAATGAGACCAATAATCTGATAATTATCCCCTCAGGAAGAATGGACCAATACTCTGATAGTTTTCCCCTCAGGAAGAATGGGACCAATAATCTGATAGTTGATAGACACACACACACACACACACACACACACACACACACACACACACACACACACAGAGTGAGAGAGAGAGATACACATACTCAACTGCACAGTCATTCATGCTAGGTTTACTAAGTCACATTTCTACTGTACTCTGTTGACTACCCTGGTTGTTGTTGAGGGACTTTGAGTCCAGATGACTCAGTACCAAAGTAAAAAATGACTGCATGTTGTGTGTGTGCATGTGTGTGTGTGTGTGTGTGTGTGTGTGTGTGTGTGTGTGTGTGTGTGTGTGTGTGTGTGTGTGTGTGTGTGTGTGTGTGTGTGTGTGTGTGTGTGTACAAAAGGGAGGAAGGGAGAGAGAGATGGAACAGAGAACAGTATGTGTTGTAATGTAACCATAGAAAGAGAACATCAAGCAGAGATGTCTATTAAGATAACTCAATTACCTTATGAAGCTGTATACTTGTTGGTCTGTCTTTATGAAGCTGTATATATGTTGGTCTGTCTTTATGAAGCTGTATATATATGTTGGTCTGTCTTTATGAAGCTGTATATATGTTGGTCTGTCTTTATGAAGCTGTATATATGTTGGTCTGTCTTTATGAAGCTGTATATATGTTGGTCTGTCTTTATGAAGCTGTATATATGTTGGTCTGTCTTTATGCAGCTGTATATATGTTGGTCTGTCTTTATGAAGCTGTATATATGTTGGTCTGTCTTTATGAAGCTGTATATATATGTTGGTCTGTCTTTATGAAGCTGTATATATGTTGGTCTGTCTTTATGAAGCTGTATATATGTTGGTCTGTCTTTATGAAGCTGTATATATGTTGGTCTGTCTTTATGAAGCTGTATATATGTTGGTCTGTCTTTATGAAGCTGTATATATGTTGGTCTGTCTTTATGAAGCTGTATATATGTTGGTCTGTCTTTATGAAGCTGTATATATGTTGGTCTGTCTTTATGAAGCTGTATATATATGTTGGTCTGTCTTTATGAAGCTGTATATATGTTGGTCTGTCTTTATGAAGCTGTATATATGTTGGTCTGTCTTTATGAAGCTGTATACATGTTGGTCTGTCTTTATGAAGCTGTATATATGTTGGTCTGTCTTTATGAAGCTGTATATATGTTGGTCTGTCTTTATGAAGCTGTAAATATGTTGGTCTGTCTTTATGAAGCTGTATATATGTTGGTCTGTCTTTATGAAGCTGTATACATGTTGGTCTGTCTTTATGAAGCTGTATATATGTTGGTCTGTCTTTATGAAGCTGTATATATGTTGGTCTGTCTTTATGAAGCTGTATATATGTTGGTCTGTCTTTATGAAGCTGTATATATGTTGGTCTGTCTTTATGAAGCTGTATATATATGTTGGTCTGTCTTTATGAAGCTGTATATATGTTGGTCTGTCTTTATGAAGCTGTATATATATGTTGGTCTGTCTTTATGAAGCTGTATATATGTTGGTCTGTCTTTATGAAGCTGTATATATGTTGGTCTGTCTTTATGCAGCTGTATATATGTTGGTCTGTCTTTATGAAGCTGTATATATGTTGGTCTGTCTTTATGAAGCTGTATATATATGTTGGTCTGTCTTTATGAAGCTGTATATATGTTGGTCTGTCTTTATGAAGCTGTATATATGTTGGTCTGTCTTTATGAAGCTGTATATATGTTGGTCTGTCTTTATGAAGCTGTATATATGTTGGTCTGTCTTTCTGAAGCTGTATATATGTTGGTCTGTCTTTATGAAGCTGTATATATGTTGGTCTGTCTTTATGAAGCTGTATATATGTTGGTCTGTCTTTATGAAGCTGTATATATGTTGATCTGTCTTTATGAAGCTGTAAATATGTTGGTCTGTCTTTATGAAGCTGTATATATGTTGGTCTGTCTTTATGAAGCTGTATATATGTTGGTCTGTCTTTATGAAGCTGTATATATGTTGGTCTGTCTTTATGCAGCTGTATATATGTTGGTCTGTCTTTATGAAGCTGTATATATGTTGGTCTGTCTATCTGTGAAGCCTTCGGCAGCCGTTAATCATCTGTAAGAAACAGGATGGCTGAGTCTAAACGCATGCACACACAAAGTCTCTCTCTCTGAGTCTCTCTCTCTGAGTCTCTCTCTCTGAGTCTCTCTCTCTGAGTCTCTCTCTCTGAGTCTCTCTCTCTCTCTCTCTCTCTCTCTCTCTCTCTCTCTCTCTCTCTCTCTCTCTCTCTCTCCAAACGCATGCACACACAAAGTCTCTCTCTCTGAGTCTCTCTCTCTCTCAAATTCAAATTGCTTTATTGGCATGATGTAACAATGTACATATTGTGAAAGCGTACTTTAGAAATTAAGTTAATAATTTACAATATTAACATATTTCAAATAATAATATTAATCAACATTGTCAACGGGACAATCAGTAACAACAATAATCAAGAGTCAAAATAACCATACAATGGACAATAACAATGGCATAGAGGAGATGTGCAGGTTGGTTGGTCTGTCAGACACTGTCCCTCATCTTATGGCAGGCAGAAATGTAGTGCGCTGCCAACCCACAGCTCTCTGCGTCCTCCCCCAACAGGACGGGTAGCCTGAGTCCTCCCCCAACAGGACGGGTAGCCTGCGTCCTCCCCCAACAGGACGGGTAGCCTGAGTCCTCCCCCAACAGGACGGGTAGCCTGAGTCCTCCCCCAACAGGACGGGTAGCCTGAGTCCTCCCCCAACAGGACGGGTAGCCTGCGTCCTCCCCCAACAGGACGGGTAGCCTGAGTCCTCCCCCAACAGGAAGGGTAGCCTGAGTCCTCCCCCAACAGGACGGGTAGCCTGAGTCCTCCCCCAACAGGACGGGCAGCCTGAGTCCTCCCCCAACAGGACGGGTAGCCTGAGTCCTCCCCCAACAGGACGGGTAGCCTGCGTCCTCCCCCTTTCCTCTACAGGGAGCCAGGTTTCCCTGTGTCTACCCTTCTCAATGGCAAGGCTGTGCTCACTGAACGTGTACTTTGTCAAGGTTTTGATCAGTAACCATGGTCAAATAGTTAGCCACAGTGTACTGTCGATTTGGGGCCAGATAGCACTGCATTTTGCTTTGTGCTTGTGCTTGTGTTTCCCAATAAGTCATGTAGTTTTGTTTTGACTGTGTTGTAATTTGGTTTATTCTGATTGATTGGATGTTCTGGTCCTGAGGCTTCAGTGTGTTACTAGAACAGGTTTGTGAACTCAGCCCCAGGACCAGCTGGATGAGGGGACTATTTTCTTTGCTCAGCTCTTGGTATTGCAGGGTTTTGTAATGATATGAGTCATTATGAGGTCACTGTCTCTCTCTCTCTCTCTCTCTCTCTCTCTCTCTTTCTCTCTCTCTCTGTGTCTCTCTCTCTCTCTCTTTCTCTCTTTCTCTCTCTCTCTCTCTCTCTCTCTCTCTCTCTCTCTCTCTCTGTCTCTCTCTCTCTCTCTCTCGCTCTCTCTCTCTCTCTCTCTCTCTCTCTCTCTCTCTCTCTCTCTCTCTCTCTCTCTCTCTCTCTCTGTCTCTCTGTCTCTCTGTCTCTCTGTGTCTCTCTCTCTCTCTGTCTCTCTCTGTCTCTGTCTCTGTCTCTGTCTCTGTCTCTGTCTCTGTCTCTGTCTCTCTCTCTCTCTCTCTCTCTCTCTCTCTCTCTCTCTCTCTCTCTCTCTCTCTCTCTCTCTCTCTCTCTCTCTTTCTGTGTCTCTCTCTCTTTCTCTCTCTCTCTCTCTGTGCGTCTGTCTCTCCATGTCTCTCTATGTGTGTTGTGAATGGGGGTGATCCAGTCATTTGTTGCCTTGGAAATGTAAACTGCAATAACTTGAGGTTTGATGACACTGTGTGGTCCGTGTGCTTCCCCCATCTCACCTCTGATGCATGCAAATACCTTCAGTCACAGGAAACCTGCTGTTTATGTGAAAGGATTTTTTTTTAATTGCAACCTGAACTGTGAGAGTTACTTAAGATACTCTTCAAAGAGGTCTATTTTTGTTTTGTTTGGTGCCTAATGAGCACACCCCAGGTGAAAGAGGATTAAGCTCCTCAATCAGGTCCACTGCTCAGTGCTCACTGAGGCGAAGGTTACTGTCTTCAGTTCAGTATTAAGTGTGTACTGTCTGTATATACACTCAGTTGCTCCAAAGTGGTTTGTCTCAGTAATTCAGACATGGAAAATTAAACGGGTAGTTTTTAGAAAACAGATGAACATCTCTAAGTTTTCGGTTAACTGTCTCATAAATGTATTAATGGAAACATAATTGGAGTGAATCTCATTAAGTGAAGTGCGTTGCTTAAACAGATCTGGAGATCATGCAGTCTCTCTCACCCCCCTCTCTTTCTCTCTCACCCCCCTCTCTTTCTCTCACCCATCTCTCTCTCTTTCCCTCTCACCCCTCTCTCACCCCACTCTCTCTCTCTCTCACCCCTCTCTCACCCCTCTCTCTCTCTCTCAACTCTCTCTCTCTCACACCTCTCTCTCTCTCTTTGCTTCTCACCCCTCTCTCCCTCTCACCCCTCTCTCTCTCTCCTTCTCTTCTCCCTTTTTCTCACCCCTCTCTCTCTCACCCCTCTCTCTCTTTCCCTCTCACCCCCGCTCTCTCTCTCACCGCTCGCTCTCTCTTTCCATCTCACCCCCTCTCTCTCTCACCCCTCTCTCTCACCCCCTATCTCTCTTCCCTCTCACCCCTCTCTCCCCCCTCTCTCTCTTTCCCTCTCACCCACCCTCTCTCTCTCACCCCTCTCTCTCACCCCTCTCTCTCTCTCTTTCCCTCTACCCCTCTCTCCCTCTCACCCCCCTCTCTCTCTCCTTCTCTCCCTTTATCTCTTTCTCTCACCCCCTCTCTCTCTCCTTCTCTCCCTTTATCTCTTCCTCTCACCCCCGCTCTCTCTCTCTCCCTCTCTCTCTCTCTCCCTCTCACCCCTCTCTGTGTGTGTGCGTCCGTGTGAGTGTGTCAGAGTGTGTCAGAGTGTGTGTCTTCATCCCAGAACGGATGAGTTATGTGGCATGAAGGGAGGTGTAGCAAGTCTCTTT
Organism: Coregonus clupeaformis; assembly: GCF_020615455.1. Lineage (NCBI taxonomy): Eukaryota > Metazoa > Chordata > Actinopteri > Salmoniformes > Salmonidae > Coregonus > Coregonus clupeaformis. The sequence goes on along the minus strand of NC_059198.1, from coordinate 57,274,429 downwards.
CCCAATCCCTCACACACGACAAACAACTCCTCCCACCACATGTCTCTCTCAGTATAGCTGGCTGACTGCAGGTACAGGCCTGCTTACCAATCTATCCATTGCTGACCCTGAACTGTTCACTGTGTCAGTCTCAATCTACATTCTCTCTCTCTCTCTCTTACAAACTGTGATTCAAGCTGCTTGCGGTACACTCTTGATCGAGCCCAAGCTGACGTAATGGTGGAGTTCCGCTGGCCTGGCTCGTCTGACTTTGTGCTGAACCTCAAGGGACGGACAGCTCCTTCTAGTGGCCTCTATTAGAAGTCCCAGTCATCACGCTGTGAAAGTGGAAACTAACTATAGGAATGTGAAAATTAGTGTCAGTGTGTCTTAGACGCCTATAGGCCAACTGACAGTGGATTTGGGTCAAGACAACATGACACCTAAAACCTAAGGCTGTTGCTTCCCAAATGGCACCCTATTCCCTACATAGTGCACTACTTTTGACCAGAGACCTATGAGCCCTGGTCAAAAGTAGTGCACTATATGGGGAATAGGGTGCCATTTGGGAAACCTAACACAATCCCCCACAACCCTCATCCTGTAAATCAAGGGCCTGCTTAGGCAAGAAGCATATCTCTAGGAGAAAGTCAGTGAGAAGTCATACATCTTATTACAGAAGGAGTGGTGAGGACATGGGCCAGATGATTCACTCCACACAAGATGATTCACTCCACACCAGATCATAAACTCCACACCAGATTATACACTCCACACCAGATTATACACTCCACACCATGTTATACACTCCACACCAGATTATAAACTCCACACCAGATTATACACTCCACACAAGATGATTCACTCCACACCAGATTATAAACTCCACACCAGATTATACACTCCACACAAGATGATTCACTCCACACCAGATTATAAACTCCACACCAGATTATTCACTCCACACAAGATGATTCACTCCACACCAGATTATAAACTCCACACCAGATTATTCACTCCACACAAGATGATTCACTCCACACCAGATCATAAACTCCACACCAGATTATACACTCCACACCAGATTATACACTCCACACCAGATTATAAACTCCACACCAGATTATACACTCCACACAAGATGATTCACTCCACACCAGATTATAAACTCCACACCAGATTATACACTCCACACCATATTATACACTCCACACCAGATTATACACTCCACACCAGATTATAAACTCCACACCAGATTATACGCTCCACACCAGATTATAAACTCCACACCAGATTATACACTCCACACCAGATGATAAACTCCACACAATAAACTGTCGTGCCCTTGAGCAAGGCACTTAACCTTAATTGCTCCTGTAAGTCTCTCTGGATAAGAGCGTCTGCTAAATGACTAAAATGTAAACGTGAGATGATACACTCCACTAGCTTGTGTTCTCTACTCTACTCTGTAATGTTACTATATTAGACTAGCTTGTGTTCTCTACTCTATAATGTTACTGTATTAGACTAGCTTGTGTTCTCTACTCTGTAATGCTACTGTATTAGACTAGCTTGTGTTCTCTACTCTATAATGCTACTGTATTAGACTAGCTTGTGTTCTCTACTCTATAATGCTACTGTATTAGACTAGCTTGTGTTCTCTACTCTATAATGTTACTGTATTAGACTAGCTTGTGTTCTCTACTCTACTCTGTAATGCTACTGTATTAGACTAGCTTGTGTTCTCTACTCTGTAATGTTACTGTATTAGACTAGCTTGTGTTCTCTACTCTGTAATGTTACTGTATTAGACTAGCTTGTGTTCTCTACTCTGTAATGTTACTGTATTAGACTAGCTTGTGTTCTCTACTCTGTAATGTTACTGTATTAGACTAGCTTGTGTTCTCTACTCTGTAATGTTACTGTATTAGACTAGCTTGTGTTCTCTACTCTACTCTGTAATGTTACTGTATTAGACTAGCTTGTGTTCTCTACTCTGTAATGTTACTGTATTAGACTAGCTTGTGTTCTCTACTCTACTCTATAATGTTACTGTATAAGACTAGCTTGTGTTCTCTACTCTACTCTGTAATGTTACTGTATTAGACTAGCTTGTGTTCTCTACTCTATAATGTTACTGTATTAGACTAGCTTGTGTTCTCTACTCTATAATGTTACTGTATTAGACTAGCTTGTGTTCTCTACTCTACTCTATAATGTTACTGTATTAGACTAGCTTGTGTTCTCTACTCTACTCTGTAATGTTACTGTATTAGACTAGCTTGTGTTCTCTACTCTATAATGTTACTGTATTAGACTAGCTTGTGTTCTCTACTCTACTCTGTAATGTTACTGTATTAGACTAGCTTGTGTTCTCTACTCTGTAATGCTACTGTATTAGACTAGCTTGTGTTCTCTACTCTATAATGCTACTGTATTAGACTAGCTTGTGTTCTCTACTCTGTAATGTTACTGTATTAGACTAGCTTGTGTTCTCTACTCTATAATGTTACTATATTAGACTAGCTTGTGTTCTCTACTCTGTAATGCTACTGTATTAGACTAGCTTGTGTTCTCTACTCTATAATGCTACTGTATTAGACTAGCTTGTGTTCTCTACTCTATAATGCTACTGTATTAGACTAGCTTGTGTTCTCTACTCTATAATGCTACTGTATTAGACTAGCTTGTGTTCTCTACTCTACTCTGTAATGTTACTGTATTAGACTAGCTTGTGTTCTCTACTCTACTCTGTAATGCTACTGTATTAGACTAGCTTGTGTTCTCTACTCTATAATGTTACTGTATTAGACTAGCTTGTGTTCTCTACTCTATAATGCTACTGTATTAGACTAGCTTGTGTTCTCTACTCTATAATGTTACTGTATTAGACTAGCTTGTGTTCTCTACTCTATAATGCTACTGTATTAGACTAGCTTGTGTTCTCTACTCTACTCTGTAATGTTACTGTATTAGACTAGCTTGTGTTCTCTACTCTACTCTGTAATGTTACTGTATTAGACTAGCTTGTGTTCTCTACTCTACTCTGTAATGTTACTGTATTAGACTAGCTTGTGTTCTCTACTCTATAATGTTACTGTATTAGACTAGCTTGTGTTCTCTACTCTGTAATGTTACTATATTAGACTAGCTTGTGTTCTCTACTCTACTCTGTAATGTTACTGTATTAGACTAGCTTGTGTTCTCTACTCTATAATGTTACTGTATTAGACTAGCTTGTGTTCTCTACTCTATAATGTTACTGTATTAGACTAGCTTGTGTTCTCTACTCTATAATGCTACTGTATTAGACTAGCTTGTGTTCTCTACTCTATAATGTTACTGTATTAGACTAGCTTGTGTTCTCTACTCTGTAATGCTACTGTATTAGACTAGCTTGTGTTCTCTACTCTACTCTGTAATGTTACTATATTAGACTAGCTTGTGTTCTCTACTCTGTAATGTTACTATATTAGACTAGCTTGTGTTCTCTACTCTGTAATGTTACTATATTAGACTAGCTTGTGTTCTCTACTCTGTAATGTTACTATATTAGACTAGCTTGTGTTCTCTACTCTGTAATGCTACTGTATAAGACTAGCTTGTGTTCTCTACTCTATAATGTTACTGTATTAGACTAGCTTGTGTTCTCTACTCTGTAATGTTACTGTATTAGACTAGCTTGTGTTCTCTACTCTATAATGTTACTGTATTAGACTAGCTTGTGTTCTCTACTCTGTAATGTTACTATATTAGACTAGCTTGTGTTCTCTACTCTATAATGTTACTGTATTAGACTAGCTTGTGTTCTCTACTCTGTAATGTTACTGTATTAGACTAGCTTGTGTTCTCTACTCTGTAATGCTACTGTATAAGACTAGCTTGTGTTCTCTACTCTATAATGTTACTGTATTAGACTAGCTTGTGTTCTCTACTCTGTAATGTTACTGTATTAGACTAGCTTGTGTTCTCTACTCTATAATGTTACTGTATTAGACTAGCTTGTGTTCTCTACTCTGTAATGTTACTGTATTAGACTAGCTTGTGTTCTCTACTCTGTAATGTTACTGTATTAGACTAGCTTGTGTTCTCTACTCTATAATGCTACTGTATTAGACTAGCTTGTGTTCTCTACTCTGTAATGCTACTGTATTAGACTAGCTTGTGTTCTCTACTCTGTAATGTTACTGTATTAGACTAGCTTGTGTTCTCTACTCTGTAATGCTACTGTATTAGACTAGCTTGTGTTCTCTACTCTATAATGTTACTGTATTAGACTAGCTTGTGTTCTCTACTCTATAATGTTACTGTATTAGACTAGCTTGTGTTCTCTACTCTACTCTGTAATGTTACTGTATTAGACTAGCTTGTGTTCTCTACTCTGTAATGCTACTGTATTAGACTAGCTTGTGTTCTCTACTCTATAATGCTACTGTATTAGACTAGCTTGTGTTCTCTACTCTATAATGCTACTGTATTAGACTAGCTTGTGTTCTCTACTCTGTAATGTTACTGTATTAGACTAGCTTGTGTTCTCTACTCTATAATGCTACTGTATTAGACTAGCTTGTGTTCTCTACTCTACTCTGTAATGTTACTGTATTAGACTAGCTTGTGTTCTCTACTCTGTAATGTTACTGTATTAGACTAGCTTGTGTTCTCTACTCTATAATGTTACTGTATTAGACTAGCTTGTGTTCTCTACTCTGTAATGTTACTGTATTAGACTAGCTTGTGTTCTCTACTCTATAATGTTACTGTATTAGACTAGCTTGTGTTCTCTACTCTATAATGTTACTGTATTAGACTAGCTTGTGTTCTCTACTCTACTCTATAATGTTACTGTATTAGACTAGCTTGTGTTCTCTACTCTACTCTGTAATGTTACTGTATTAGACTAGCTTGTGTTCTCTACTCTATAATGTTACTGTATTAGACTAGCTTGTGTTCTCTACTCTACTCTGTAATGTTACTGTATTAGACTAGCTTGTGTTCTCTACTCTGTAATGTTACTGTATTAGACTAGCTTGTGTTCTCTACTCTGTAATGTTACTATATTAGACTAGCTTGTGTTCTCTACTCTGTAATGCTACTGTATTAGACTAGCTTGTGTTCTCTACTCTATAATGCTACTGTATTAGACTAGCTTGTGTTCTCTACTCTATAATGCTACTGTATTAGACTAGCTTGTGTTCTCTACTCTGTAATGTTACTGTATTAGACTAGCTTGTGTTCTCTACTCTACTCTGTAATGTTACTGTATTAGACTAGCTTGTGTTCTCTACTCTACTCTGTAATGTTACTGTATTAGACTAGCTTGTGTTCTCTACTCTACTCTGTAATGTTACTGTATTAGACTAGCTTGTGTTCTCTACTCTATAATGTTACTGTATTAGACTAGCTTGTGTTCTCTACTCTGTAATGTTACTATATTAGACTAGCTTGTGTTCTCTACTCTGTAATGTTACTGTATTAGACTAGCTTGTGTTCTCTACTCTGTAATGTTACTATATTAGACTAGCTTGTGTTCTCTACTCTGTAATGCTACTGTATAAGACTAGCTTGTGTTCTCTACTCTATAATGTTACTGTATTAGACTAGCTTGTGTTCTCTACTCTGTAATGTTACTGTATTAGACTAGCTTGTGTTCTCTACTCTGTAATGTTACTGTATTAGACTAGCTTGTGTTCTCTACTCTGTAATGTTACTGTATTAGACTAGCTTGTGTTCTCTACTCTGTAATGTTACTGTATTAGACTAGCTTGTGTTCTCTACTCTATAATGCTACTGTATTAGACTAGCTTGTGTTCTCTACTCTGTAATGCTACTGTATAAGACTAGCTTGTGTTCTCTACTCTGTAATGTTACTGTATTAGACTAGCTTGTGTTCTCTACTCTGTAATGCTACTGTATTAGACTAGCTTGTGTTCTCTACTCTATAATGTTACTGTATTAGACTAGCTTGTGTTCTCTACTCTATAATGTTACTGTATTAGACTAGCTTGTGTTCTCTACTCTACTCTGTAATGTTACTGTATTAGACTAGCTTGTGTTCTCTACTCTGTAATGCTACTGTATTAGACTAGCTTGTGTTCTCTACTCTATAATGCTACTGTATTAGACTAGCTTGTGTTCTCTACTCTATAATGCTACTGTATTAGACTAGCTTGTGTTCTCTACTCTGTAATGTTACTGTATTAGACTAGCTTGTGTTCTCTACTCTATAATGCTACTGTATTAGACTAGCTTGTGTTCTCTACTCTACTCTGTAATGTTACTGTATTAGACTAGCTTGTGTTCTCTACTCTGTAATGTTACTGTATTAGACTAGCTTGTGTTCTCTACTCTACTCTATAATGTTACTGTATAAGACTAGCTTGTGTTCTCTACTCTATAATGTTACTGTATTAGACTAGCTTGTGTTCTCTACTCTACTCTGTAATGTTACTGTATTAGACTAGCTTGTGTTCTCTACTCTATAATGTTACTGTATTAGACTAGCTTGTGTTCTCTACTCTATAATGTTACTGTATTAGACTAGCTTGTGTTCTCTACTCTACTCTATAATGTTACTGTATTAGACTAGCTTGTGTTCTCTACTCTACTCTGTAATGTTACTGTATTAGACTAGCTTGTGTTCTCTACTCTGTAATGTTACTGTATTAGACTAGCTTGTGTTCTCTACTCTACTCTGTAATGTTACTGTATTAGACTAGCTTGTGTTCTCTACTCTGTAATGCTACTGTATTAGACTAGCTTGTGTTCTCTACTCTGTAATGTTACTGTATTAGACTAGCTTGTGTTCTCTACTCTGTAATGCTACTGTATTAGACTAGCTTGTGTTCTCTACTCTATAATGCTACTGTATTAGACTAGCTTGTGTTCTCTACTCTATAATGCTACTGTATTAGACTAGCTTGTGTTCTCTACTCTGTAATGTTACTGTATTAGACTAGCTTGTGTTCTCTACTCTACTCTGTAATGTTACTGTATTAGACTAGCTTGTGTTCTCTACTCTACTCTGTAATGTTACTGTATTAGACTAGCTTGTGTTCTCTACTCTACTCTGTAATGTTACTGTATTAGACTAGCTTGTGTTCTCTACTCTACTCTGTAATGTTACTGTATTAGACTAGCTTGTGTTCTCTACTCTATAATGTTACTGTATTAGACTAGCTTGTGTTCTCTACTCTATAATGTTACTGTATTAGACTAGCTTGTGTTCTCTACTCTATAATGCTACTGTATTAGACTAGCTTGTGTTCTCTACTCTATAATGTTACTGTATTAGACTAGCTTGTGTTCTCTACTCTGTAATGCTACTGTATTAGACTAGCTTGTGTTCTCTACTCTACTCTGTAATGTTACTATATTAGACTAGCTTGTGTTCTCTACTCTGTAATGTTACTATATTAGACTAGCTTGTGTTCTCTACTCTGTAATGTTACTGTATTAGACTAGCTTGTGTTCTCTACTCTGTAATGTTACTGTATTAGACTAGCTTGTGTTCTCTACTCTGTAATGCTACTGTATTAGACTAGCTTGTGTTCTCTACTCTATAATGTTACTGTATTAGACTAGCTTGTGTTCTCTACTCTGTAATGTTACTGTATTAGACTAGCTTGTGTTCTCTACTCTGTAATGTTACTGTATTAGACTAGCTTGTGTTCTCTACTCTGTAATGTTACTGTATTAGACTAGCTTGTGTTCTCTACTCTATAATGTTACTGTATTAGACTAGCTTGTGTTCTCTACTCTGTAATGTTACTGTATTAGACTAGCTTGTGTTCTCTACTCTGTAATGCTACTGTATTAGACTAGCTTGTGTTCTCTACTCTATAATGTTACTGTATTAGACTAGCTTGTGTTCTCTACTCTGTAATGTTACTGTATTAGACTAGCTTGTGTTCTCTACTCTATAATGTTACTGTATTAGACTAGCTTGTGTTCTCTACTCTGTAATGTTACTGTATTAGACTAGCTTGTGTTCTCTACTCTATAATGTTACTGTATTAGACTAGCTTGTGTTCTCTACTCTGTAATGTTACTGTATTAGACTAGCTTGTGTTCTCTACTCTGTAATGTTACTGTATTAGACTAGCTTGTGTTCTCTACTCTATAATGCTACTGTATTAGACTAGCTTGTGTTCTCTACTCTATAATGTTACTGTATTAGACTAGCTTGTGTTCTCTACTCTATAATGTTACTGTATTAGACTAGCTTGTGTTCTCTACTCTGTAATGTTACTGTATTAGACTAGCTTGTGTTCTCTACTCTATAATGTTACTGTATTAGACTAGCTTGTGTTCTCTACTCTGTAATGTTACTATATTAGACTAGCTTGTGTTCTCTACTCTATAATGTTACTGTATTAGACTAGCTTGTGTTCTCTACTCTGTAATGTTACTATATTAGACTAGCTTGTGTTCTCTACTCTGTAATGCTACTGTATAAGACTAGCTTGTGTTCTCTACTCTATAATGTTACTGTATTAGACTAGCTTGTGTTCTCTACTCTGTAATGTTACTGTATTAGACTAGCTTGTGTTCTCTACTCTATAATGTTACTGTATTAGACTAGCTTGTGTTCTCTACTCTGTAATGTTACTATATTAGACTAGCTTGTGTTCTCTACTCTATAATGTTACTGTATTAGACTAGCTTGTGTTCTCTACTCTGTAATGTTACTGTATTAGACTAGCTTGTGTTCTCTACTCTGTAATGTTACTGTATTAGACTAGCTTGTGTTCTCTACTCTATAATGCTACTGTATTAGACTAGCTTGTGTTCTCTACTCTATAATGTTACTGTATTAGACTAGCTTGTGTTCTCTACTCTACTCTATAATGCTACTGTATTAGACTAGCTTGTGTTCTCTACTCTGTAATGCTACTGTATTAGACTAGCTTGTGTTCTCTACTCTGTAATGCTACTGTATTAGACTAGCTTGTGTTCTCTACTCTGTAATGTTACTGTATTAGACTAGCTTGTGTTCTCTACTCTGTAATGCTACTGTATTAGACTAGCTTGTGTTCTCTACTCTACTCTGTAATGTTACTGTATTAGACTAGCTTGTGTTCTCTACTCTACTCTGTAATGCTACTGTATTAGACTAGCTTGTGTTCTCTACTCTGTAATGCTACTGTATAAGACTAGCTTGTGTTCTCTACTCTACTCTGTAATGCTACTGTATTAGACTAGCTTGTGTTCTCTACTCTATAATGCTACTGTATTAGACTAGCTTGTGTTACTCTACTCTGTAATGTTACTGTATTAGACTAGCTTGTGTTCTCTACTCTGTAATGTTACTGTATTAGACTAGCTTGTGTTCTCTACTCTATAATGCTACTGTATTAGACTAGCTTGTGTTCTCTACTCTGTAATGTTACTGTATTAGACTAGCTTGTGTTCTCTACTCTGTAATGTTACTGTATTAGACTAGCTTGTGTTCTCTACTCTGTAATGTTACTGTATTAGACTAGCTTGTGTTCTCTACTCTGTAATGTTACTGTATTAGACTAGCTTGTGTTCTCTACTCTACTCTGTAATGTTACTGTATTAGACTAGCTTGTGTTCTCTACTCTGTAATGCTACTGTATAAGACTAGCTTGTGTTCTCTACTCTGTAATGCTACTGTATTAGACTAGCTTGTGTTCTCTACTCTGTAATGCTACTGTATTAGACTAGCTTGTGTTCTCTACTCTATAATGCTACTGTATCATTCACGTTTTACTTTTAATAAACGTTTAATCAATCTCTGTGTTCAACAAATTTACCAACTTTTTAGTTTTGTCCTCACTCATCTTTTTTCGTTAAACTTTTTCACCCCGGACGTTTTATCCCGAGACAGAAGAGTCATTTTCCTGTCGTTTTAGCTGCCAATTTTACTTTATTTTCCATTTTTCCATCGCAACTTTTTTCCCTTATTCAACTTTTTCACTCCGGACGCTTTATCTGGACATGGTTCGTCAACATCTTCAACAGCCCGAAGCTAAGTAGTAACATTAACATGATGTCTTCTAATTGCAGTCGCTGTACTCATAATATACAGGAGAACGATCGCCTTACGGCGAGAATAGCTGTGCTACAAGCCCAGCTTCAGACGCAATCGTTAGGCAAGGGTAATGTCAGTGTAGGAAAGGAAGAAACAGCGTCTGTGCCACCAGTAAGTACAGACAGTAACGTTAGTATAAATCCCCCGCACAGTCCCCGCGGCCGGACAACTTTCTCATGGCTTCTGGAGGGAAATACTGTTGGAATGCTCAACCGGTGTCGCTCATTCAGCCGACAGAAACCTTCAACCGGTTTTCCCCATTATGTAGCGAGTCGGAGTCTGAGTCTGAGTCTTCTCTTGTCTCTACTCCTCCCGTTGCGGGGTCTGAGACGCTGAAGGCTCCCACCATTAGCTCTGACAAATTGAAAACCCTAGTCATTGGCGACTCCATTACCCGCAGTATTAGACTTAAAACGAATCACCCAGCGATCATACACTGTTTACCAGGGGGCAGGGCTACCGGCGTTAAGGCTAATCTAAAGATGGTGCTGGCTAAAGCTAAAACTGGCGAGTGTAGAGAGTATAGAGATATTGTTATCCACGTCGGCACCAACGATGTTAGGATGAAACAGTCAGAGGTCACCAAGTGCAACATAGCTTCAGTGTGTAAATTAGCTAGAAAGATGTGTCGGCATCGAGTAATTGTCTCTGGCCCCCCTCCCAGTTAGGGGAAGTGACGAGCTCTACAGCAGAGTCTCAGCACTCAATCGCTGGTTGAAAACTGTTTTCTGCCCCTCCCAAAAGATAACATTTGTGGATAATTGGCCCTCTTTCTGGGACTCACCCACAAACAGGACCAAGCCTGACCTGCTGAGGAGTGACGGACTCCATCCTAGCTGGAGGGGTGCTCTCCTCTTATCTACCAACATAGATAGGGCTCTAACTCCTCTAGCCCCACAGTGAAATAGGGTGCAGGCCAGGCAGCAGGCTGTTAGCCAACCTGCCAGCTTAGTGGAGTCTGCCAATAGCATAGTCAGTGTAGTCAGCTCAGCCATACCCATTGAGACTGTGTCTGTGCCTCGACCTAGGTTGGGCAAAACTAAACATGGCGGTGTTCACCCTAGCAATCTTATTAGGATAAAGACCTCCTCCATTCCTGCCATTATTGAAAGAGATCGTGATACCTCACATCTCAAAATAGGGTTACTTAATGTTAGATCCCTCACTTCAAAGGCAGTCATAGTCAATGAACTAATCACTGATCATAATCTTGATGTGATTGGCCTGACTGAAACATGGCTTAAGCCTGATGAATTTGCTGTGTTAAATGAGGCCTCACCTCCTGGTTACACTAGTGACCATATTCCCCGTGCATCCCGCAAAGGCGGAGGTGTTGCTAACATTTACGATAGCAAATTTCAATTTACAAAAAAAAATGCCGTTTTCATCTTTTGAGCTTCTAGTCATGAAATCTATGCAGCCTACTCAATCACTTTTTATAGCTACTGTTTACAGGCCTCCTGGGCCATATACAGCGTTCCTCTCTGAGTTTCCTGAATTCCTATCAGACCTTGTAGTCATAGCAGATCATATTCTAATTTTTGGTGATTTTAATATTCACATGGAGAAGTCCACAGACCCACTCCAAAAGTATTTCGGAGCCATCATCGACTCAGTGGGTTTTGTCCAACATGTCTCTGGACCTACTCACTGCCACAGTCATACTCTGGACCTAGTTTTGTCCCATGGAATAAATGTTGTAGATCTTAATGTTTTTCCACAAAATCCTGGACTATCGGACCACCATTTTATTACGTTTGCAATCGCAACAAATAATCTGCTCAGACCCCAACCAAGGAGCATCAAAAGTCGTGCTATAAATTCTCAGACAACACAAAAATTCCTTGATGCCCTTCCAGACTCCTTCTGCCTACCCAAGGGACGTCAGAGGACAAAAATCAGTTAACCACTTAACTGAGGAACTCAATTTAACCTTGCGCAATACCCTAGATGCAGTTGCACCCCTAAAAACGAAAAACATTTGTCATAAGAAACTAGCTCCCTGGTATACAGAAAATACCCGAGCTTTGAAGCAAGCTTCCAGGAAATTGGAACGGAAATGGCGCCACACCAAACTGGAAGTCTTCCGACTAGCTTGGAAAGACAGTACCGTGCAGTACCGAAGAGCCCTCACTGCTGCTCGATCATCCTACTTTTCCAACTTAATCGAGGAAAATAAGAATAATCCAAAATTTCTTTTTGATACTGTTGCAAAGCTAACTAAAAGCAGCATTCCCCAAGAGAGGATGGCTTTCACTTCAGCAGTAATAAATTCATGAACTTCTTTGAGGAAAAGATCATGACCATTAGAAAGCAAATTACGGACTCCTCTTTGAATCTGCGTATTCCTCCAGGGCTTAGCTGTCCTGGATCTGCACAGCTCTGCGAGGGCCTGGGATCGGGAGAGACACTTAAGTGTTTTAGTACTATATCTCTTGACACAATGATGAAAATAATCATGGCCTCTAAACCTTCAAGCTGCATACTGGATCCTATTCCTACTAAACTGCTGAAGGAGCTGCTTCCTGTGCTTGGCCCTCCTATGTTGAACATAATAAACAGCTCTCTATCCACCGGATGTGTACCAAACTCACTAAAAGTGGCAGTGATAAAGCCTCTCTTGAAAAAGCCAAACCTTGACCCGGAAAATATAAAAAACTATCGGCCTATATCGAATCTTCCATTCCTCTCAAAAATTTTAGAAAAAGCTGTTGCGCAGCAACTCACTGCCTTTCTGAAGACAAACAATGTATACGAAATGCTTCAGTCTGGTTTTAGACCCCATCATAGCACTGAGACTGCACTTGTGAAGGTGGTAAATGACCTTTTAATGGCGTCAGACCGGAGGCTCTGCATCTGTCCTCGTGCTACTAGACCTTAGTGCTGCCTTTGACACCATCGATCACCACATTCTTTTGGAGAGACTGGAAACCCAAATTGGTCTACACGGACAAGTTCTGGCCTGGTTTAGATCTTACCTGTCGGAAAGATATCAGTTTGTCTCTGTGAATGGTCTGTCCTCCGACAAATCAACTGTACATTTCGGTGTTCCTCAAGGTTCCGTTTTAGGACCACTATTGTTTTCACTATATATTTTACCTCTTGGGGATGTTATTCGAAAACATAATGTTAACTTTCACTGCTATGCGGATGACACACAGCTGTACATTTCAATGAAACATGGTGAAGCCCCAAAATTGCCCTCGCTAGAAGCCTGTGTTTCAGACATAAGGAAGTGGATGGCTGAAAACTTTTTACTTTTAAACTCGGACAAAACAGAGATGCTTGTTCTAGGTCCCAAGAAACAAAGAGATCTTCTGTTAAATCTGACAATTCATCTTGATGGTTGTAAAGTCGTCTCAAATAAAACTGTGAAGGACCTCGGCGTTACTCTTGACCCTGATCTCTCTTTTGACGAACATATCAAGACTGTTTCAAGGACAGCTTTTTTCCATCTACGTAACATTGCAAAAATCAGAAATTTTCTGTCCAAAAATGATGCAGAAAAATTAATCCATGCATTTGTTACTTCTAGGTTAGACTACTGCAATGCTCTATTTTCCGGCTACCCGGATAAAGCACTAAATAAACTTCAGTTAGTGCTAAATACGGCTGCTAGAATCCTGACTAGAACCAAGAAATTTGATCATATTACTCCAGTGCTAGCTTCCCTACACTGGCTTCCTGTTAAGGCAAGGGCTGATTTCAAGGTTTTACTGTTAACCTATAAAGCGTTACATGGGCTTGCTCCTACCTATCTTTCCGAGTTGGTCCTGCCGTACATACCAATACGTACGCTACGGTCACAAGAGCAGGCCTCCTAATTGTCCCTAGAATTTCTAAGCAAACAGCGGGAGGCAGGGCTTTCTCCTATAGATCTCCATTTTTATGGAACAGTCTGCCTACCCATGTGGAGAGACGCAGACTCGGTCTCAACCTTTAAGTCTTTACTGAAGACTTATCTCTTCAGTAGGTCATATGATTGAGTGTAGTCTGGCCCAGGAGTGTGAAGGTGAACGGAAAGGCTCTGGAGCAACGAACAGCCCTTGCTGTCTCTGCCAGGCCGGTTCCCCTCTCCACTGGGGTTCTCTGCCTCTAACCCTGTTGCAGGGGCTGAGTCACTGGCTTGCTGGTGCTCTTTCATGCCGTCCCTGGGAGGGTGCGTCACTTGAGTGGGTTGAGTTACTGACGTGATCTTCCTGTCTGGGTTGGCGCCCCCTTGGTTTGTGCTGTGGTGGAGACCTCTGTGGGCTATACTCGGCCTTGTCTCAGGATTGTAAGTTGGTGGTTGAGGATATCCCTCTAGTGGTGCGGGGGCTGTGCTTTGGCGGAGTGGGTGGGGTTATATCCTTCCTGTTTGGCCCTGTCCGGGGTTTCTTCGGATGGGGCCACAGTGTCTCCGGACCGCTCCTGTCTCAGCCTCCAGTATTTATGCTGCAGTAGTTTATGTGTCGGGGGCTGGGGTTAGTTGGTTATACCTGGAGTACTTCTCCTGTCTTATCCAGTGTCCTGTGTGAATTTAAGTATGCTCTCTCTAATTCTCTCGTTCTCTCTTTCTCTCTGAGAACCTGAGCCCTAGGACCATACGTCAGGACTACCGGGCATGATGACACCTTGCTGTCCCCAGTCCGCCTGGCCTTGCTGCTATTCCAGTTTCAACTGTTCTGCCTGCGGTTCCGAAACCCCTACCTGTCCCAGACCTGCTGTTTTCAACTCTTAATGATCGGCTATGAAAAGCCAACTGAGAGACCTGAGCCCTAGGACCATACGTCGGGACTACCGGCCGTGGTGACTCCTTGCTGTCCCCAGTCCGCCTGGCCTTGCTGCTATTCCAGTTTCAACTGTTCTGCCTGCGGTTATGGAACCCCTACCTGTCCCAGACCTGCTGTTTTCAAATCTTAATGATCGGCTATGAAAAGCCAACTGAGATTTATTCCTGATTATTATTTGACCATGCTTGTCACTTATGAACATTTTTGAACATCTTGGCATGGTTCTGTTATAATCTTCACCCGGCACAGCCAGAAGAGGACTGGCCACCCCTCATAGCCTGGTTCCTCTCTAGGTTTCTTCCTAGGTTTTCGCCTTTCTAGGGAGTTTTTCCTAGCCACCGTGCTTCTAAACCTGCATTACTAGCTGTTTGGGGTTTTAGGCTGGGTTTCTGTACAGCACTTCGAGATATTAGCTGATGTAAGAAGGGCTATATAAAATAAAATTGATTGATTGATTGATTAGACTAGCTTGTGTTCTCTACTCTATAATGTTACTGTATTAGACTAGCTTGTGTACTCTACTCTGTAATGTTACTGTATTAGACTAGCTTGTGTTCTCTACTCTACTCTGTAATGCTACTGTATTAGACTAGCTTGTGTTCTCTACTCTATAATGTTACTGTATTAGACTAGCTTGTGTTCTCTACTCTGTAATGTTACTGTATTAGACTAGCTTGTGTTCTCTACTCTATAATGTTACTGTATTAGACTAGCTTGTGTTCTCTACTCTGTAATGCTACTGTATTAGACTAGCTTGTGTTCTCTACTCTGTAATGCTACTGTATTAGACTAGCTTGTGTTCTCTACTCTATAATGTTACTGTATTAGACTAGCTTGTGTTCTCTACTCTGTAATGCTACTGTATTAGACTAGCTTGTGTTCTCTACTCTACTCTATAATGCTACTGTATTAGACTAGCTTGTGTTCTCTACTCTACTCTATAATGCTACTGTATTAGACTAGCTTGTGTTCTCTACTCTATAATGTTACTGTATTAGACTAGCTTGTGTTCTCTACTCTGTAATGCTACTGTATTAGACTAGCTTGTGTTCTCTACTCTATAATGCTACTGTATTAGACTAGCTTGTGTTCTCTACTCTATAATGTTACTGTATTAGACTAGCTTGTGTTCTCTACTCTGTAATGTTACTGTATTAGACTAGCTTGTGTTCTCTACTATATAATGCTACTGTATTAGACTAGCTTGTGTTCTCTACTCTGTAATGCTACTGTATTAGACTAGCTTGTGTTCTCTACTCTATAATGCTACTGTATTAGACTAGCTTGTGTTCTCTACTCTGTAATGCTACTGTATTAGACTAGCTTGTGTTCTCTACTCTATAATGTTACTGTATTAGACTAGCTTGTGTTCTCTACTCTGTAATGCTACTGTATTAGACTAGCTTGTGTTCTCTACTCTGTAATGCTACTGTATTAGACTAGCTTGTGTTCTCTACTCTGTAATGTTACTGTATTAGACTAGCTTGTGTTCTCTACTCTGTAATGCTACTGTATTAGACTAGCTTGTGTTCTCTACTCTGTAATGTTACTGTATTAGACTAGCTTGTGTTCTCTACTCTGTAATGTTACTGTTTTAGACTAGCTTGTGTTCTCTACTCTGTAATGCTACTGTATAAGACTAGCTTGTGTTCTCTACTCTGTAATGCTACTGTATTAGACTAGCTTGTGTTCTCTACTCTGTAATGTTACTGTATTAGACTAGCTTGTGTTCTCTACTCTGTAATGCTACTGTATTAGACTAGCTTGTGTTCTCTACTCTGTAATGTTACTGTATTAGACTAGCTTGTGTTCTCTACTCTGTAATGCTACTGTATTAGACTAGCTTGTGTTCTCTACTCTGTAATGTTACTGTATTAGACTAGCTTGTGTTCTCTACTCTGTAATGTTACTGTATTAGACTAGCTTGTGTTCTCTACTCTGTAATGCTACTGTATTAGACTAGCTTGTGTTCTCTACTCTGTAATGTTACTGTATTAGACTAGCTTGTGTTCTCTACTCTACTCTATAATGCTACTGTATTAGACTAGCTTGTGTTCTCTACTCTGTAATGCTACTGTATTAGACTAGCTTGTGTTCTCTACTCTGTAATGTTACTGTATTAGACTAGCTTGTGTTCTCTACTCTGTAATGCTACTGTATTAGACTAGCTTGTGTTCTCTACTCTGTAATGCTACTGTATTAGACTAGCTTGTGTTCTCTACTCTGTAATGTTACTGTATTAGACTAGCTTGTGTTCTCTACTCTATAATGCTACTGTATTAGACTAGCTTGTGTTCTCTACTCTGTAATGTTACTGTATTAGACTAGCTTGTGTTCTCTACTCTATAATGTTACTGTATTAGACTAGCTTGTGTTCTCTACTCTGTAATGTTACTGTATTAGACTAGCTTGTGTTCTCTACTCTGTAATGTTACTGTATTAGACTAGCTTGTGTTCTCTACTCTGTAATGTTACTGTATTAGACTAGCTTGTGTTCTCTACTCTGTAATGCTACTGTATTAGACTAGCTTGTGTTCTCTACTCTATAATGCTACTGTATTAGACTAGCTTGTGTTCTCTACTCTGTAATGCTACTGTATTAGACTAGCTTGTGTTCTCTACTCTATAATGCTACTGTATTAGACTAGCTTGTGTTCTCTACTCTGTAATGCTACTGTATTAGACTAGCTTGTGTTCTCTACTCTATAATGTTACTGTATTAGACTAGCTTGTGTTCTCTACTCTGTAATGTTACTGTATTAGACTAGCTTGTGTTCTCTACTCTGTAATGCTACTGTATTAGACTAGCTTGTGTTCTCTACTCTACTCTATAATGTTACTGTATTAGACTAGCTTGTGTTCTCTACTCTGTAATGCTACTGTATTAGACTAGCTTGTGTTCTCTACTCTGTAATGCTACTGTATTAGACTAGCTTGTGTTCTCTACTCTACTCTATAATGCTACTGTATTAGACTAGCTTGTGTTCTCTACTCTATAATGTTACTGTATTAGACTAGCTTGTGTTCTCTACTCTGTAATGCTACTGTATTAGACTAGCTTGTGTTCTCTACTCTATAATGTTACTGTATTAGACTAGCTTGTGTTCTCTACTCTATAATGCTACTGTATTAGACTAGCTTGTGTTCTCTACTCTATAATGCTACTGTATTAGACTAGCTTGTGTTCTCTACTCTATAATGCTACTGTATTAGACTAGCTT
The DNA here is from genome assembly GCF_020615455.1 of Coregonus clupeaformis. Classification (NCBI taxonomy): domain Eukaryota; kingdom Metazoa; phylum Chordata; class Actinopteri; order Salmoniformes; family Salmonidae; genus Coregonus; species Coregonus clupeaformis. The sequence goes on along the minus strand of NC_059198.1, from coordinate 57,256,403 downwards.
GTGTTCTCTACTCTATAATGCTACTGTATTAGACTAGCTTGTGTTCTCTACTCTATAATGCTACTGTATTAGACTAGCTTGTGTTCTCTACTCTGTAATGTTACTGTATTAGACTAGCTTGTGTTCTCTACTCTACTCTGTAATGTTACTGTATCAGACTAGCTTGTGTTCTCTACTCTATAATGTTACTGTATTAGACTAGCTTGTGTTCTCTACTCTATAATGCTACTGTATTAGACTAGCTTGTGTTCTCTACTCTGTAATGTTACTGTATTAGACTAGCTTGTGTTCTCTACTCTACTCTTTAATGCTACTGTATTAGACTAGCTTGTGTTCTCTACTCTATAATGTTACTGTATTAGACTAGCTTGTGTTCTCTACTCTATAATGCTACTGTATTAGACTAGCTTGTGTTCTCTACTCTGTAATGTTACTGTATTAGACTAGCTTGTGCTGGGTTCTCCCCATCTCCATGGTAACACATTTTTACTCAGAGAGCAAGGTGACGCTTAGTCATTGAGTATAACACAGAGAGAGAAAGGGGGTGAGAGAGGGGGTGAGAGGAAGAGAGAGGGGGTGAGAGGAAGAGAGAGGGGGTGAGAGAAAGAGAGAGGGAGTGAGAGGAAGAGAGGGGGTGAGAGAAAGAGAGAGGGAGTGAGAGGAAGAGAGGGAGTGAGAGGAAGAGAGGGGGGGATGAGAGGAAGAGAGGGGGGGTGAGAGGAAGAGAGGGGGGGTGAGAGAAAGAGAGAGGGGGTGAGAGAAAGAGAGAGGGAGTGAGAGGAAGAGAGAGGGGGTGAGAGGAAGAGAGGGGGGGTGAGAGGAAGTGATAGGGAATTGTATTTTTCATCTGATGGAGGTGTCCAGCTGTATGTCTCTGTCTGTGTGTCTGTCTGTGTCTCTGTCTGTGTCTCTGTCTGTGTGTCTCTGTCTGTGTGTCTCTGTCTGTGTGTTTCTGTGTGTCTCTGTTTGTGTCTCTGTCTGTGTCTCTGTGTGTGTCACTGTGTGTGTGTGTCTCTCTGTGTCTCTGTGTGTCTCTGTCTATCTCTGTGTCTCTCTCTGTGTCTCTGTGTGTGTATCTCTGTGTCTCTCTCTGTGTGTCTCTCTGTGTCTGTGTGTGTCTCTGTGTGTCTCTCTGTGTCTCTGTGTCTGTGTGTGTGTCTCTCTGTGTCTCTGTGTGTGTCTCTCTGTGTCTATGTGTGTTTGTCGCTGTGTCTCTGTGTCTCTCTCTGTGTGTCTCTCTGTGTCTATGTGTGTGTCTCTCTGTGTCTCTGTGTGTGTCTCTCTGTGTCTATGTGTCTCTCTCTGTGTGTCTCTCTGTGTTTATGTGTGTGTCTTTCTTGTTTGTGGCCCTCCTCTCCTCACTCTCCTTATACAACACATCAGGAAGAGAGGCAGTGGGTCAAAGCAAAGCAGCAATACTAATTCACAGTAACGAGAGAGAGAATACAGTGAAGACAGCCAGCAGTGTGGCGGTAGGGGCTTGGAGTGAGCGTGATGTGTCAACCATGTGTATGTTTGTGTGTGTGTGTGTGTGTGTGTGTGTGTGTGTGTGTGTGTGTGTGTGTGTGTGTGTGTGTGTGTGCGCGCCGACACCCACCACCCAGTTATTTGCGGCTCTTGCAGCTCATGAATATTCACAGTTAACGGTTATACGGCTATGACCGACCAACCAACGGCATGTTCGCTATTTCGTCTGCAGCTTTTAGAAGTGCTGACTGCCTTTCTGCCTGTCTCTCACACACACACACACACACATACATACAAACAAAGAGACACACAGACACAGCTTCCTTAGAGAGATGGAGAGAGAGAGAGAGAGAGAGAGAGAGAGAGAGAGAGAGAGAGAGAGAGAGAGAGAGAGAGAGAGAGAGAGAGAGAGAGAGAGAGAGAGAGAGAGAGAGAGAGAGAGAGAGAGAGAGAGAGAGAGAGAGAGAGAGAGAGAGAGAGAGAGAGAGAGAGAGGGGGAGAGAGAGAGAGAGAGAGAGAGAGGGGGGGAGAGAGAGAGAGAGAGAGAGAGAGAGAGAGAGAGGGGAGAGAGAGAGAAGAGAGAGAGAGAGAGATGGAGAGAGGAAAGAGAGGGAGAGAGATGGGGAGAGGGAGCTGGAGAGAGAGGGAGAGATGGGGAGAGGAAAGAGAGGGAGAGAGATGGGGAGAGGGAGGGGGAGAGAGAGATTTACATTTACGTCATTTAGCAGACGCTCTTATCCAGAGCGACATACAAATTGGTGCATTAACCTTATAGCCAGTGGGATAACCACTTTCCAATGTTTTTTTGTATTATTATTTTTGTATTATTATTATTATTATTTATTTTTTTGGGGGGGGGTGGGTTGGGGTAAGGGGGGGGTAGAAGGATTGCTTTATCCTATCCCAGGTATTCCTTAAAGAGGTGGGGTTTCAAATGTCTCCGGAAGGTGGTGAGTGACTCTGCTGTCCTGGCGTCGTGAGGGAGCTTGTTCCACCATTGGCGTGCCAGAGCAGCGAACAGTTTTGACTGGGCTGAGCGGGAACTATGCTTCCGCAGAGGTAGGGGAGCCAGCAGGCCAGAGGTGGATGAACGCAATGCCCTCGTTTGGGTGTAGGGACTGATCAGAGCCTGAAGGTACGGAGGTGCCGATCCCCTCACAGCTCCGTAGGCAAGCACCATGGTCTTGTAGCAGATGCGAGCTTCAACTGGAAGCCAGTGGAGTGTGCGGAGGAGCGGGGTGACGTGAGAGAACTTGGGAAGGTTGAACACCAGACGGGCTGCGGCATTCTGGATGAGTTGTAGGGGTTTAATGGCACAGGCAGGGAGCCCAGCCAACAGCGAGTTGCAGTAATCTAGACGGGAGATGACAAGTGCTTGGATTAGGACCTGTGCCTCTTCCTGTGTAAGGCAGGGTTGTACTCTTCGAATGTTGTAGAGCATGAACCTACAGGATCGGGTCACCGCCTTGATGTTAGCGGAGAACGACAGGGTGTTGTCCAGGGTCACGCCAAGGCTCTTCGCACTCTGGGAGGAGGACACAACAGAGTTGTCAACCGTGATGGCGAGATCATGGAACAGGCAGTCCTTCCCCGGGAGGAAGAGCAGCTCTGTCTTGCCAAGGTTCAGCTTGAGGTGGTGATCCGTCATCCATACTGATATGTCTGCGAGACATGCAGAGATGCGATTCGCCACCTGGTTATCAGAAGGGGGAAAGGAGAAGATTAGTTGTGTGTCGTCTGCGTAGCAATGATATGAGAGGCCATGTGAGGATATGACAGAGCCAAGTGACTTGGTGTATAGCGAGAATAGGAGAGGGCCTAGAACTGAGCCCTGGGGGACACCAGTGGTGAGAGCACGTGGTGCGGAGACAGCTTCTCGCCACGCCACTTGGTAGGAGCGACCGGTCAGGTAGGACGCAATCCAAGAGTGAGCCGCGCCGGAGATGCCCAGCTCGGAGAGGGTGGAGAGGAGGATCTGATGGTTCACAGTATCAAAGGCAGCAGACAGGTCTAGAAGGACAAGAGCAGAGGAGAGAGAGTTAGCTTTAGCAGTGCGGAGAGCCTCCGTGACACAGAGAAGAGCAGTCTCAGTTGAATGACCAATCTTGAAACCTGACTGGTTTGGATCAAGAAGGTCATTCTGAGAGAGATAGCAAGAGAGTTGGCTAAAGACGGCACGCTCAATAGTTTTGGAGAGAAAAGAAAGAAGGGATACTGGTCTGTAGTTGTTGACATCAGAGGGATCGAGTGTTGGTTTTTTGAGAAGGGGTGCAACTCTCGCTCTCTTGAAGACGGAAGGGACATAGCCAGCGGTCAAGGATGAGTTGATCCGCTCAGCTGCCCGGAGCCCTGTTCTGTGAGCTCGCAATGAGTCATCAAGCCACGGAGCTGGAGGGGAGGACCGAGCCGGCCGGGAGGATAGGGGACATAGAGAGTCAAAGGATGCAGAAAGGGAGGAGAGGAGGGTTGAGGAGGCAGAATCAGGAGATTGGAGGGAGAAGGATTGAGCAGAGGGAAGAGATGATAGGATGGAAGAGGAGAGAGTAGCGGGAGAGAGAGAGCGAAGGTTGCGACGGTGCATTACCATCTGTGTAGGGGCAGAGTGAGTAGTGTTGGAGGAGAGCGAGAGAGAAAAGGATACAAAGTAGTGGTCGGAGACATGGAGGGGAGTTGCAGTGAGATTAGTAGAACAACAGCATCTAGTAAAGATGAGGTCAAGCGTATTGCCTGCCTTGTGAGTAGGGGGGGACGGTGAGAGGGTGAGGTCAAAAGAGGAGAGGAGTGGAAAGAAGGAGGCAGAGAGAAATGAGTCAAATGTAGACGTAGAGAGGTTGAAATCCCCCAGAACTGTGAGGGGTGAGCCATCCTCAGGAAAGGAACTTATCAAGGCGTCAAGCTCATTGATGAACTCTCCAAGGGAACCTGGAGGGCGATAGATGACAAGGATATTAAGCTTAAATGGGCTAGTGACTGTGACAGCATGGAATTCAAATGAGGAGATAGACAGATGGGTCAGGGGAAAAATTGAGAATGTCCACTTGGGAGAGATGAGGATTCCTGTGCCACCACCCCGCTGACCAGATGCTCTCGGGGTGTGCGAGAACACATGGTCAGACGAGGAGAGAGCAGTAGGAGTAGCAGTGTTTTCAGTGGTAATCCATGTTTCCGTCAGCGCCAGGAAGTCGAGGGACTGGAGGGTAGCATAGGCTCAGATGAACTCTGCCTTGTTGGCAGCAGAACGGCAGTTCCAGAGGCTGCCTGAGACCTGGAACTCCACGTGGGTGGTGCGTGCAGGGACCACCAGGTTAGAGAGGCAGCAGCCACGCGGTGTGAGGCGTTTGTATAGCCTGTGCTGAGAGGAGAGAACAGGGATAGGCAGAGGCATAGTTGACAGGCTGCAGCAGATGGCTACAATAATGCAGAGGAGATCGGAATGAAATGAACTAAACATCTGGGAAAGGAGAGAGCGGGGCCTCCCTCACCACAACTCCCAAATATAACTCTCCCAACTTCCACCTCAGAAACTATAATTGTTGTAAACTACAGCGGTTCAATGCTTTCTAAGAATAGACTAACTTATTTTATTCAGCTAGCTAACTAGGTACAGTATTATTCCATGAAAATCGTCCGGGCACCTAGTCATAAGACGCCACAGCCAGCTAGCATGCCGGACTCCAACAACACGGTTTAGCGCCAATACTCGGCCACAACAAACCACCAGTGTGTCAACACGCAAGCAGATCGTTCGTGTCCGTGTCTAACGTTTAGGGTTAGTCCCGACAGCTTGAGCGAGTCCGTCGTCAACTTATTCAGCCAGTTAGTTAGCTAGAATAGTCAAACTAGCTAGCCATTGCTTTCAGACAAAGAAGAAACCCCTCCTTTCACGGCATGAACACACAGAGAGAGCCAAACTAACGTTAACTAGTCACCCATGTCCCTAATTCCTTGAACGACTCGGGCTACCAATATGTAAAAAACAAACAAAAAATGTAGGTTATGACTTACCCCTAGCAGCTACTGTTAGCTAGCCAAGTGCAAAGCTAGCCACTGAATTGACTCAGCCAGTTCGCGTCTGTTCGCTAGGTCGTTCCAGCTATTGTTTACTAGTAGCTATCCAGGTAGCAACAAGCTAGCTAAATTTCAAGCACAGTAGCCACTTGCTACCTAACGTTAACGGTTCAGACAATGAGGTTAGAAAACAGCTGAATGGTAGGCAATTATTGTATGTAATTATTGTAGGCAGCCAGCTGGCGTAATTACAGGCACATTACAGGCACTCCCTCCTATAATCTTTATGTAAAAGGACTGAGAAGCTCAGTTCTGGTGACTTTTTAAATGGAAATTATACTACAAAATGAATTAAAATAAAAGTATGCTGATAGTATGTAGCATGGGGTTGTCTATCTGCATTTTCCCTACTGGGCTAGTCATTAGCCAGATCCCAAATCTGATATTTTAACTAGGTATTATCATATTGATGAATTTTATGTCCCAAGAAGGCACTGTAGGTCTATATAGGCTCCATACTGTAGGCCTGTGGAGGGTTCCTTATATGTAATGTATAGTACAGTATCCTACATGGTATTTTGTTGTGTAGCGCATAACACACAGTATTGTGCTGTATAGTACAATGCATCTCTATCTCCAATACATTTACATCATTTAGCAGACGCTCTTATCCAGAGCGACTTACATTATTTTAATTTTTTTTCATACCCCCGTGGGAATCGAACCCACAACCCTGGCGTTGCAAACGCCATGCTCTACCAACTGAGCTACATCCCTGCCGGCCATTCCCTCCCCTACCCTAGACGACACTGGGCCAATTGTGCGCCGCCCCATTGGTCTCCCGGTCACGGCCGGCTACGACAGAGCCTGGATTCGAACCAGGATCTCTAGTGGCACAGCTAGCACTGCGATGCAGTGCCTTAGACCACTGCCCCACTCGGGAGACAATACATTCTGTTGTTTTGCTAGCTGAGAGAATATATACTGTACATAACTGGTACTGTTTTTTATAATGCAGACACCACAGACACTAAAGTGTTCTACTATAGCATTCCACCACAGTGTTCTACCACAATGTTCTACCACAGTGTTCTACCACAGTGTTCTACCAGTGTTCTACCACAATGTTCTACCACAGTGTTCTACCACAGAGTTCTACCACAGTGTTCTACCACAGTGTTCTACCACAATGTTCTACCACAGTGTTCTACCAGTGTTCTACCACAATGTTCTACCACAGTGTTCTACCACAGTGTTCTACCACAGTGTTCTACCACAGTGTTCTACTACAGAGTTCTACCACAGTGTTCTACTACAGAGTTCTACCACAGTGTTCTACCACAGTGTTCTACCACAGTGTTCTACTACAGAGTTCTACCACAGTGTTCTACCACAGTGTTCTACCACAGTGTTCTACTACAGAGTTCTACCACAGTGTTCTACCACAGTGTTCTACCACAGTGTTCTACTACAGCGTTCTACTACAGCATTCCACCTCAGTGTTCTACCACAGTGTTCTACAACAGTGTTCTACCACAGTGTTCTACCACAGTGTTCTACCATAGAGTTCTACCACAGAGTTCTACCACAGTGTTCTACTACAGAGTTCTACTACTGAATTATACTACTGTGTTCTAACACAGAGTTAGACAAATCAAATACAATTTTATTTGTCACATGGGCCGAATACAACAGGTGTAGACCTTACAGGGAAATGCTTACTTAAAACCTAACCAACAATGCAGTTTTAAGAGAAATAAGTGTTAAGTAAACAACAGATAGGTAAAAAATAAAAGCTGGGAGGAGGTGCTCTTATTCTCCATGGACTTAACAGTGTCCCAAAACTTTTTGGAATTAGTGCTAAAGGATGCAAATGTCTGTTTGAAAAAGCTAGCCTTTGCTTTCCTAACTGATTGTGTATATTGGTTCCTCACTTCCCTGAAAAGTTGCATATCGCGGGTGCTGTTCGATGCTAATGCAGTACGTCACAGGATGTTTTTGTGCTGGTCAAGGGCAGTCAAGTCTGGGGTGAACCAGGGGCTATATCTGTTCTTAGTTCTGAATTTTTGTAATGGGGCATGCTTATTTAAGATGGAAAGAAAAGCACTTTTGAAGAACATCCAGGCATCCTCTACTGACGGAATGAGGTCAATATCCATCCAGGATACCCTTGCCAGGTCAATTAGAAAGGCCTGCTCGCTGAAGTGTTTTAGGGAGCGTTTGACAGTGATGAAGGGTGGTCGTTTGACCGCGGACCCATTACGGAAGCAGGCAATGAGGCAGTGATCGCTGAGATCCTGGTTGAAGACAGCGGAGGTGTATTTAGAGGGTAAATTAGTCAGGATGATATCTATGAGGGTGCCCATGTTTACGGATTTGGGGTTGTACCTGGTAGGTTCCTTGGTAATTAGTGTGAGATTGAGGGCATCTAGTTTCGATTGTAGGACGGCCGGGGTGTTAAGCATATCCCAGTTTAGGTCACCAAGCTGTATGAACTCTGAGGATAGATGGGGGGAAAGCAATTCACATATGGTGTCCAGGGCACAACTGGGGGCTGAGGGGGGTCTGTAGCAAGCGGCAACAGTGAGAGACTTATTTCTGGAAAGGTGGATTTTTAGAAGTAAAAGCTCAAACTGTTTGGGTACAGACCTGGATAGTATGATAGAGCTCTGCAGGCTATCTCTACAGTCGAAATTTCTGAATTTTTGGTGGCCTTCCTAAGCCAGGATTCAGACACTGCTAGAACATCAGGGTTGGCAGAGTGTGCTAACGCAGTGAATAACTCAAACTTGGGGAGGAGGCTTCTGATGTTAACATGCAAGAAACCAAGGCTTTTACGGTTACAGAAGTCAACAAATGATAGCGCCTGGGGAGTAGGAGTGATACTGGGGGCTACAGGGCCTGGGATAACCTCTACATCACCAGAGGAACAGAGGAGGAATATAATAAGGATATGGCTAAAGGCTTTAAGAACTGGTCTTCTAGTGCGTTGGGTACAGAGAATAAAAGGGGCAGGTTTCCGGGCGTTGTAGAATAGATTCAGGGCATTATGTGCAGACAAGGATATGGAAGGATATCAGTACAGTGGAGGTACACCTAAGCATTGGGTAACGATGAAAGAGATGGCATCACTGGAGGCACCGATAGAGCCGGTCTCTGCGTGTATGGGGGGTGGGACAAAGGAGCTATCTGAGGCAGGTTGAGCGGGACTGGGGTCTCTACAGTGAAATAGTACAATAAGAACTAACCCAAACAGCAATAGGCTAGGCATATTGACATGGGAGAGAGGCATAACGCATTCACAGGTGTAATTCGAGAGGGCTAAGACAACAACTGGTAATGGCGACAAAAGTTTGTGCTGAGGCTAAACAGATGAACAGGATGGGGTACCGTGTAAATGAACAGTCCAGCAGGCATTAGCTGTGTAGCTTATTGATCATAAGGTCCAGTGAACAGCAATAGGTAAGTCCGGGAGCAGTTCGTAGGCTGCTACAGCACAGGCTAGCAGGAGGCACGGCTGTTGATTGCGCGTGCTAGCAGGCCGGGGCTAGCAGATGGAACCACATCAGACGATTACGTCGGCAGACCAGTCGTGATGGATCGGCGGGGCTCTGTGTCGACACTAGGAGGTCCTGTCCGGTTGACAGAGAGGTAGATAGCCGGGAGATGGGCTCGAGGCTAGCTCAAGGCTAACTAGTGCGTTGGGACAGTGCTGATTAGCCAACAACCTTACCACCTGGGGGCGGCCCATCAGGAAGTCCAGGATCCAGTTGCAGAGGGAGGTGTTAAGTCCCAGGGTCCTTAGCTTAGTGATGAGCTTTGAGGGCACTATGGTGTTGAACGCTGAGCTGTAGTCAATGAATAGCATTCTCACGTAGGTGTTCCTTTTGTCCAGGTGAAAAAGGGCAGTGTGGAGTGCAATAGAGAATGCATCATCTGTGGATCTGTTGGGGCGGTATGCAAATTGGAGTGGGTCTAGGGTTTCTGGAATAATGGCTACAGACGTGAGTGCTACAGGTCTGTAGTCATTTAGACAGGTTACCTTAGTGTTCTTCGGCACAGGGACTATGGTGGTCTGCTTGAAACATGTTCGTATTACAGACTCAGTCTGGGGACAGCTTGAAAATGTCAGTGAAGACACTTGCAAGTTGGTCAGTGCATGCTTGGAGTACACGTCCTGGTAATCCGTCTGGCCCTGCGACCTTGTGAATGTTGACATGTTTAAAGGTTTTACTCACATCGGCAATGGAGAGTGTGATCACACAGTCGTCCGGAACAGCTAATGCTCTCATGCATGCCTTAGTGTTACTTGCCGCGACGCGAGCATAGAAGTGATTTAGCAGTGACTGATGTGGTGTACTCCTCAATGCCATCAGAAGAATCCCGGAACATTTTACAGTCTGTGCTAGCAAAACAGTCCTGTAGCTTAGCATCTGCGTCATTTGACCACTTCTTTATTGACCGATTCACTGGTGCTTCCTGCTTTAGTTTTTGCTTGTAAGAAGGAATCAGGAGGATAGAGTTATGGTCAGATTTGCCAAATGGAGGGCGTGGGAGAGCTTTGTACACGTCTCTGTGTGTGGAGTAAAGGTTGTCTTGAGTTTATTTTCCTCTAGTTGCACATTTAACATGCTGGTATAAATTGGGTAAAATGGATTTAAGTTTTCCTGCATTAAAGTCCCCGGCCACTAGGAGTGCCGCCTCTGGATGAGCGTTTTCCTGTTTGATTATGGCTTATACAGCTCATTGAGTGCAGTCATTGTGCCAGCATCGGTTTGTGGTGGTAAATAGACAGCTATGAAAAATATACAGTACCAGTCAAAGGGTTTTTCTTTATTTTTACTATTTTCTACATCGTAGAATAATAGTGAAGACATCAAAACTATGAAAGCATATATGGAATCAATGTGCAAAGCTGTCATCAAAGCTGTCATCAAGGCAAAGGGTGGCTACTTTGAAGAATCTCAAATATAAAAAATATTTTGATTTGTTTAACACTTTTTTGGTTACTACATGATTCCATATGGGTTATTTCATAGTTTTGATGTCTTCACTATTATTCTACAATGTAAAAAATTGTTAAAATAAAGAAAAACCCTTGAATGAGTAGGTGTCCAAACTTTTGACTGGTAGTGTACAGTGGGGAAAAAAAGTATTTAGTCAGCCACCAATTGTGCAAGTTCTCCCACTTAAAAAGATGTGTACCTAATTTTCATCATAGGTACACGTCAACTATGACAGACAAAATTAGAAGAAAAAAAATCCAGAAAATCACATTGTAGGATTTTTTATGAATTTATTTGCAAATTATGGTGGAAAATAAGTATTTGGTCAATAACAAAAGTTTCTCACTACTTTGTTATATACCCTTTGTTGGCAATGACACAGGTCAAACGTTTTCTGTAAGTCTTCACAAGGTTTTCACACACTGTTGCTGGTATTTTGGCCCATTCCTCCATGCAGATCTCCTCTAGAGCAGTGATGTTTTGGGGCTGTCGCTGGGCAACACGGACTTTCAACTCCCTCCAAAGATTTTCTATGGGGTTGAGATCTGGAGACTGGCTAGGCCACTCCAGGACCTTGAAATGCTTCTTACTAAGCCACTCCTTCGTTGCCCGGGCGGTGTGTTTGGGATCATTGTCATGCTGAAAGACCCAGCCACGTTTCATCTTCAATGCCCTTGCTGCTGGAAGGAGGTTTTCACTCAAAATCTCACGATACATGGCCCCATTCATTCTTTCCTTTACACGGATCAGTCGTCCTGGTCCCTTTGCAGAAAAACAGCCCCAAAGCATGATGTTTCCAGCCCCATGCTTCACAGGAGGTATGGTGTTCTTTGGATGCAACTCAGCATTCTTTGTCCTCCAAACACGACGAGTTGAGTTTTTACCAAAAAGTTCTATTTTGGTTTCATCTGACCATATGACGTTCTCCCAATCCTCTTCTGGATCATCCAAATGCATCATCATCCAAACTTCAGACGGGCCTGGACATGTACTGGCTTAAGCAGGGGGACACGTCTGGCACTGCAGGATTTGAGTCCCTGGAAGCGTAGTGTGTTACTGATGGTAGGCTTTGTTACTTTGGTCCCAGCTCTCTGCAGGTCATTCACTAGGTCCCCCCGTGTGTTTATGGGATTTTTGCTCACCGTTCTTGTGATCATTTTGACCACACGGGGTGAGATCTCGCGTGGAGCCCCAGATCGAGGGAGATTATCAGTGGTCTTGTATGTCTTCCATTTCCTAATAATTGCTCCCACAGTTGATTTCTTCAAACCAAGCTGCTTACCTATTGCAGATTCAGTCTTCCCAGCCTGGTGCAGGTCTACAATTTTGTTTCTGGTGTCCTTTGATAGCTCTTTGGTCTTGGCCATAGTGGAGTTTGGAGTGTGACTGTTTGAGGTTGTGGACAGGTGTCTTTTATACTGATAACAAGTTCAAACAGGTGCCATTAATACAGGTAACGAGTGGAGGACAGAGGAGCCTCTTAAAGAAGAAGTTACAGGTCTGTGAGAGCCAGAAATCTTGCTTGTTTGTAGGTGACCAAATACTTATTTTCCACCATAATTTGCAAATTAATTCATAAAAAATCTATCTTGGCGATGCAGAGTGAAACCTGCCATGTTATCCATGTCATCGTTCAGCCACGACTCAAACATAAGATATTACCGTTTTTAATGTCCCGTTGGTAGGATATTCGTGATCGTAGCTCGTCTATTTTATTATCCAATGATTGTACGTTGGCTAATAGGACTGATGGAAGAGGCAAATTACTCACTCGCCGTCGGATCTTTACAAGGCACCCCGACCTACATCTCTGATATCTCCTTCTCTTTCTCCTGCAAATGACAGAGATTTGGGCCTTGTCGGGTGTCTGAAGCACATCCTTAGCGTCCAACTCGTTGAAGAAAAAATCTTTGTCCAGTCCGAGATGAGTAATTGCTGTCCTGATATCCAGAAGCTATTTTCGGTCGTAAGCGACGGTTTCAGAAACATTATGTACAAAATAAGTTACAAATAATGTGAAGAAACCTACAATAGCACAATTGGTTAAGAGCGGCAGCCATCTCCTCCGGCGCCAGAGTTCTACCACAGAGTTCTACTGCAGTGTACTTCTACAGAGTTCTACCACAGTTCTACCACAGAGTTATACCTCAGAGTTCTACCACAGATATCTACTACAGTGTACTTCTACAGAGTTCTACCACAGTTCTACCACAGTTCTACCACAGAGTTCTACCACAGTTCTACCACAGAGTTCTACCACAGAGTTCTACCACAGAGTGTGTGCTAGATGCTGAAAGGTACATTGTGTGTGTGTGTGCATGCTATATTACATGTTGTTGTTGTATCTCTGTACGTCTGAGGTGGAGGGTATGATGTAGGAAGCAGAGGTTAATGATTCTGTTCCATCGCAGGGAGGCTGGAGAGAGCTCTCTCTTTCTATATATACACACCTCTCTCTCCCTATCCCTCTCTCTCCCTATCCCTCTCTCTCCCCCCACCTCTGAGCGAAAGGACACAGAGGAAGGACACAGTTTAATCAGCGCTGATATAAAACCCCTCTTTCATTCTCTAGCTCTTTCTCTTCCATTCCCTCGCTCCCTCGTTCACACAGACATCTGTGTCATAAACGTCATAGATGGGCTGGAGGGCTGATAGGGGAGCAATTACGACAAGGGGATAGATTGAGAGAGAGAGAGAGAGAGAGAGAGAGAGAGAGAGAGAGAGAGAGAGGAGATATGGAGAGAGAGAGAGAGAGAGAGAGAAATGAGATATGGAGAGAGAGAAAGAGAGAGCGAGAGAGAGAGAGAAAGTGAGAGAGAGAGAGAGAGAGAAAGAGAGAGAGAGAGAGAGAGAGAGAGAGAGAGAGAGAGAGAGAGAGAGAGAGAGAGAGAGAGAGAGAGAGAGAGAGAGAGAGAGAGAGAGAGAGAGAGAGAGAGAGAGAGAGAGAGAGAGAGAGAGAGGAAAGAGAGAGAAAGAGAGAGAGAGAGAGAGAGAGAGAGAGAGAGAAATGAGATATGGAGAGAGAGAGAAAGGAAAGAGAGAGAAGGAGAGAGAGAGAGAGAGAGAGAGAGAGAGAGAGAGAGAGGGAGAACCTATTAGGCCTAATCGTGCCATTGCACCCTGGTCTTGGCCCTGGACTGTGGGAGCCCTCTGCTCTGACAGAGAGCTGTTCTATCCCGCTGTGACTTTCCACAGACCTTCCCACCAGGCCCGGAATATTCCGGATCAAACACCTCGGACAAACTCATCTCAGATACCATCATTCACACACACACGCACGCACACACACGCACACACCTCGGACAAATGCTCATCTCAGAACTAAAAACTGCTGAGTGTCTACGAAAGTGACTCAACCACCCAAGGATACGTCTCTCCACAGATCATAGTCTGAATGAATCAACCACCCAAGGAGACGTCTCTCCACAGATCATAGTCTGAATGAATCAACCACCCAAGGAGACGTCTCTCCACAGATCATAGTCTGAATGAATCAACCACCCAAGGAGACGTCTCTCCACAGATCATAGTCTGAATGAATCAACCACCCAAGGAGACGTCTCTCCACAGATCATAGTCTGAATGAATCAACCACCCAAGGAGACGTCTCTCCATAGATCATAGTCTGAATGAATCAACCACCCAAGGAGACGTCTCTCCACAGATCATAGTCTGAATGAATCAACCACCCAAGGAGACGTCTCTCCACAGATCATAGTCTGAATGAATCAACCACCCAAGGAGACGTCTCTCCACAGATCATAGTCTGAATGAATCAACCACCCAAGGAGACGTCTCTCCACAGATCATAGTCTGAATGAATCAACCACCCAAGGAGACGTCTCTCCACAGATCATAGTCTGAATGAATCAACCACCCAAGGAGACGTCTCTCCACAGATCATAGTCTGAATGAATCACCCACCCAAGGAGACGTCTCTCCACAGATCATAGTCTGAATGAATCAACCACCCAAGGAGACGTCTCTCAACAGATCATAGTCTGAATGAATCAACCACCCAAGGAGACGTCTCTCCACAGATCATAGTCTGAATTAATGTTTATGTTATGAATTGATATGAATTGATACGTCTCACGACCTCACTGATATGTATCTATGTTGAAGCTTCCATATAGTCTGCTTACCCTTTTGACCAGGGCCCAAAACAGTCCAATGCGTAGGGAATAGGGTACCATTTGGGACTCGGACAATGTATCCCCGGTCTAGAGATCTGGTGTCAGTAGACTTGATGTCAGGATGAGGCCATGCAGCATTAGTAGGTTCTATATAAGTATTAATACACAGTATAGCATTAGTAGGTTCGTCATCCTTCTCATGCAGACGCTCTGAGTATCTAAATGTTTCTCTCTAGAACTGAGTTATCTGAGGACACACACACACAACTATGCGAGGACACTGAGGACGTCTCACTGTCATTTCACACATTATTACATCACAACCTTCCATTTGCTGTTTTCCCCCAATGGCGGTGCAAGCAGCCTGACGCATCACCGAGCCGGAAACCTTCTGAGCCGCAATGGCACACCGCATGGAGCCACACGGCTCTGCAGTTGCCGATTTTTATGCAGGCGTGTACATGCAACTGGGTCCACGGTGGAGTAATGAATGTAGTCCATAAATATTTCAAGCAAACCCACTTTCCTCCCTCTATACTCTCCTAAAAATACAACAACAAAAAAAATATCGTCCAAATATAAATCAGGCTTGAAATAAAGTGGATAACCTCGCCGTTGAGGGGGATGGAGGGAATAGGAGAAGGAAGAGGCAACACTACTGTATTTAAATACAACACATATTTATGATTATTTATTTTCCCTTTTGTACTTTAACTATTTGCACATTGATACAACACTGTAAATATACATAATATGACATTTGAAATGTCTTTATTATTTTGGAACTTCTGAGTGTAATGTTTACTGTTAATATTTATTGTTTATTTCACTTTTGTTTACTATCGACAGTACTACAGGACAACGGCAGGGTTCAGTTGGTTATAGTGGAAGCTACTACTTTACTACCTTCTTCTGCCTTGAACAAGCCTCTGCACAATTCTTTAAGATTCAGAGGAGCCTTTTGCAAAACAAATAACCTGCTTAGTCAACTGAGATGCAGTCACTATACTGTCCACTATAATATGGTTCTGTGCATGTACTTTATATTTTTACAGTAACAATCAGTGAATATATAACACAGATTCCTCTAAAACATTATTCCATGCTGTTAGAGAAATAGAGAGATAATAGAGAGAAGGATAGAGCGAGAGAGAGAGAGAGAGAGAGCGAGAGAGAGAGAGAGAGAGAGAGAGAGAGAGAGAGAGAGAGAGAGAGAGAGATAGAGAGAGAGACTTTGACCTTTTGTCTTTCTTTAATGATACATCCTCATTTCATTTCATTAAAACCTCACCACCACCCCCTCCCCCCTCCCCCCCACCCCCTTTATAAAACGAATATCCCTTGTACAGCATACTCACCTTGCCCTCTACCCCACGATACAAAACAACACCACACATCACAATAACCAAAACCTCACCACTTCTACAACCGTATATTGTTGTGCCAGGACTTCTGGGTTTTTCCGCCCCTCCTCCTCCAGCAGCCGCAGGTCACCCAGCCTTAGTAAATCCGCTGCCATCAGTCGCCTCTGCAGGGTAGCTGACTGAACCGATCTCAAAAAGGATGGCTGGGTTGTGGAAGACAGGCTCCTCCCACACCCACAGCCCAGGCTCCACACCCCCTTCTCGTGTGGGCCTTAGTAGCTGCCAGGGGTTGAGGACAGACAGTTTATGCCACAGGGAAGATGCCACCAGGTTGTTGATTATCAGCACCCTCCCTCTATATGACACTTGGGACAGGAGCCACCTCCACCTGGCCAGTCTTGACACCACTGCCTGTGACAGCCCCTCCCAGTTCTTCCTGACCCACATCTCCGAGCCCAGGTACACCCCCAAAATGTTAAGCCGTTGGAAGCAGAGGAGGGGACCTATCCCCCCATGCCCCACATAATAGAGCTTTGCTCTTGCCCCAGTTTACCTTCGCTGACGAAGCTTCCTCGTACACCTTCAGACTAGTCTCTAGTGCCTGCATATCCTGCCCATCCCTGACCATCACAGAAACACAGAAACCTTATCTGCATACTCTGACACTGCTATGCCTGTCCAGCACACTCCCTGCAGTCTCCAAAAAAGGCTCAATGGCTAGTGTATATAACTGCCCTGATAGAGGGCATCCTTGTCTAATGCCCCGCCTCACCCAGACTGGCCTACTGAGCCCCCCTCTCACCTTGACCATACATGATGCCCCAGCATACAACATCTTCACATAGGCCAAAAACCTTTCCCCAAACCCAAACACAGACATCACATTAAACATATACTCATGGTCCACTCTATCAAAAGCCTTCTCTTGATCTAAAGAGACCAGACCAAAGTTCACATTAGAACCTCTCGACAAGTCCAACATGTCCCTGATTAAGAACAAGTTGTCCGTGATTGAGCGTCCCGGTACGCAATATGTCTGGTCCTTGTAAACTATGGAGTCCAGATGGGACTTCAGTCTGCTAGCGAGGACCTTGGCAAATATCTTGTTGTCCGCACAGAGCAATGCCACAGGCCTCCAGTTCTTAAGTTCACACAAGTCCCCTTTTTTGGGCAGGAGAGTCAGAGCCACCCGACGGCAGCTCATCGGCAACTCTCCTACCCCGACACACTCATGCGACACGCAAAAAAAGTCCAGTCTAATTATTCCCCAGAATCTTTTATAAAATTCCACTGGGAGTCCATCGACCCGGGGGACATCTGGGTTACGGCCTCTGCCAATTCATGGGACAACAGGGGAATGTCCATTTCATCCCTCTGTGCCAGAGAGAGCTTAGGGAGTTCTGCAAACAAAACCTGAGCACACATAGGATCACACAGTTCTGCCCTATACAACTCAGTATAAAACTCCACAGTCCGCGCATCTCCCCCACAGAGGTCACCCGCCCATCCGAAAGCCGAAGACAATGCTTACTCTTGGCTTCACCGCTCTGTCTTTCCAAACCAAAGAAGAAGGAGCTGGGAGCATCCATCTCCTTGAGCATGGAGAACCTTGCTCTTACAAGTGCTCCCTTTGCTTTAACCTGGAAAAAACTGCCTAGGTCCCTACGTAGTTCAGCTAAATTAGCCTGGAGGCCTACATTGCCTTGCCCCACCAGCTATACCTCCACCTCACTGATACTACGCTCGAGTTCCCCCAATACTCTCCTAGCCTCTGAGGATGAGAGAGCTGTATACTGTTGACAGAAAAGCCAAATTTGGACTTTTCCCACATCCCACCATTGACTCAGAGACTTATAATCCTCTATTCACTGCCCCCACCTTTCCCAAAAGGCTGGAAACTTGAGCAAAAAGTGGCATCTTGTAAGAGCTTTACATTAAACTTCCAGTAGGATGCCTGCCGAGGCCCCTGGTGAAATAGACAGCCGAGCCATGGTTATGTGATGATCTGAAAAACCAACTGGGAGAATGGTAGCGCCCAACAGCCTATTGCTCTGATTCCTGGAAATGTACAATCGATCAAGCCGGGCTGCACTCACCCTAGCCCCAAAGACCTTCACCCATGTATACTGTCTTGTGTTGGGATGTCTAGTTCTCCAAACATCCACTAGGTCAAACTGATTAATGATGTCCCTTAACACCCCCACTGAGCCTGAATGAGGCTCCTCCACATTTCTGTCTTTCGTAAAATCCATCGTACAGTTCCAGTCCCCGCCGACCACCAGCGTCTCTTCAGGTGCTACCTGTGAGAGTTCCAGTCCAAGACACCCAAATAGAAGCTCCCTCTCTCTCCCTGTGTTACACATTTAATGGGAAATGGCGAGTGGAAATTTATAAGACACATTTATAAAACAAAACAAAACCCCTGTTGTTAATTTCTGCTTTTACCACAAGCAGTCTACCCCTACAGACTTCTTTTGAGGAGTACATTTTTACAGACAGACTCGGTACAAAAAGGGACTGCCACCCCTGCACTGACATTTGTCCCATGGCTCAGCACACTTGCCCCTTTCCACCAGAGCCCCCAATCAACTTAATACACCACATCACTATGAGTCTCCTGCAGAAACAACACCTGTACTTTTTTTTTGTATGACTAGACCCAGCCTCATCTATACCACCATCTATAGCATGACTAGACCCAGCCTCATCTACACCACCATCTATAGCATGACTAGACCCAGCCTCATCTACACCACCATCTATAGCATGACTAGACCCAGCCCCATCTACACCACCATCTATAACATGACTAGACCCAGCCTCATCTACACCACCATCTATAACATGACTAGACCCAGCCTCATCTACACCACCATCTATAGCATGACTAGACCCAGCCTCATCTACACCACCATCTATAGCATGACTAGACCCAGCCTCATCTACACCACCATCTATAGCATGACTAGACCCAGCCTCATCTACACCACCATCTATAACATGACTAGACCCAGCCTCATCTACACCACCATCTATAGCATGACTAGACCCAGCCTCATCTACACCACCATCTATAACATGACTAGACCCAGCCTCATCTACACCACCATCTATAGCATGACTAGACCCAGCCTCATCTACACCACCATCTATAGCATGACTAGACCCAGCCTCATCTACACCACCATCTATAGCATCAGACCCAGCCTCATCTACACCACCATCTATAGCATGACTAGACCCAGCCTCATCTACACCACCATCTATAGCATGACTAGACCCAGCCTCATCTACACCACCATCTATAGCATGACTAGACCCAGCCTCATCTACACCACCATCTATAGCATGACTAGACCCAGCCTCATCTACACCACCATCTATAGCATGACTAGACCCAGTCTCATCTACACCACCATCTATAACATGACTAGGCCCAGCCTCTGCTGCCTGCGTCTCATGGACTCCTGCACATTGACCTCGATTTCCCCCACTGGTGCTTGAACCCTCACCTTGTCTACGGCCTTTATGTGGGCACTCAAAGCTCTTATGCCCCAAATCCCCACACTCAAATCACCATAGATTATCTGTGCTGGCAAACCCCGGGTAGAGCCCCTCCCCATGCCTCACTTTAAAATGCACATTTAACTGTTGCTCATTCTTATTCAGAAACATGAACACTCTCCTCCGGAACGAAACAACACGCTTGACGGCATCTGCCTGAAAACCTGCTGACATCTCACAAAAACCACTAGCAAACTTACCAAAACGACTCAGCTCCTTCCTGATTTGATCATCCGTAATAAATGGAGGCAAACGTGCGACTACCACCCTACCTGAAGGAGTAGAAAGAGGAGAAATTGGCAGAGAGAGAGAGAGAGAGAGAAACCTGGCTCTCAAGAGAAGACAGGCTATGTGCATACTGCCCACAAAATGAGGTGGAAACTGAGCTGCACTTCCTAACCTCCTGCCAAATGTATGACCATATTAGAGACACATATTTCCCTCAGATTACAGAGATCCACAAAGAATTCGAAAACCCAATTTTGATAAACTCCCTTATCTACTGGGTGAAATACCACAGTGTGCCATCACAGCTGCAAGATTTGTGACCTGTTGCCACAAGAAAAGGGTAACCAGTGAAGAACAAACACCATTTTAAATACAACCCATATTTATGATTATTTATTTTCCCTTTTGTACTTTAACTATTTGCACATTGATACAACACTGTATATATACATAATATGACATTTGAAATGTCTTTATTATTTTGGAACTTCTGAGTGTAATGTTTACTGTTAATATTTATTGTTTATTTCACTTTTGTTTACTATCTACAGTACTTCACTTGCTTTGGCAATGTTAACATAGTTAACATTGAGATCTGAGAGACAAGGCAAGAAGGGCCTTCTATGCCATCAAAGGGAACATAAAATTCGACATACAAATTAGGATCTCACTATAAATACTTGAATCAGTTATAGAACCCATTGCCCTTCATGGTTGTGAGGTCTGGGGTCCGCTCACCAACCAAGAATTCACAAAATGAGACAAACACCAAATTGAGACTCCGCATGCAGAATTCTGCAAAAATATCCTCTGTGTACAACGTAAAACACCAAATAATGCATACAGAGCAGAATTAGGCCGATACCTGCTAATTATGAAAATCCAGAAAAGAGCCGTTAAATTCTACAAACACCTAAAAAGAAGCGATTCCCAAATATTCCATAACAAAGCCATCACCTACAGAGAGATGAACTTGGAGAAGAGTCCCCTAAGTAAGCTGGTCCTGGGGCTCTGTTCACAAACACAAACAGACCCCACAGAGCCCCAGGACAGCAACACAATTAGACCCAACCAACAAAAATATAATTACTTGACACATTGGAAAGAATTTACCAAAACACTGAGCAAACTAGAATGCTATTTGGCCCTAAACAGAGAGTACATAGTAACAGAAAACCTGACCACTGTGACTGACCCAAAAAAGGAAAGCTTTGACTATGTCACTTTTGTTTATTACCTATTTCACTTTCTTTGGCAATGTAAACATATGTAAACAAAGCTCTTTGAATTGTGTTGAATTGAGAGAGAGAGAGAGAGAGAGAGAGAGAGAGAGAGAGAGAGAGAGAGAGAGAGAGAGAGAGAGAGAGAGAGAGAGAGAGGTGGGCCAGGAGTGGGCATTGAATTTGTTATTCATTAAAGTTCCTTTCAGCCCACACAGCATATGTAACGGGGCACTGGTGAACCTTAAAGCCCCAGACAACACACACACACAGTGCACCGTACACACACATACACACAGTACTGTACAGACAGCAGGAAGGAAGGAAGCCTCATGAGTGTTGTTGTATGGATACCAGAACATTAGAGCTGCTTCAAACACTGATCTCCTCTGAGTGTCACAACGGAGCCCTAGATAGGTCCTGGTGAAAATACAATCAGTAATGATATGGTAGGTCCTGGTGAAAATACAATCAGTAATGATATGATATGGTAGGTCCTGGTGATAATACAATCAGTAATGATATGATAGGTCCTGGTGAAAATACAATCAGTAATGATATGATATGGTAGGTCCTGGTGATAATACAATCAGTAATGATATGGTAGGTCCTGGTGATAATATAATCAGTAATGATATGATATGGTAGGTCCTGGTGATAATATAATCAGTAATGATATGATATGGTAGGTCCTGGTGATAATACAATCAGTAATGATATGGTAGGTCCTGGTGATAATATAATCAGTAATGATATGATATGGTAGGTCCTGGTGATAATACAATCAGTAATGATATGGTGGGTCCTGGTGATAATATAATCAGTAATGATATGATATGGTAGGTCCTGGTGATAATACAATCAGTAATGATATGGTAGGTCCTGGTGATAATACAATCAGTAATGATATGGTAGGTCCTGGTGATAATACAATCAGTAATGATATGGTAGGTCCTGGTGATAATATAATCAGTAATGATATGGTAGGTCCTGGTGATAATATAATCAGTAATGATATGGTAGGTCCTGGTGATAATATAATCAGTAATGATATGATATGGTAGGTCCTGGTGATAATATAATCAGTAATGATATGGTAGGTCCTGGTGATAATACAATCAGTAATGATATGATATGGTAGGTCCTGGTGATAATACTGAACACATTAGAGCTGCTTCAGACCATTGACTTGATTAGTTGAATCGGGTGTGTTGAGGTAATTGATTAGTTGAATCGGGTGTGTTGAGGTAATTGATTAGTTGAATCGGGTGTGTTGAGGTAATTGATTAGTTGAATCGGGTGTGTTGAGGTAATTGATTAGTTGAATCGGGTGTGTTGAGGTAATTGATTAGTTGAATCGGGTGTGTTGAGGTAATTGATTAGTTGAATCGGGTGTGTTGAGGTAATTGATTAGTTGAATCGGGTGTGTTGAGGTAATTGATTAGTTGAATCGGGTGTGTTGAGGTAATTGATTAGTTGAATCGGGTGTGTTGAGGTAATTGATTAGTTGAATCGGGTGTGTTGAGGTAATTGATTAGTTGAATCGGGTGTGTTGAGGTAATTGATTAGTTGAATCGGGTGTGTTGAGGTAATTGATTAGTTGAATCGGGTGTGTTGAGGTAATTGATTAGTTGAATCGGGTGTGTTGAGGTAATTGATTAGTTGAATCGGGTGTGTTGAGGTAATTGATTAGTTGAATCGGGTGTGTTGAGGTAATTGATTAGTTGAATCGGGTGTGTTGAGGTAATTGATTAGTTGAATCGGGTGTGTTGAGGTAATTGATTAGTTGAATCGGGTGTGTTGAGGTAATTGATTAGTTGAATCGGGTGTGTTGAGGTAATTGATTAGTTGAATCGGGTGTGTTGAGGTAATTGATTAGTTGAATCGGGTGTGTTGAGGTAATTGATTAGTTGAATCGGGTGTGTTGAGGTAATTGATTAGTTGAATCGGGTGTGTTGAGGTAATTGATTAGTTGAATCGGGTGTGTTGAGGTAATTGATTAGTTGAATCGGGTGTGTTGAGGTAATTGATTAGTTGAATCGGGTGTGTTGAGGTAATTGATTAGTTGAATCGGGTGTGTTGAGGTAATTGATTAGTTGAATCGGGTGTGTTGAGGTAATTGATTAGTTGAATCGGGTGTGTTGAGGTAATTGATTAGTTGAATCGGGTGTGTTGAGGTAATTGATTAGTTGAATCGGGTGTGTTGAGGTAATTGATTAGTTGAATCGGGTGTGTTGAGGTAATTGATTAGTTGAATCGGGTGTGTTGAGGTAATTGATTAGTTGAATCGGGTGTGTTGAGGTAATTGATTAGTTGAATCGGGTGTGTTGAGGTAATTGATTAGTTGAATCGGGTGTGTTGAGGTAATTGATTAGTTGAATCGGGTGTGTTGAGGTAATTGATTAGTTGAATCGGGTGTGTTGAGGTAATTGATTAGTTGAATCGGGTGTGTTGAGGTAATTGATTAGTTGAATCGGGTGTGTTGAGGTAATTGATTAGTTGAATCGGGTGTGTTGAGGTAATTGATTAGTTGAATCGGGTGTGTTGAGGTAATTGATTAGTTGAATCGGGTGTGTTGAGGTAATTGATTAGTTGAATCGGGTGTGTTGAGGTAATTGATTAGTTGAATCGGGTGTGTTGAGGTAATTGATTAGTTGAATCGGGTGTGTTGAGGTAATTGATTAGTTGAATCGGGTGTGTTGAGGTAATTGATTAGTTGAATCGGGTGTGTTGAGGTAATTGATTAGTTGAATCGGGTGTGTTGAGGTAATTGATTAGTTGAATCGGGTGTGTTGAGGTAATTGCTGTGCTGGAGCCAAAACATCCTGGGGGTTTTCTGTGGATTGGAAAAAATGTGTTAGATACCTTCTCTTTTCAGTTTGACATCCGCTACGTGTCGCAAATTCCTTGTCAGAACGTGAAAAGATGAGACGTCTTGTTTCAATAGGTGACCTTATCTTGGTAATACCATTGAGGTTAGATGAATATTACATTGGACAGGAGATACTCCTGAGATGAGTCACTCAAGCAGGCAGCAGTTGGTGTGGCTCATAGTAGCTGAGTGATGACTAATGTAATTGTATGGGACGCTCATTATGGCTTGTAAATGTGTCTCAAATGGCACCCTATTCCCTATATAGGGACATATTTCCCCATAGGGCTCTGGTCAAAAGTAGTGAACTATATAAGGGATAGGGTGCTATTTGGGACGTAATCCCTGGACCAGAGCACAATGTTATGCCAAAGGCAAATGGGTTAGATTCGTAGCAATTAATTATTACATTAGGAGTTGTTAGGGGAAAATGAACCACTCACTGGCTTTTGTTAAAATAATTAACCATTATTATGATGGATATGTCCCAGATATCACCCTGTTCCCTATATAGTGCACTACTTTTGACCAGGGTCCATGGGAATAGTGTCCCATTTTGGACATAGCCAACGTAATGGCTGAAGAGTTGTCAAAGCCAGTTTCTTCAGTGGATGGAATTTTGAACGCTCCCTGTCAAGATTTTATGGTTTTTTTTCATAGAGGAGCTATTTGGAGATTTAACTCATGTTGATGATGATACTTATGGCAAAGAAATTTAATTTTTAATTTCAAGAGAAATTGGCACAGAAGCACTTTTGGCTTTGCTTTGAACAAATAAGCCTATTTCTTGCACTAGAGAAGACACAGTGCGTTACTGGTGCGTTACAAATGACACCATATAAAAATAATAATAATATGCCATTTAGCAGACACTTTTATCCAAAGCGACTTACAGTCAAGCGTGCATACATTTTTGTGTATGGGTGGTCCTGGGGATCGAACCCACTACCTTGGCGTTACAAGCGCCGTGCGCTACCAGCTGAGCTACAGAGGACCACATATATACCCTACATAGGGCTCTGGTCAAATGTAGTGCACTGTGATAGATGGAATGCACTTATATAGTGAATAGGGTGCCATTTGGGACTCAGATGTGATTGCAGTTTGTATGTCTCTGGTCTACTCTAATGGTGATTGGTTTGAGGTCTTAGACTGTGATGTCTCTGGCCTTGTCCCAAACCCCTCTGAACCTTGAAGGAGCTGTTGGACAAACAAACCACTGGAAAGTCAATAGCCAGCCCCATGTCCATTCCCGTGGATGCACACACCAGGGTTTTCGTTAGACGGTAATAGATTTAAAAACAAAAGGAAAAGCCAATGAATAGAATTGCTCAGCCCAATTGTCCGGGAGAATAAAACAAATCCCATAGCAAAATAACGCTTTTTAGCCCATTCATTGATGAAAATACCAGTAAATGTAAATACATTTGAACAGTCATGCTTATAGGTCTATGGGTTCATTTGCATAATTTAATGGAATTAAATTAGCGTGTGTGTATTTTCATTAGTTGTTATGAGTCATACAGACACAAAGCCTAGTTTAACCCCCTAGAGTCTAAGCCCTGTCTAAGCCAGGGGAGGTTTAAGCCTAGTTTAAACTGAAAATATGTCAGACAGCACAAGAGCTGTTGCTACAACTCCTGCTGCTACAACTCCTGTTTCTACAACTCCTACTACTCCTGCTGCTACAACTCCTACAACTCCTGTTGCTACAACTCCTACAACTCCTGTTGCTACAACTCCTGTTGCTACAACTCCTACTACTCCTGCTGCTACAACTCCTACAACTCCTGTTGCTACAACTCCTACAACTCCTGTTGCTACAACTCCTACAACTCCTGTTGCTACAACTCCTGCTGCTACAACTCCTACAACTCCTGCTCCTACAACTCCTGTTGCTACAACTCCTGTTGCTACAACTCCTGCTGCTACAACTCCTGTTGCTACAACTCCTGTTGCTACAACTCCTACTACTCCTGCTGCTACAACTCCTACAACTCCTGTTGCTACAACTCCTGCTGCTACAACTCCTACAACTCCTGCTGCTACAACTCCTGTTGCTACAACTCCTGTTGCTACAACTCCTGCTGCTACAACTCCTGTTGCTACAACTCCTGTTGCTACAACTCCTACAACTCCTGTTGCTACAACTCCTGTTGCTACAACTCCTGTTGCTACAACTCCTGTTGCTACAACTCCTACAACTCCTGCTGCTACAACTCCTACAACTCCTGTTGCTACAACTCCTGCTGCTACAACTCCTGTTGCTACAACTCCTGCTGCTACAACTCCTGTTGCTACAACTCCTGTTGCTACAACTCCTACTGCTACAACTCCTGTTGCTACAACTCCTGTTGCTACAACTCCTGTTGCTACAACTCCTGTTGCTACAACTCCTACTGCTACAACTCCTGTTGCTACAACTCCTGTTGCTACAACTCCTGTTGCTACAACTCCTGCTGCTACAACTCCTGTTGCTACAACTCCTGTTGCTACAACTCCTGTTGCTACAACTCCTGCTGCTACAACTCCTGTTGCTACAACTCCTGTTGCTACAACTCCTACAACTCCTGCTGCTACAACTCCTACAACTCCTGTTGCTATAACTCCTACAACTCCTGTTGCTACAACTCCTGCTGCTAAAACTCCTGCTGCTACAACTCCTGTTGCTACAACTCCTGCTGCTAAAACTCCTGCTGCTACAACTCCTGCTGCTACAACTCCTGTTGCTACAACTCCTGCTGCTAAAACTCATGTTGCTACAACTCCTACTACTTCTGCTGCTACAACTCCTACAACTCCTGTTGCTACAACTCCTGCTGCTACAACTCCTGTTGCTACAACTCCTGTTGCTACAACTCCTACTACTCCTACTGCTACAACTCCTGTTGCTACAACTCCTGTTACTACAGCTCCTGCTGCTACAACTCCTGTTGCTACAACTCCTGCTGCTACTACTCCTGCTGCTACAACTCCTACAACTCCTGTTGCTACAACTCCTGTTGCTACAACTCCTGCTGCTACTACTCCTGCTGCTACAACTCCTACAACTCCTGCTGCTACAACTCCTACAACTCCTGCTGCTACAACTCCTACAACTCCTGCTGCTACAACTCCTACAACTCCTGCTGCTACAACTCCTACAACTCCTGTTGCTACAACTCCTGCTGCTACAACTCCTGTTGCAACAAATCCTGCTCCTATAACTCCTGTTGCTACAACGCCTGTTGCTACAACTCCTGTTTCTACAACTCCTACTACTCCTGCTGCTACAACTCCTACAACTCCTGTTGCTACAACTCCTGCTCCTACAACTCCTGTTGCTACAACTCCTGTTGCTACAACTCCTGCTGCTACAACTCCTGTTGCTACAACTCCTGTTGCTACAACTCCTACTACTCCTGCTGCTACAACTCCTACAACTCCTGTTTCTACAACTACTACTGCTACAACTCCTGTTGCTACAACTCCTGCTGCTACAACTCCTACAACTCCTGCTGCTACAACTCCTACAACTCCTGTTGCTACAACTCCTACAACTCCTGTTGCTACAACTGCTGCTGCTACAACTCCTGTTGCTACAACTCCTGTTGCTACAACTCCTGTTGCTACAACTCCTACAACTCCTGTTGCTACAACTCCTGCTGCTACAACTCCTGTTGCTACAACTCCTGCTGCTACAACTCCTGCAACTCCTGTTGCTACAACTCCTACAACTCCTGTTGCTACAACTCCTGCTGCTAAAACTCCTGCTGCTACAACTCCTGCTGCTACAACTCCTGTTGCTACAACTCCTGTTGCTACAACTCCTGTTGCTACAACTCCTGTTGCTACAACTCCTGTTGCTACAACTCCTACAACTCCTGTTGCTACAACTCCTGTTGCTACAACTCCTGCTGCTACAACTCCTGTTGCTACAACTGTTGCTACAACTCCTGTTGCTACAACTCCTACAACTCCTGTTGCTACAACTCCTACAACTCCTGTTGCTACAACTCCTGTTGCTACAACTCCTACAAATCCTGTTGCTACAACTCCTACAACTCATGTTGCTACAACTCCTGTTGCTACAACTCCTGCTACTACAACTCCTGCTGCTACAACTCCTGCTGCTACAACTCCTACAACTCCTGTTGCTACAACTCCTACAACTCCTGTTGCTACAACTCCTGTTGCTACAACTCCTACAACTCCTGTTGCTACAACTCCTGTTGCTACAACTCCTGCTGCTACAACTCCTGTTGCTACAACTCCTGCTGCTACAACTCCTGTTGCTACAACTCCTGCTGCTACAAATCCTGTTGCTACAACCCCTGTTGCTACAACTCCTACAACTCCTGTTGCTACAACTCCTACAACTCCTGTTGCTACAACTCCTGTTGCTACAACTCCTACAACTCCTGTTGCTACAACTCCTGTTGCTACAACTCCTGCTGCTACAACTCCTGTTGCTACAACTCCTGCTGCTACAACTCCTGTTGCTACAACTCCTGTTGCTACAACTCCTACTGCTACAACTCCTGTTGCTACAACTCCTGTTGCTACAACTCCTGCTGCTACAACTCCTACAACTCCTGCTGCTACAACTCCTGTTGCTACAACTCCTGTTGCTACAACTCCTGTTGCTACAATTCCTGCTGCTACAACTCCTGTTGCTACAACTCCTATTGCTACAACTCCTGTTGCTACAACTCCTACAACTCCTGTTGCTACAACTCCTACAACTCCTGTTGCTACAACTCCTGCTGCTACAACTCCTGCTGCTACAATCCTGTTGCTACAACTCCTGTTGCTACAACTCATACAACTCCTGTTGCTACAACTCCTATTGCTACAACTCCTATAACTCCTACTGCTACAACTCCTGCTGCTACAACTCCTGTTGCTACAACTCCTGTTGCTACAACTCCTACAACTCCTGTTGCTACAACTCCTGTTGCTACAACTCATACAGCTCCTGTTGCTACAACTCCTGTTGCTACAACTCCTGTTGCTACAACTCCTGTTACTACAACTCCTACAACTCCTGTTGCTACAACTCCTATTGCTACAACTCCTGTTGCTACAACTCCTACAACTCCTGTTGCTACAACTCCTACAACTCCTGTTGCTACAACTCCTGCTGCTACAACTCCTGCTGCTACAATCCTGTTGCTACAACTCCTGTTGCTACAACTCATACAACTCCTGTTGCTACAACTCCTATTGCTACAACTCCTATAACTCCTACTGCTACAACTCCTGCTGCTACAACTCCTGTTGCTACAACTCCTGTTGCTACAACTCCTACAACTCCTGTTGCTACAACTCCTGTTGCTACAACTCATACAACTCCTGTTGCTACAACTCCTGTTGCTACAACTCCTATAACTCCTACTGCTACAACTCCTGCTGCTACAACTCCTGCTGCTACAACTCCTGTTGCTACAACTTCTGTTGCTACAACTCCTGTTGCTACAACTCCTACAACTCCTGTTGCTACAACTCCTGTTGCTACAACTCCTGTTTCTACAACTCCTACAACTCCTGTTGCTACAACTCCTATTGCTACAACTCCTGTTGCTACAACTCCTACAACTCCTGTTGCTACAACTCCTACAACTCCTGTTGCTACAACTCCTGTTGCTACAACTCCTACAACTCCTGTTGCTACAACTCCTGTTGCTACAACTCCTGCTGCTACAACTCCTGTTGCTACAACTGTTGCTACAACTCCTGTTGCTACAACTCCTGTTGCTACAACTCCTACAACTCCTGTTGCTACAACTCCTGTTGCTACAACTCCTGCTGCTACAACTCCTGTTGCTACAACTGTTGCTACAACTCCTGTTGCTACAACTCCTACAACTCCTGTTGCTACAACACCTACAACTCCTGTTGCTACAACTCCTGTTGCTACAACTCCTACAACTCCTGTTGCTACAACTCCTGTTGCTACAACTCCTGCTGCTACAACTCCTGTTGCTACAACTCCTGCTGCTACAACTCCTGTTGCTACAACTCCTGCTGCTACAACTCCTGTTGCTACAACTCCTGTTGCTACAACTCCTACAACTCCTGTTGCTACAACTCCTACAACTCCTGTTGCTACAACTCCTGTTGCTACAACTCCTACAACTCCTGTTGTTACAACTCCTGTTGCTACAACTCCTGCTGCTACAACTCCTGTTGCTACAACTCCTATTGCTACAACTCCTGTTGTTACAACTCCTACAACTCCTGTTGCTACAACTCCTACAACTCCTGTTGCTACAACTCCTGTTGCTACAACTCCTACAACTCCTGTTGCTACAACTCCTATTGCTACAACTCCTGTTGCTACAACTCCTACAACTCCTGTTGCTACAACTCCTACAACTCCTGTTGCTACAACTCCTGTTGCTACAACTCCTGCTGCTACAACTCCTGCTGCTACAACTCCTGCTGCTACAACTCCTGCTGCTACAACTCCTACAACTCCTGTTGCTACAACTCCTACAACTCCTGTTGCTACAACTCCTGTTGCTACAACTCCTACAACTCCTGTTGCTACAACTCCTGTTGCTACAACTCCTGCTGCTACAACTCCTGTTGCTACAACTCCTGCTGCTACAACTCCTGTTGCTACAACTCCTGCTGCTACAAATCCTGTTGCTACAACCCCTGTTGCTACAACTCCTACAACTCCTGTTGCTACAACTCCTACAACTCCTGTTGCTACAACTCCTGTTGCTACAACTCCTACAACTCCTGTTGCTACAACTCCTGTTGCTACAACTCATGCTGCTACAACTCCTGTTGCTACAACTCCTGTTGCTACAACTCCTACAACTCCTGTTGCTACAACTCCTGCTGCTACAACTCCTGCTGCTACAACTCCTGCTGCTACAACTCCTGTTGCTACAACTCCTGTTGCTACAACTCCTGCTGCTACAACTCCTGCTGCTACAACTCCTGTTGCTACAACTCCTGTTGCTACAATTCCTGCTGCTACAACTCCTGTTGCTACAACTCCTATTGCTACAACTCCTGTTGCTACAACTCCTACAACTCCTGTTGCTACAACTCCTACAACTCCTGTTGCTACAACTCCTGTTGCTACAACTCCTATTGCTACAACTCCTACAACTCCTGTTGCTACAACTCCTATTGCTACAACTCCTGTTGCTACAACTCCTACAACTCCTGTTGCTACAACTCCTACAACTCCTGTTGCTACAACTCCTACAACTCCTGCTGCTACAACTCCTGCTGCTACAATCCTGTTGCTACAACTCCTGTTGCTACAACTCCTACAACTCCTGTTGCTACAACTCCTGTTGCTACAACTCATACAGCTCCTGTTGCTACAACTCCTGTTGCTACAACTCCTGTTGCTACAACTTCTGTTGCTACAATTCCTACTGCTACAACTCCTGCTGCTACAACTCCTATTGCTACAACTCCTATAACTCCTACTGCTACAACTCCTGCTGCTACAACTCCTGTTGCTACAACTCCTGTTGCTACAACTCCTACAACTCCTGTTGCTACAACTCCTGTTGCTACAACTCATACAGCTCCTGTTGCTACAACTCCTGTTGCTACAACTCCTGTTGCTACAACTTCTGTTGCTACAACTCCTGCTGCTACAACTCCTACAACTCCTGTTGCTACAACTCCTGTTGCTACAACTCATACAGCTCCTGTTGCTACAACTCCTGTTGCTACAACTCCTGTTGCTACAACTTCTGTTGCTACAATTCCTACTGCTACAACTCCTGCTGCTACAACTCCTGCTGCTACAACTCCTGTTGCTACAACTTCTGTTGCTACAACTCCTGTTGCTACAACTCCTGTTGCTACAACTCCTGTTGCTACAACTCCTACAACTCCTGTTGCTACAACTCCTGTTGCTACAACTCCTACAACTCCTGTGGCTACAACTCCTGCTGCTACAACTCCTGTTGCTACAACTCCTGTTGCTACAATTCCTGCTGTTACAACTCCTTTTGCTACAACTCCTATTGCTACAACTCCTGTTGCTACAACTCCTACAACTCCTGTTGCTACAACTCCTACAACTCCTGTGGCTACAACTCCTGCTGCTACAACTCCTGTTGCTACAACTCCTACAACTCCTGTTGCTACAACTCCTGTTGCTACAACTCCTGTTGCTACAACTCCTGCTGCTACAACTCCTGTTGCTACAACTCCTGTTGCTACAACTCCTGCTGCTACAACTCCTACAACTCCTGTTGCTACAACTCCTGCTGCTACAACTCCTGTTGCTACAACTTCTGTTGCTACAACTCCTGTTGCTACAACTCCTACAACTCATGTTGCTACAACTCCTGTTGCTACAACTCCTGTTAATACAACTCCTACAACTCCTGTTGCTACAACTCCTGTTGCTACAACTCCTACAACTCCTGTTGCTACAACTCCTGTTGCTACAACTCCTACAACTCCTGTTGCTACAACTCCTGTTGCTACAACTCCTACAACTCCTACTGCTACAACTCCTACAACTCCTGTTGCTACAACTCCTGCTGCTACAACTCCTGTGGCTACAACTCCTGTTGCTACAATTCCTGCTGCTACAACTCCTGTTGCTACAACTCCTATTGCTACAACTCCTGTTGCTACAACTCCTACAACTCCTGTTGCTACAACTCCTGCTGCTACAACTCCTGTTGCTACAACTCCTGTTGCTACAACTCCTGTTGCTACAACTCATACAACTCCTGCTGCTACAACTCCTACAACTCCTGTTGCTACAACTCCTGTTGCTACAACTCCTGTTGCTACAAATCCTACAACTCCTGTTGCTACAACTCCTACAACTCCTGTTGCTACAACTCCTGCTGCTACAACTCCTGTTGCTACAATTCCTGCTGCTACAACTCCTGTTGCTACAACTCCTATTGCTACAACTCCTGTTGCTACAACTCCTACAACTCCTGTTGCTACAACTCCTGTTGCTACAACTCCTACAACTCCTGTTGCTACAACTCCTACAACTCCTGTTGCTACAACTCCTGTTGCTACAACTCCTACAACTCCTGTTGTTACAACTCCTGTTGCTACAACTCCTGCTGCTACAACTCCTGTTGCTACAACTCCTATTGCTACAACTCCTGTTGTTACAACTCCTACAACTCCTGTTGCTACAACTCCCTACAACTCCTGTTGCTACAACTCCTGTTGCTACAACTCCTGTTGCTACAACTCCTACAACTCCTGTTGCTACAACTCCTATTGCTACAACTCCTGTTGCTACAACTCCTACAACTCCTGTTGCTACAACTCCTACAACTCCTGTTGCTACAACTCCTGTTGCTACAACTCCTGCTGCTACAACTCCTGCTGCTACAACTCCTGCTGCTACAACTCCTGCTGCTACAACTCCTACAACTCCTGTTGCTACAACTCCTACTACTCCTGTTGCTACAACTCCTGTTGCTACAACTCCTACAACTCCTGTTGCTACAACTCCTGTTGCTACAACTCCTGCTGCTACAACTCCTGTTGCTACAACTCCTGCTGCTACAACTCCTGTTGCTACAACTCCTGCTGCTACAAATCCTGTTGCTACAACCCCTGTTGCTACAACTCCTACAACTCCTGTTGCTACAACTCCTACAACTCCTGTTGCTACAACTCCTACAACTCCTGTTGCTACAACTCCTGTTGCTACAACTCATGCTGCTACAACTCCTGTTGCTACAACTCCTGTTGCTACAACTCCTACAACTCCTGTTGCTACAACTCCTGCTGCTACAACTCCTGCTGCTACAACTCCTGCTGCTACAACTCCTGTTGCTACAACTCCTGTTGCTACAACTCCTGCTGCTACAACTCCTGCTGCTACAACTCCTGTTGCTACAACTCCTGTTGCTACAATTCCTGCTGCTACAACTCCTGTTGCTACAACTCCTATTGCTACAACTCCTGTTGCTACAACTCCTACAACTCCATTTGCTATAACTCCTACAACTCCTGTTGCTACAACTCCTGTTGCTACAACTCCTGTTGCTACAACTCCTACAACTCCTGTTGCTACAACTCCTGTTGCTACAACTCCTGTTGCTACAACTCCTACAACTCCTGTTGGTACAACTCCTATTGCTACAACTCCTATTGCTACAACTCCTACAACTCCTGTTGCTACAACTCCTACAACTCCTGTTGCTACAACTCCTACAACTCCTGCTGCTACAACTACTGCTGCTACAATCCTGTTGCTACAACTCCTGTTGCTACAACTCATACAACTTCTGTTGCTACAACTCCTATTGCTACAACTCCTATAACTCCTACTGCTACAACTCATGCTGCTACAACTCCTGTTGCTACAACTCCTGTTGCTACAACTCCTACAACTCCTGTTGCTACAACTCCTGCTGCTACAACTCCTGCTGCTACAACTCCTGCTGCTACAACTCCTACAACTCCTGTTGCTACAACTCCTGTTGCTACAACTCCTGCTGCTACAACTCCTGTTGCTACAACTGTTGCTACAACTCCTGTTGCTACAACTCCTGTTGCTACAACTCCTACAACTCCTGTTGCTACAACTCCTGTTGCTACAACTCCTGCTGCTACAACTCCTGTTGCTACAACTGTTGCTACAACTCCTGTTGCTACAACTCCTACAACTCCTGTTGCTACAACACCTACAACTCCTGTTGCTACAACTCCTGTTGCTACAACTCCTACAACTCCTGTTGCTACAACTCCTGTTGCTACAACTCCTGCTGCTACAACTCCTGTTGCTACAACTCCTGCTGCTACAACTCCTGTTGCTACAACTCCTGCTGCTACAACTCCTGTTGCTACAACTCCTGTTGCTACAACTCCTACAACTCCTGTTGCTACAACTCCTGTTGCTACAACTCCTACAACTCCTGTTGTTACAACTCCTGTTGCTACAACTCCTGCTGCTACAACTCCTGTTGCTACAACTCCTATTGCTACAACTCCTGTTGTTACAACTCCTACAACTCCTGTTGCTACAACTCCTACAACTCCTGTTGCTACAACTCCTGTTGCTACAACTCCTGTTGCTACAACTCCTACAACTCCTGTTGCTACAACTCCTATTGCTACAACTCCTGTTGCTACAACTCCTACAACTCCTGTTGCTACAACTCCTACAACTCCTGTTGCTACAACTCCTGTTGCTACAACTCCTGCTGCTACAACTCCTGCTGCTACAACTCCTGCTGCTACAACTCCTGCTGCTACAACTCCTACAACTCCTGTTGCTACAACTCCTACAACTCCTGTTGCTACAACTCCTGTTGCTACAACTCCTACAACTCCTGTTGCTACAACTCCTGTTGCTACAACTCCTGCTGCTACAACTCCTGTTGCTACAACTCCTGCTGCTACAACTCCTGTTGCTACAACTCCTGCTGCTACAAATCCTGTTGCTACAACCCCTGTTGCTACAACTCCTACAACTCCTGTTGCTACAACTCCTACAACTCCTGTTGCTACAACTCCTGTTGCTACAACTCCTACAACTCCTGTTGCTACAACTCCTGTTGCTACAACTCATGCTGCTACAACTCCTGTTGCTACAACTCCTGTTGCTACAACTCCTACAACTCCTGTTGCTACAACTCCTGCTGCTACAACTCCTGCTGCTACAACTCCTGCTGCTACAACTCCTGTTGCTACAACTCCTGTTGCTACAACTCCTGCTGCTACAACTCCTGCTGCTACAACTCCTGTTGCTACAACTCCTGTTGCTACAATTCCTGCTGCTACAACTCCTGTTGCTACAACTCCTATTGCTACAACTCCTGTTGCTACAACTCCTACAACTCCTGTTGCTACAACTCCTACAACTCCTGTTGCTACAACTCCTGTTGCTACAACTCCTATTGCTACAACTCCTACAACTCCTGTTGCTACAACTCCTATTGCTACAACTCCTGTTGCTACAACTCCTACAACTCCTGTTGCTACAACTCCTACAACTCCTGTTGCTACAACTCCTACAACTCCTGCTGCTACAACTCCTGCTGCTACAATCCTGTTGCTACAACTCCTGTTGCTACAACTCCTACAACTCCTGTTGCTACAACTCCTGTTGCTACAACTCATACAGCTCCTGTTGCTACAACTCCTGTTGCTACAACTCCTGTTGCTACAACTTCTGTTGCTACAATTCCTACTGCTACAACTCCTGCTGCTACAACTCCTATTGCTACAACTCCTATAACTCCTACTGCTACAACTCCTGCTGCTACAACTCCTGTTGCCACAACTCCTGTTGCTACAACTCCTACAACTCCTGTTGCTACAACTCCTGTTGCTACAACTCATACAGCTCCTGTTGCTACAACTCCTGTTGCTACAACTCCTGTTGCTACAACTTCTGTTGCTACAACTCCTGCTGCTACAACTCCTACAACTCCTGTTGCTACAACTCCTGTTGCTACAACTCATACAGCTCCTGTTGCTACAACTCCTGTTGCTACAACTCCTGTTGCTACAACTTCTGTTGCTACAATTCCTACTGCTACAACTCCTGCTGCTACAACTCCTGCTGCTACAACTCCTGTTGCTACAACTTCTGTTGCTACAACT
This sequence comes from Coregonus clupeaformis, assembly GCF_020615455.1. Lineage (NCBI taxonomy): Eukaryota > Metazoa > Chordata > Actinopteri > Salmoniformes > Salmonidae > Coregonus > Coregonus clupeaformis. Next base: position 57,219,977 of record NC_059198.1, on the reverse strand, counting down.
CCTGTTGCTACAACTCCTGTTGCTACAACTCCTGTTGCTACAACTCCTACAACTCCTGTTGCTACAACTCCTGTTGCTACAACTCCTACAACTCCTGTGGCTACAACTCCTGCTGCTACAACTCCTGTTGCTACAACTCCTGTTGCTACAATTCCTGCTGTTACAACTCCTTTTGCTACAACTCCTATTGCTACAACTCCTGTTGCTACAACTCCTACAACTCCTGTTGCTACAACTCCTACAACTCCTGTGGCTACAACTCCTGCTGCTACAACTCCTGTTGCTACAACTCCTACAACTCCTGTTGCTACAACTCCTGTTGCTACAACTCCTGTTGCTACAACTCCTGCTGCTACAACTCCTGTTGCTACAACTCCTGTTGCTACAACTCCTGCTGCTACAACTCCTACAACTCCTGTTGCTACAACTCCTGCTGCTACAACTCCTGTTGCTACAACTTCTGTTGCTACAACTCCTGTTGCTACAACTCCTACAACTCCTGTTGCTACAACTCCTGTTGCTACAACTCCTGTTGCTACAACTCCTACAACTCCTGTTGCTACAACTCCTGTTGCTACAACTCCTACAACTCCTGTTGCTACAACTCCTGTTGCTACAACTCCTACAACTCCTGTTGCTACAACTCCTGTTGCTACAACTCCTACAACTCCTACTGCTACAACTCCTACAACTCCTGTTGCTACAACTCCTGCTGCTACAACTCCTGTGGCTACAACTCCTGTTGCTACAATTCCTGCTGCTACAACTCCTGTTGCTACAACTCCTATTGCTACAACTCCTGTTGCTACAACTCCTACAACTCCTGTTGCTACAACTCCTGCTGCTACAACTCCTGTTGCTACAACTCCTGTTGCTACAACTCCTGTTGCTACAACTCATACAACTCCTGCTGCTACAACTCCTACAACTCCTGTTGCTACAACTCCTGTTGCTACAACTCCTGTTGCTACAAATCCTACAACTCCTGTTGCTACAACTCCTACAACTCCTGTTGCTACAACTCCTGCTGCTACAACTCCTGTTGCTACAATTCCTGCTGCTACAACTCCTGTTGCTACAACTCCTATTGCTACAACTCCTGTTGCTACAACTCCTACAACTCCTGTTGCTACAACTCCTGCTGCTACAACTCCTGTTGCTACAACTCCTGTTGCTACAACTCCTGTTGCTACAACTCATACAACTCCTGCTGCTACAACTCCTACAACTCCTGCTGCTACAATCCTGTTGCTACAACTCCTGTTGCTACAACTCCTACAACTCCTGTTGCTACAACTCCTGTTGCTGCTGGAGTGAAATTAGCTTTTATACAGTACTGTCAAATTCATACCACTGTAACTATATGACAATAAAGCATGAATAATATTGCTGGTGGTGGCTGGCCTATTACCTGAATTTATTCCTCTTTCCCCTTCTTCAAGCCTGCCTGTTAGGACCTCTTTCCTCTGCCTCAAGCCTGCCTGTTAGGAATGACCTCATGAAGCTATAAAAAAAAAAACATGTCAGAACAAGCTCTATTTTGGTGGCCTCTGGTACATTCAAATGTCTTGATTCCATCTGAAATACACAGCCAGATTATTGAATACTTTATCGAGTTTACCTCCCAGATTGGAAACATGAGTTTTGGTATTGTGTTGAAAGACATTACTTTACAATTTACATTTCTGAAAATTATTGTTATTATTATTATTATTATTATTATTAAATATTGTTAGTTGTTTTGGATATCGTCTACGTCTAGGACTATATGATCAGGACTGTTTTCTAAGTTAGAGAACATTACACCTTTTAACATTTTACCTGTCTTCTCTTGAGATTAAATTCTTATTTATAGTTTTACTGTAAAAAATTAAAAATTAAAAAAAATATATGAATTGCCACAATGATGTTTGTTTTTCAAATTGTGTTTTATTAAAACAGATAAATGAAGTAAATAGCAAACATTATCTTTAAAAAATGTATTAAAGGTTAAATTGAAAAAAAAAGGGTTATATCAGTCTTAAATATTATATATTGCCGATTTTACAGAATTAAAAATGAAAATCAAAACAAATTGTGTGATGGGACACTTTTGCAAATGACAAAATGGGTCCCTAAAATGAACAGAACATGGGTACCCCAAACACTAATGCTATGACCTTAGGTCTCCCTTTTCCACCAATCAGAGTATCTGTCAAATGTGAGCCATTTTATTTTCTCAATCTGTTCCTTTTCTCTCTAATCTTCATCTTCACCTTTATCTTCATCTTCAGAGTCCATTCCCAGCTCAACAAATGCCTCTCTGATTTCCACCTGGTCACTGTGGACACCTTCTCCCTCAATCTGGACTCTCTTGTCCATTAAGGCCTCTTCCTCTTCCGTGTTGGGGATAACCTCTCGTTCATTAAGGCATCTTCCTCTTCCGTGTTGGGGATAACCTCTCGTTCATTAAGGCCTCTTCCTCTTCTGTGCTGGGGATAACCTCTCGTTCATTAAGGCATCTTCCTCTTCTGTGCTGGGGATAACCTCTTTGAGGGAGAGTATATATCGTACTCCAGTGCTGAAAAACTATTTCAGGGAGACTTGAGTGTAGTCTGTCCCACCGACTTGGTGAAGAGTCTTCAGCGAAGGGAGTTTTCTGCTGCTATCCCGCCACAGCTTGGTGGCCTCACTGAGCATCTTCTTGCACTCCAGGGACCTTCTCTCTGGCCCGTTTATGGAGATGTGGAGGAGGGTAGAGAGCATATCATGTCTTAATTATCTTAACTGCACTTGCCCCTCTTTCCACCACCTCATTGGATAGCGGTTGACAGAGGCAAACAGTTGCCATGGCAACAATATAGTTGATGTTTACGTTTAGGACTGCTTGCTCTCGGACAATCCTCTTCAGGATAAAAGCTGTTGGAGATATTCCTTCCCCTCAGAAAATACTGTCAGGCACCTCCCAGTCAGCCAGTCAGCCAGTTAGCCAGCCAGTCAGCCAGCAAGCCAGCCAGCCAGCCATTCAGCCAGCCAGCCAGCATGTATTTAAAGTTCCTCCACTGGTTTATGTTCTGGTCTTCATCAAACTTCAACTGGTCACACAGCACATGAACATGGTTATCTCCATATGTTCTGAAGTGGGCTGTCTGTTGGCTTTGGACGGCAGGTTGGATCAAACACAGAGGAGGTCTGGAACACAGGACAGGCCTCCTTGAAGCTCCAGCTGTGGAGGAACTGCATAACCTGAGGTTGGCCTCTATGCAGTTCCAAAGCAGCATAACGGCCACTGGGGGGCAGTGTGTTCACTCAGGTCATTCATCACATCTTGTATTGTGGCCTTGGTCGATTCCAGAGCTGGCTTGAGACATGAGTAGCATGTATGATCTTTTTCGAAAAATTTTGGAAAAGCAGTTCATGGTAGGGAGAACTTGGAGAAGAAGTGTACCAACAAGTTTAGCATTTTTTCATTTTTGTAGCAACCCTGCTGCAGTCGGATCTTTCTCTTGGAACTGTCTGAATAATTGGAGAAGTGGGAGAAAAGATTATGTTGGACACTGGTGACAGCTTTACCAGTTTACAGCCACCTTGTATGGCATGCTGTCAGGACTTTCACTGCAAGCTTTTTGTTCATCTTTCCAGCAGCGAGTTATATTTGTCTTGTAGACCCTAACTGTAGAGTGCTTGGGGGACTCAAGACCCTAACTGTAGAGTGCTTGGGGGACTCAAGACCCTAACTGTAGAGTGCTTGGGGGACTCAAGACCCTAACAGATTCTGCAGAGTGTTTGGGGGACTCAAGACCCTAACAGATTCTGCAAAGTGCTTTGGGGACTCAAGACCCTAACAGATTCTGCAAAGTGCTTTGGGGACTCAAGACCCTAACAGATTCTGCAAAGTGCTTTGGGGACTCAAGACCCTAACAGATTCTGCAGAGTGCTTTGGGGACTCAAGACCCTAACAGATTCTGCAGAGTGTTTGGGGGACTCAAGACCCTAACAGATTCTGCAAAGTGCTTTGGGGACTCAAGACCCTAACAGATTCTGCAAAGTGCTTTGGGGACTCAATACCCTAACAGATTCTGCAAAGTGCTTTGGGGACTCAAGCCATTTCCAAACCTTTCTCAAGGTGACCTCAACAACTTCAATGTATTTGACAAAGTTGTTGGTATCCCCCACATGCCAGTGCAAGGCGGTGATTAATGCAATGACTACGTGTCAAGTTATTTGCTTAAAACTCTGAATTTTCCGAGAGTCCTCCATCCTCCTCCAGCTCCAGCAGTGGCAACAAACTTGTGGTTGGCTGCATCTTCCTGGCCAAGCCAGTATGCAGACTGAAAAAGAGTTATGTCACAGTGTCTCCCACCTCTTTTACTGTTCAGCCAGGGGAAGATTGTCTCCACTCCGTCTCTTTCAGAAACGTTTCGTTATGTACAGTTGATGAAGCAATGGTCTTTTTTAATTGCACTCAGTTTGAAATTGGTGGAGGCGGATTAGTTGAAAGAGCTCTGCTAGTTTGACTTGTGCAATGAATTATGTATTCTACAAAGCAGGTAGAACATTCCATTCCCTTCAATGTCTACTAAACCAGCGCTGGTGTGTCTCCCCTGAATAAGAAACGTCTCTCATTGATCCACATGTTTGAAGCAGTGCTTTCCTTTTTCCCTCATTAACTCTTTCATCCTCCACTTTTTGAAAGGGAAGAGCAGGTGTCTGATGACACCCTGAGGGAGGGTGAAGGTGATGAAGGATGAAGGGACCATCTCTGACTGCCTGTTTTAGGGCCCTGCTTTCCTGCTGTATATACTTACTGATTGGGGTTCTTCATATTTCTTATTTCTCGCGTGTGTTTTTTTTTTCTAGTAATATATTGTTATTGATTATTTCATTTTTGGGTTTTGAGTGTGCAAGAAAGGCATTTCACTGTACTTGGACATGTGACATTAAAACTTGAAACTATGTCTTGTCTGGCTATGCTGGTCTGCCTGCTGGTCTGCCTGCTGGTCTGCCTGCTGGTCTGCCTGCTGGTCTGCCTGCTGGTCTGCCTGCTGGTCTGCCTGGCTCTGTCTATATGGCTGGCTCTGTCTGGCTGGTTCTTTTGGTCTGGCTGACTCAGTTGGTCTGGCTGGCTCAGTTGGTCTGGCTGGCTCAATTGGTCTGGCTGGTTCTTTTGGTCTGGCTGGCTCAGTTGGTCTGGCTGGCTCAGTTGGTCTGGCTGGCTCAGTTGGTCTGGCTGGTTCTTTTGGTCTGGCTGGCTCAGTTGGTCTGGCTGGCTCAGTTGGTCTGGCTGGCTTGGTTGGTCTGGCTGGCTCGGTTGGTCTGGCTGGCTCAGTTGGTCTGGCTGGCTCAGTTGGTCTGGCTGGCTCGGTTGGTCTGGCTGGCTCAGTTGGTCTGGCTGGCTCGGTTGGTCTGGCTGGCTCGGTTGGTCTGGCTGGCTCGGTTGGTCTGGCTGGCTCAGTTGGTCTGGCTGGCTCAGTTGGTCTGGCTGGTTCTTTTGGTCTGGCTGGCTCAGTTGGTCTGGCTGGTTCTTTTGGTCTGGCTGGCTCAGTTGGTCTGGCTGGTTCTTTTGGTCTGGCTGATTCTTTTGGTCTGGCTGGCTCAGTTGGTCTGGCTGGTTCTTTTGGTCTGGCTGGCTCAGTTGGTCTGGCTGGTTCTTTTGGTCTGGCTGGTTCTTTTGGTCTGGCTGGCTCAGTTGGTCTGGCTGGCTCGGTTGGTCTGGCTGGCTCGGTTGGTCTGGCTGGCTCAGTTGGTCTGGCTGGCTCAGTTGGTCTGGCTGTCTCTGTGGCTGTGGACACTGACTGCCCAGGCTCAACCTCCTGCTCTAAAAAATACAAATACACACTGATTTATTCCTCTATTTCACTGGTCAAGTTGGACAAAAGAAACAGCATTTATTTTTTAATTTAAATATTTTTGACAGTTCAGTTACTGAAATAATTTCAACAAGTGTTTTGCAACTCTCTTCATGAATTGCAGTGTGTCATTTATTCCCGCCCCCCAAAAAAACGTGTAGCAACTGACTTCTTGAAGAATCCTGTAAGGGTCTGCAGACTTCCACAAGCTTCAAGGTTCCTTTTCGGAGGCATTTTCTCAGCTCTCTGCAATACAGGTATGAGTGAAGAATGAAGCAGGTGTTAATCATGGGGTTTTGTTACACAGAAAGCAGCAGTTGACTACTCCCATTGTCAACACTTTGATTAAATCAGTAGGCCTATATCAATATCTTTAATACTACCATATAAGTATCATTTAGAGTTTAAAACAATTCAATCTGCCTTCTTTTATCATATTTTGGACCAGAATGAGGCTTTCTCCACTCCCTATTGTTACTGCAGGGAGGATTCACCATCTTCATGGAATGGACCAGAATTGATCTGAAGATAATAACCATTAAATGCAGACTAGGGACCCAAATGAACGTCTCTCTCACCGATGCGACTCGGTAGGCTACACTGACAAGTCACTCCCTTTGGCATCGCTGTCTGACAAGTTCCGACACGGGCTTCATATCCTAGGAAAATGCTAAAGAGATATTTGGTTTACTGTCCCGATACGATACCATGGAGATATAACCACGTTGTATGATTTAGGAACGGTAAAGTGATATAGGAGATGGACTTTATTCAGTCAGTTTGACACCTTTTTATAAACTAGTCAAGCTTGCTGTTCGGTCGTCAATCAAAGCACAGTAAATAGCAGTCTGACGCCGTGGCTGGCTGTATAATTAGGAAACAATAGTTATGCTAATGAATGTGCCAGAAAACAATAATACTCATCGTTACAACTTCCATTACATGGGACGTGCAAATTCACTCACAGACACGTCAAGGGAGCATCACGCTCTCTCCCTCCTCTGTTTAAAAGAAATTAGACTGCAAACAACCAACCACATCGCACACAAATCACACTGTACACTCCACACACACACACACACACACACACACACACACACACACACACACAGGTACCGGGAGGCGGTACAGACAGACCGTCAAACCAGCAGTTTCCCGGTCATCGCTCGCTTTGTGACTGACAGGTGCCTGTCAATAGAATGCACACTGACATGAGAGGGCTTGACAGACGAATATAAATGTTTTAATGAAAAGTAGGAGTTAATTTATGAAGTCGAAGTAGCCGGCTGACAATGACTGTTATCGGCTATCGTAACCATTAGTGACGGCAGACCTGTCAGTGGTGACAGGTTGGTTAGAAGGAAGTTAGTGTCCCCCGTTAGGGGGGAGGAGGGGAGAAGGGGGGGAGTAATTCTCAGGGCCAGAGGCGGAGGGAGTTGACATGTGAATGGACCCTCGGTGACCCCTGGATAGGTTTTACTTCTGGTTCATCTCACACTTCCCGCTCTCGTCTCTCTGAGGAGGTCAGAGATTACAGAGGTAAGGGGTGAGGACTCTAGGGGACGAGGGCAAGCCTGAACAAACACACACACACAACCACAACCACACACACACACTCAGCATCGGCCTAAACAACGGGGCATGCTGGGTGTATTGGTTCTGTCATCGTGGAGGTTATCCAGTGTTTTTGTTGGTCATCGTGGAGGTTATCCAGTGTTTTTGTTTGTGGGAAATAGTGATGTATATTTATCATAAAGTATTATTTATCAGCCTCCCTATTTTATCTCCTTCTTTCATTATCTCCCTCTGGATTTTAATTGGTGTTGCAAAAAATTAGCATCTAGAAGTCAAGTCTCTCTCTCAAACAGGAAGTATGTCTCCTGACTCCTGGATCATGTTAACCAATCACCTGAGCTGCTGTTAACAAGTCATTATCCCTACACCTGAGCCAAACCGTTCTCATCCTGCCTCCGCCAAGCGTCACCGCTGTGCCGGTCTGACCCTGGTTTCCTGAAGAGAGAGAGAGAGAGGGTGGGCTCAACAGGAGTAGAGAGAGGGGGTGGGCTCAACAGGAGTAGAGAGAGGGTGGACTCAACAGGAGTAGAGAGAGGGGGTGGGCTCAACAGGAGTAGAGAGAGGGTGGACTCAACAGGAGTAGAGAGAGGGGGTGGGCTCAACAGGAGTAGAGAGAGAGGGTGGGCTCAACAGGAGTAGAGAGAGAGGGGTGGGGCTCAACAGGAGTAGAGAGAGGGGGTGGACTCAACAGGAGTAGAGAGAGGGGGTGGGCTCAACAGGAGTAGAGAGAGGGGATGGACTCAACAGGAGTAGAGAGAGGTGGTGGACTCAACAGGAGTAGAGAGAGGGGGTGGGCTCAACAGGAGTAGAGAGAGGGGGTGGACTCAACAGGAGTAGAGAGAGGGGGGTGGACTCAACAGGAGTAGAGAGAGGGGGTGGGCGCAACAGGAGTAGAGAGAGGGGGTGGGCTCAACAGGAGTAGAGAGAGAGGGTGGACTCAACAGGAGTAGAGAGAGGGGGTGGAATCAACAGGAGTAGAGAGAGGGGGTGGACTCAACAGGAGTAGAGAGAGGGGTGGACTCAACAGGAGTAGAGAGAGGGGGTGGACTCAACAGGAGTAGAGAGAGGGGGTGGACTCAACAGGAGTAGAGAAGGGGGTGGACTCAACAGGAGTAGAGAGAGGGGGTGGACTCAACAGGAGTAGAGAGAGGGGGTGGACTCAACAGGAGTAGATAGAGGGGTGGGCGCAACAGGAGTAGAGAGAGGGGGGTGGACTAAACAGGAGTAGAGAGAGGGGGGTGGACTCAACAGGAGTAGAGAGAGGGGGTGGACTCAACAGGAGTAGAGAGGGGGTGGACTCAACAGGAGTAGAGAGAGGGGGTGGACTAAACAGGAGTAGAGAGAGGGGGTGGACTCAACAGGAGTAGAGAGAGGGGGTGGACTCAACAGGAGTAGAAAGAGGGGTGGACTCAACAGGAGTAGAGAGAGGGTGGGTTCAACAGGAGTAGAGAGAGGGGGTGGACTCAACAGGAGTAGAGAGAGGGGGTGGACTCAACAGGAGTAGAGAGAGGGGGTGGACTCAACATGGGTAGAGAGAGGGGGTGGACTCAACAGGAGTAGAGAGAGGGGGTGGACTCAACAGGAGTAGAGAGAGGGGGTGGGCGCAACAGGAGTAGAGAGAGGGGGTGGGCTCAACAGGAGTAGAGAGAGGGGGTGGACTCAACAGGAGTAGAGAGAGGGGGTGGACTCAACAGGAGTAGAGAGAGGGGGTGGACTCAACAGGAGTAGAGAGAGGGGGTGGGCGCAACAGGAGTAGAGAGAGGGGGTGGGCTCAACAGGAGTAGAGAGAGGGGGTGGACTCAACAGGAGTAGAGAGAGGGGGTGGACTCAACAGGAGTAGAGAGAGGGGGTGGACTCAACAGGAGTAGAGAGAGGGGTGGACTCAACAGGAGTAGAGAGAGGGGGTGGACTCAACAGGAGTAGAGAGAGAGGGTGGACTCAACAGGAGTAGAGAGAGGGGTGGGCTCAACAGGAGTAGAGAGAGGGGGTGGGCTCAACAGGAGTAGAGAGAGGGGGTGGGCTCAACAGGAGTAGAGAGAGGGGGTGGGCTCAACAGGAGTAGAGAGAGGGGGTGGGCTCAACAGGAGTAGAGAGAGGGGGTGGACTCAACAGGAGTAGAGAGAGAGGGTGGACTCAACAGGAGTAGAGAGAGGGGGTGGGCTCAACAGGAGTAGAGAGAGGGGGTGGGCTCAACAGGAGTAGAGAGAGGGGGTGGACTCAACAGGAGTAGAGAGAGGGGTGGGCTCAACAGGAGTAGAGAGAGGGGGTGGACTCAACAGGAGTAGAGAGAGGGGGTGGACTCAACAGGAGTAGAGAGAGGGGTGGGACTAAACAGGAGTAGAGAGAGGGGGTGGACTCAGCAGGAGTAGAGAGAGGGGGTGGACTCAACAGGAGTAGAGAGAGGGTGGACTCAACAGGAGTAGAGAGAGGGGTGGGCTCAACAGGAGTAGAGAGAGGGGGTGGACTCAACAGGAGGAGAGAGAGGGGGGGGACTCAAACAGGATAGAGAGAGGGGTGGGCGCAACAGGAGTAGAGAGAGGGGGTGGAGCTACAGAGTAGAGAGGGGGTGGACTCAACATGGGTAGAGAGAGGGGTGGACTCAACAGGAGTAGAGAGAGAGGGGGTGGACTCAACAGGAGTAGAGAGAGGGGGGTGGGCTCAACAGGAGTAGAGAGAGGGGGTGGGCTCAACAGGAGTAGAGAGAGGGGGTGGACTCAACAGGAGTAGAGAGAGGGGGTGGACTCAACAGGAGTAGAGAGAGGGGGTGGGCTCAACAGGAGTAGAGAGAGGGGTGGGCTCAACAGGAGTAGAGAGAGGGGGTGGGCTCAACAGGAGTAGAGAGAGGGGGTGGGCTCAACAGGAGTAGAGAGAGGGGGTGGGCTCAACAGGAGTAGAGAGAGGGGGTGGAATCAACAGGAGTAGAGAGAGAGGGGGTGGACTCAACAGGAGTAGAGAGAGGGGGTGGACTCAACAGGAGTAGAGAGAGGGGTGGACTCAACAGGAGTAGAGAGAGGGTGGGCTCAACAGGAGTAGAGAGAGGGGTGGGCTCAACAGGAGTAGAGAGAGGGGTGGGCTCAACAGGAGTAGAGAGAGGGGGTGGGCTCAACAGGAGTAGAGAGAGGGGGTGGACTCAACAGGAGTAGAGAGAGGGGGTGGGCTCAACAGGAGTAGAGAGAGGGGGTGGACTCAACAGGAGTAGAGAGAGGGGTGGACTCAACAGGAGTAGAGAGAGGGGGGTGGGCTCAACAGGAGTAGAGAGAGGGGGATGGACTCAACAGGAGTAGAGAGAGGGGGTGGGACTCAACAGGAGTAGAGAGAGGGGGGTGGGCTCAACAGGAGTAGAGAGAGGGGGTGGACTCAACAGGAGTAGAGAGAGGGGGTGGACTCAACAGGATTAGAGAGAGGGGGGTGGGCTCAACAGGAGTAGAGAGAGGGGGTGGACTCAACAAGAGTAGAGAGAGGGGTGGACTCAATAGGAGTAGAGAGAGGGGGTGGACTCAACAGGAGTAGAGAGAGGGGGTGGACTCAACAGGAGTAGAGAGAGGGGGATGGACTCAACAGGAGTAGAGAGAGGGGGTGGGGCAACAGGAGTAGAGAGAGGGGGGTGGGCTCAACAGGAGTAGAGAGAGGGGGTGGGCTCAACAGGAGTAGAGAGAGGGGGTGGACTCAACATGGGTAGAGAGAGGGGGTGGACTCAACAGGAGTAGAGAGAGGGGGTGGACTCAACAGGAGTAGAGAGAGGGGGTGGGCTCAACAGGAGTAGAGAGAGGGGGTGGACTCAACAGGAGTAGAGAGAGGGGGTGGGCTCAACAGGAGTAGAGAGAGGGGGTGGATTCAACAGGAGTAGAGAGAGGGGGTGGACTCAACAGGAGTAGAGAGAGGGGGTGGGCTCAACAGGAGTAGAGAGAGGGGGTGGACTCAACAGGAGTAGAGAGTGGGGGGTGGGCGCAACAGGAGTAGAGAGAGGGGTGGGCTCAATAGGAGTAGAGAGAGGGGGGTGGACTCAACAGGAGTAGAGAGAGGGGGTGGGCTCAACAGGAGTAGAGAGAGGGGGTGGACTCAACAGGAGTAGAGAGAGGGGGGTGGGCTCAACAGGAGTAGAGAGAGGGGTGGGCTCAACAGGAGTAGAGAGAGGGGGTGGGCTCAACAGGAGTAGAGAGAGGGGGTGGGCTCAACAGGAGTAGAGAGAGGGGGTGGGCTCAACAGGAGTAGAGAGAGGGGGTGGGCTCAACAGGAGTAGAGAGAGGGTGGGCTCAACAGGAGTAGAGAGAGGGGTGGGCGCAACAGGAGTAGAGAGAGGGGGTGGGCTCAACAGGAGTAGAGAGAGGGGGTGGACTCAACAGGAGTAGAGAGAGGGGGTGGTCTCAACAGGAGTAGAGAGGGGGGGTGGTCTCAACAGGAGTAGAGAGAGGGGGTGGGCTCAACAGGAGTAGAGAGAGGGTGGGCTCAACAGGAGTAGAGAGAGGGGGTGGGCTCAACAGGAGTAGAGAGAGGGTGGGCTCAACAGGAGTAGAGAGAGGGGGTGGGCGCAACAGGAGTAGAGAGAGGGGGTGGGCTCAACAGGAGTAGAGAGAGGGGGTGGACTCAACAGGAGTAGAGAGAGGGGGTGGACTCAACAGGAGTAGAGAGAGGGGGTGGGCTCAACAGGAGTAGAGAGAGGTGGTGGGCTCAACAGGAGTAGAGAGAGGGGGTGGACTCAACAGGAGTAGAGAGAGGTGGTGGGCTCAACAGGAGTAGAGAGAGGGGGTGGGGCGCAACAGGAGTAGAGAGAGGGGGGTGGGCTCAACAGGAGTAGAGAGAGGGGGTGGACTCAACAGGAGTAGAGAGAGGGGGTGGGCGCAACAGGAGTAGAGAGAGGGGGTGGGCTCAACAGGAGTAGAGAGAGGGGGTGGACTCAACAGGAGTAGAGAGAGGGGGTGGGCTCAACAGGAGTAGAGAGAGGGGGTGGACTCAACAGGAGTAGAGAGAGGGGGTGGACTCAATAGGAGTAGAGAGAGGGGGTGGGCTCAACAGGAGTAGAGAGAGGGGGTGGACTCAACAGGAGTAGAGAGAGGGGGTGGACTCAACAGTAGAGAGAGGGGGGTGGACTCAACAAGAGTAGAGAGAGGGGGTGGACTCAATAGGAGTAGAGAGAGTGGGTGGGCTCAACAGGAGTAGAGAGTGGGGTGGACTCAATAGGGAGTAGAGAGAGGGGGTGGGCTCAACAGGAGTAGAGAGAGGGGGGTGGACTCAACAGGAGTAGAGAGAGGGGGTGGGACTCAACAGGAGTAGAGAGAGGGGGTGGACTCAACAGGAGTAGAGAGAGGGGTGGGCTCAACAGGAGTAGAGAGAGGGGTGGGCTCAACAGGAGTAGAGAGAGGGGGTGGGCTCAACAGGAGTAGAGAGAGGGGGTGGACTCAACAGGAGTAGAGAGAGGGGGGTGGACTCAACAGAGTAGTAGAGAGGGGGTGGGCTCAACAGGAGTAGAGAGAGGGGGTGGACTCAACAGGAGTAGAGAGAGGGGGTGGACTCAATAGGAGTAGAGAGAGGGGGTGGGCTCAACAGGAGTAGAGAGAGGGGGTGGACTCAACAGGAGTAGAGAGAGGGGGTGGGCTCAACAGGAGTAGAGAGAGGGGGTGGACTCAACAGGAGTAGAGAGAGGGGGTGGGCTCAACAGGAGTAGAGAGAGGGGGTGGACTCAACAAGAGTAGAGAGAGGGGGTGGACTCAACAGGAGTAGAGAGAGGGGTGGACTCAATAGGAGTAGAGAGAGGGGGTGGGCTCAACAGGAGTAGAGAGAGGGGGTGGACTCAACAGGAGTAGAGAGAGAGGGTGGACTCAACAGGAGTAGAGAGAGGGGGTGGACTCATAAGGAGTAGAGAGAGGGGGTGGACCCAACAGGAGTAGAGAGAGGGGGTGGGCTCAACAGGAGTAGAGAGAGGGGTGGGCTCAACAGGAGTAGAGAGAGGGGGTGGACTCAACAGGAGTAGAGAGAGGGGGTGGACTCAACAGGAGTAGAGAGAGGGGGTGGACTAAACAGGAGTAGAGAGAGGGGGTGGACTCAACAGGAGTAGAGAGAGGGGGTGGACTCAACAGGAGTAGAAAAAGGGTGGACTCAACAGGAGTAGAGAGAGGGTGGGTTCAACAGGAGTAGAGAGAGGGGGTGGACTCAACAGGAGTAGAGAGAGGGGGTGGACTCAACAGGAGTAGAGAGAGGGGGTGGACTCAACAGGAGTAGAGAGAGGGGGTGGACTCAACAAGAGTAGAGAGAGGGGGTGGACTCAACAGGAGTAGAGAGAGGTGGTGGGCTCAACAGGAGTAGAGAGAGGGGGTGGACTCAACAGGAGTAGAGAGAGGGGGTGGACTCAACAGGAGTAGAGAGGGGGTGGGCGCAACAGGAGTAGAGAGAGGGGGTGGGCTCAACAGGAGTAGAGAGAGGGGGTGGACTCAACAGGAGTAGAGAGAGGGGGTGGGCTCAACATGAGTAGAGAGAGGGGGGTGGGCTCAACAGGAGTAGAGAGAGGGGGTGGACTCATCAGGAGTAGAGAGAGGGGGTGGACTCAACAGGAGTAGAGAGAGGGGGTGGACTCAACATGGGTAGAGAGAGGGGGTGGACTCAACAGGAGTAGAGAGAGGGGGTGGGTGCAACAGGAGTAGAGAGAGGGGGTGGGCTCAACAGGAGTAGAGAGAGGGGGTGGACTCAACATGGGTAGAGAGAGGGGGTGGACTCAACAGGAGTAGAGAGAGGGGGTGGACTCAACAGGAGTAGAGAGAGGGGGTGGGCGCAACAGGAGTAGAGAGAGGGGGTGGACTCAACAGGAGTAGAGAGAGGGTGGGCTCAACAGGAGTAGAGAGAGGGGGTGGACTCAACAGGAGTAGAGAGAGGGTGGGCTCAACAGGAGTAGAGAGAGGGGGTGGACTCAACAGGAGTAGAGAGAGGGGGTGGACTCAACAGGAGTAGAGAGAGGGTGGGCTCAACAGGAGTAGAGAGAGGGGATGGACTCAACAGGAGTAGAGCGAGGGGGTGGGCTCAACAGGAGTAGAGAGAGGGGGTGGGCTCAACAGGAGTAGAGAGAGGGGGTGGACTCAACAGGAGTAGAGAGAGGGGGTGGGCTCAACAGGAGTAGAGAGAGGGGGTGGACTCAACAGGAGTAGAGAGAGGGGGGGGGCGCAACAGGAGTAGAGAGAGGGGGTGGGCTCAACAGGAGTAGAGAGGGGGGTGGACTCAACAGGAGTAGAGAGAGGGGGTGGGCTCAACAGGAGTAGAGAGAGGGGGTGGACTCAATAGGAGTAGAGAGAGGGGTGGACTCAACAGGAGTAGAGAGAGGGGGGTGGACTCAACAGGAGTAGAGAGAGGGGGGTGGACTCAACAGGAGTAGAGAGAGGGGTGGACTCAACAGGAGTAGAGAGGGGGTGGGCTCAACAGGAGTAGAGAGAGGGGGTGGGCTCAACAGGAGTAGAGAGAGGGGGTGGACTCAACAGGAGTAGAGAGAGGGGGTGGACTCAACAGGAGTAGAGAGAGGGGGTGGACTAAACAGGAGTAGAGAGAGGGGGTGGACTCAACAGGAGTAGAGAGAGGGGGTGGACTCAACAGGAGTAGAAAGAGGGTGGACTCAACAGGAGTAGAGAGAGGGTGGGTTCAACAGGAGTAGAGAGAGGGGGTGGACTCAACAGGAGTAGAGAGAGGGGGTGGACTCAACAGGAGTAGAGAGAGGGGGGTGGACTCAACAGGAGTAGAGAGAGGGGGTGGACTCAACAAGAGTAGAGAGAGGGGTGGACTCAACAGGAGTAGAGAGAGGGGTGGGCTCAACAGGAGTAGAGAGAGGGGGTGGGCTCAACAGGAGTAGAGAGAGGGGGTGGACTCAACAGGAGTAGAGAGTGGGGTGGACTCAACAGGAGTAGAGAGAGGGGGTGGACTCAACAGGAGTAGAGAGAGGGGGTGGGCTCAACAGGAGTAGAGAGAGGGGTGGACTCAATAGGAGTAGAGAGAGGGGGTGGGCTCAACAGGAGTAGAGAGGGGGGGTGGACTCAACAGGAGTAGAGAGAGGGGGTGGACTCAACAGGAGTAGAGAGAGGGGGTGGACTCAACAGGAGTAGAGAGAGGGGGTGGGCTCAACAGGAGTAGAGAGAGGGGGGTGGACTCAACAGGAGTAGAGAGAGGGGGTGGACTCAACAAGAGTAGAGAGAGGGGGTGGACTCAATAGGAGTAGAGAGAGGGGGGTGGGCTCAACAGGAGTAGAGAGAGGGGGGTGGACTCAACAGGAGTAGAGAGAGGGGGTGGGCTCAACAGGAGTAGAGAGAGGGGGTGGGCTCAACAGGAGTAGAGAGAGGGGGTGGACTCAACAGGAGTAGAGAGAGGGGGTGGACTCAACAGGAGTAGAGAGAGGGGGTGGACTCAACAGGAGTAGAGAGAGGGGGTGGGCTCAACAGGAGTAGAGAGAGGGGGGTGGACTCAACAGGAGTAGAGAGAGGGGGGTGGGCTCAACAGGAGTAGAGAGAGGGGGTGGACTCAACAGGAGTAGAGAGAGGGGGTGGACTCAACAGGAGTAGAGAGAGGGGGTGGGCTCAACAGGAGTAGAGAGGGGGGTGGGCTCAACAGGAGTAGAGAGAGGGGGTGGGCTCAACAGGAGTAGAGAGAGGGGGTTGACTCAACAGTTTGACCCTGTGTAGGTACCTGAACACATTCCATTGTCATACACCTTGCTTGGACTACTAGCTAAAGTTGTAGACTCCTTTAGTTTCCTGTTGTCAGGAGTGGGGTTAAATATCCCAATATCTTTTGTAGCTATTCAATTTGTTCTTCATTTCATACACCTCTGGACTGTAGCAGCATTAGACGAGTGCATCCCAAACGGCACTCTATTCCTTGTATAGAGCTCTCTGGTCAATAGTGCACTGTATAGGGAACAGGGTGCCATTTGGGACTCAGCCCAAGTCCTTTGAGCGAGGTCGGGGAGCTGGGAGGCTGCCAACAGGTCATTTCCAGGTCACTTCCTGGTCAGGCGGCAGGGGACGCCATCCACCTCCCACAAACGACACACACAAACAAACGACACACACAAACAAACGACACACACAAGTGCACGCAAACAAGGCTCGGTCAGAGGCGACTGGACTTGAGTAATTGATGTTCTTTAAAAACACCCAGTCAATTAAGGAGAGATTAATAGTGGCCACCTCAGGATGGCTGGGCTCAGCACCCAAACATGGGGACACCAGGCAGCGACAAATACAGTGCACCATTTACCAGTAATCTCTGTGAGTGGGTGGAGGTGTGTGGGTGGAGGTGTGTGGGTGGAGGTGTGTGGGTGGAGGTGTGGGTGGAGGTGTGTGGGTGGAGGTGTGTGAGTGGAGGTGTGTGGGTGGAGGTGTGTGGGTGGAGGTGTGGGTGTGGGTGGAGGTGTGGGTGGAGGTGTGGGTGGATGTGTGGGTGGAGGTGTGGGTGGAGGTGTGTGGGTGGAGGTGTGTGGGTGGAGGTGTGTGAGTGGATGTGTGTGGGTGGAGGTGTGGGTGGAGGTGTGGGTGGATGTGTGGGTGGAGGTGTGTGGGTGGATGTGTGTGGGTGGAGGTGTGTGGGTGGAGGTGTGGGTGGAGGTGTGTGAGTGGATGTGTGTGTGTGGGGGGGGGGGTACATGCTTGTATTTCTGCATGACCTCTATAATATAATGTATTTTATACTCCAAATATTAGGATGTACCGGCTGTAAGTCTACGTGTGAGTCCAAGTGTGTGACTGCGTTAGCATGTGCGTGGGTATAAGTATCAGTAAGCAAAGGTCTGAGGTGAGACACCAATCTGTGTTCTATGGTCACCGTGACGCCACAGTCTCTCTGAGGGCGCGGGATCTAGCCCAGGACAGATCTACTAGCCCAGCTCCAAAATCACCTGGATCTCGGTCTAGTTTGGAAAATGTTCTACTAGACCGGCTAGTTTGGCATGTTCTACTAGCCCGGTCTGAATAGTACTAGCATTGGGCTAGCGGGCTAGCTTAATGGCCATCCTTGTTTATGTTGTAGGTCAATGGAGGAGTTGTTAACTGAGTAGAAGGTGAAGTGTTCTCTTCATTGTTCTCAGCACATATCAGTTCTCTTCTTTTAGCCTTTACAAGTGCTACACTTGTTGAAAAGCTATACGCAGTGCAACTGCTGCTGTACGATATTTAAGTGCAGGACAATGGCCCTTCACCTCTAGCTGTGTGGGCTGTGGTAGTTTAGTGTGGAGAGATGGAGAGAGGAGGAGAGGAGAGAGGAAGAGAGGAGAGAGGAGGAGAGGAGGAGAGGAGAGAGGAGGAGAGGAGAGAGGAGAGAGGAGGAGAGGAGAGAGGAGAGAGGAGAGAGGAAGAGAGGAGAGAGGAAGAGAGGAGAGAGGAGGAGAGGAGGAGAGGAGAGAGGAGGAGAGGAGAGAGGAGAGAGGAGAGAGGAACTAATCCAACCAGCATTCTAAGGAGGTGTTATCACTCCTGGTGGTGGAAGATTAAAGTGGGGGAGGATAGAGGGAGGAGGAGGAGGAGGAGGAGGAGGAGGAGGAGGAAGAGGAGGAGGAGGAGTGAGGATAGAGGGAGGAGGAGGATGAAGAGGAGGAGGATAGAGGGAGGAAGAGGAGGAGGATAGAGGGAGGAGGAGGAGGAGGAGGAGGAGGAGGAGGATAGAGGGAGGAGGAGGAGGAGGAGGAGGAGGAGGAGGAGGAAGAGGATAGAGGGAGGAGGAGGAGGAGGAGGAGGAGGAGGAGGAGGAGGATAGAGGGAGGAGGAGGAGGAGGAGGAGGAGGAGGATAGAGGGAGGAGGAGGAGGAGGAAGAGGAGGAGGAGAGAAGGAGGAGGAGGAGGAGGAAGGGGGAGGAGGAGAGAGGGAGGAGGAGGAGGAGGAAGAGGAGGAGGATAGAAGGAGGAGGAGGAGGAAGGGGGAGGAGGATAGAGGGAGGAGGAGGAGGAGGAAGAGGAGGAGGATAGAAGGAGGAGGAGGAGGAGGAAGAGGAGGAGGATAGAGGGAGGAGGAGGAGGAGGAAGAGGAGGAGGATAGAAGGAGGAGGAGGAGGAGGAAGGGGAGGAGGATAGAGGGAGGAGGAGGAGGAGGAGGAGGAGGAGGAGGAGGAGGAGGAGGAGGAGGAGGAGGAGGAGGAGGAGGAGGAGGAGGAGGATAGAGGGAGGAGGAGGAGGAGGAGGAGGAGGAGGAGGAGGAGGAGGAGGAGGAGGAGGATAGAGGGAGGAGGAGGAGGAGAAGAAGGATTGAGGGAGGACAGAGGGAGGAGGAGTGAGGGAGGAAAGACGGAGGAGGAGGTGAAGAGGGAGGAGGAGGAGGAGGAGGATAGAGGGAGGAGAAGAAGGAGTGAAGGGGAGGATAGAGGGAGGAGGAGTGAGGGAGGAAAGACGGAGGAGGAGGTGAAGAGGGAGGAGGAGGAGTGGGTGAGTCTACAAGGTGTTGAAAGTGTTCCAGCCATTACCACGAGGCCATCCTCCCCAATTAAGGTGCCACCAACCTCCTGTTGTTTAGACGGATACCCCTCTTCCCTCCCCACCACCGGAAATAAGGCATAGAGAAAAGGAAGCAGTATTAGTGACTGGACCTGCGTCCCAAATGGCACCCTATTCCCTATGTAGTGCACTACTTTTGACCAGAGAATGGCACCCTATTCCCTATGTAGTGCACTACTTTTTGACCAGGGCTCATAGGGTCCATGTTTGGCAGGACAAGGAGTGGCATGATGGCACCAACAGACTGGTACCCAGGCTGGGAAAACACGTCTTATGTCACGCTTTGATGTTGGATCATCAGTACACTGGGGTTTCCAGATAGGTCATAGATCTGTGTGTTTGTGGAGCTGGGGATCAGAAAGATAGATGAGGATACATTTGTTCTGCTTCTCTACTATCACCACTGTCCCAAATGGCACCCTATTCTCTATGGGCCCTGGTCAAAAGTAGTGCACTATGTAGGGAATAAGGTGCCATATGGGACAGAGACATTCCTTGTTAAAGGAGATATAAACAGAGTGTAATCCTCTTCTTTAAAACACTTGTAATCTGAAGAGACATAACTCAGTGTGTTTCCCTAACCCCAACAGCCTACAGGCGTTTACTCAGTTTTTTTATATTTTACATTTTTAGTCATTTAGCAGACGCTCTTATCCAGAGCGACTTACAGTTAGTGAATACATATCTTTTTATACTGGCCCCCCGTGGGAATCGAACCCACAACCCTGGCGTTGCAAACGCCATGCTCTATCAACTGAGCTACATCCCTGCCGGCCATCCCCTCCCCTACCCTGGACGACGCTGGGCCAATTGTGCACCGCCCATGAGTCTCCCGGTCGCGGCCGGCTGCGACAGAGCCTGGATTCGAACCAGGATCTCTAGTGGCACAGTTAGCACTGCGATAAAGTGCCTTAGACCACTGCGCCACTCAGGAGCTCAGGAGCCAGCTCAGGAGTTTTTCATCTCCTCTGTCAATCTGTTCTATAATTTATGCTCCTTTTATAACAGTAACAGTTCATTGGAGATTAACTAGGGTTACTAGGGTTAACTAGGGTTACTATGGTTACTAGGGTTACTATGATTAACTAGGGTTACTAGGGTTAATTAGGGTTACTAGGGTTACTATGGTTACTATGATTAACTAGGGTTACTAGGGTTAACTAGGGTTACTATGATTAACTAGGGTTACTAGGGTTACTAGGGTTAACTAGGGTTACTTAGGTTAACTAGGGTTCCTAGAGTTAACTAGGGTTACTAGGGTTACTATGGTTACTATGATTAACTAGGGTTACTAGGGTTAACTTGGGTTAACTAGGGTTACTAGGGTTACTAGGGTTAATTAGGGTTACTTAGGTTAACTAGGGTTCCTATAGTTAACTAGGGTTACTAGGGTTACTATGATTAACTAGGGTTACTAGGGTTAACTAGGGTTAACTAGGGTTACTAGGGTTACTAGGGTTAACTAGGGTTACTAGGGTTAACTAGGGTTACTATGGTTACTATGATTAACTAGGGTTACTAGGGTTAACTAGGGTTAACTAGGGTTGCTAGGGTTACTAGGGTTAACTAGGGTTACTAGGGTTAACTAGGGTTACTAGGGTTACTATGATTAACTAGGGTTACTAGGGTTACTAGGGTTACTAGGGTTACCTAGGGTTCGTAGGGTTAACTAGGGTTAACTAGGGTTTACTAGGGTTACTATGATTAACTAGGGTTACTAGGGTTAAATATGGTTACTAGGGTTACTAGGGTTACTATGGTTACTATGATAAACTAGGGTTACTATGATTAACTAAGGTTACTAGGGTTAACTAGGGTTACTAGGGTTACTAGGGTTAACTAGGGTTAACTAGGGTTACTAGGGTTACTAGGGTTACTACGATTAACTAGGGTTAACTAGGGTTACTATGATTAACTAGGGTTACTAGGGTTAACTAGGGTTACTAGGGTTAACTAGGGTTACTATGATTAACTAGGGTTGACTAGGGTTACTACGGTTACAATGATTAACTAGGGTTAATTAGGGTTAACTAGGGTTAACTAGGGTTAACAGGGTTACTAGGGTTAACTAGGGTTACTAGTTGGTAACCAGTTTATAATAGCATTAAGGCACCTCAGGGGTTTGTGGTATATGGCCAATATACCACGGCTAAGGGCTGTGTCCAGGCACTCCGCTGTGTCTAGTGACTGGATATGCGTCCCAAATGGCACCCTATTCCCTATATAGTGCACTACCTTTTGACCAGAGAATGGCACCCTATTCCCTATGTAGTGCACTACCTTTTGACCAGAGAATGGCACCCTATTCCCTATGTAGTGCACTACCTTTTGACCAGAGAATGGCACCCTATTCCCTATGTAGTGCACTACCTTTTGACCAGAGAATGGCACCCTATTCCCTATGTAGTGCACTACCTTTTGACCAGAGAATGGCACCCTATTCCCTATGTAGTGCACTACCTTTTGACCAGGGCTCATAGGGTCCATGTTTGGCAGGACAAGGAGTGGCATGATGGCACCAACAGACTGGTACCCAGGCTGGGAAAACACGTCTTATGTCACGCTTTGATGTTGGATCATCAGTACACTGGGGTTTCCAGATAGGTCATAGATCTGTGTGTTTGTGGAGCTGGGGATCAGAAAGATAGATGAGGATACATTTGTTCTGCTTCTCTACTATCACCACTGTCCCAAATGGCACCCTATTCTCTATGGGCCCTGGTCAAAAGTAGTGCACTATGTAGGGAATAGGGGTCCTGGTCTAAAGTAGTGCACTATGTAGGGAATAGGGTGCCATTTGGGACAGAGACATTCCTTGTTAAAGGAGATATAAACAGAGTGTAATCCTCTTCTTTAAAACCCTTGTAATCTGAAGAGACATAACTCAGTGTGTTTCCCTAACCCCAACAGCCTACAGGCGTTTACTCCGTTCATCTCCTCTGTCAATCTGTTCTATATTTTATGCTCCTTTTATAACAGCAACAGTTCATTGGAGATTAAAGGTGAAGCAAAAGACAATGAGATGAAATCAACAGTATGACTGATCTATGACTGATCTATGACTGATCTATGACAGATCTATGACTGATCTATGACTGATCTATGACAGATCTATGACTGATCTATGACTGATCTATGACTGATCTATGACTGATCTATGACAGATCTATGACTAATCTATGACTGATCTATGACAGATCTATGACTGATCTATGACTGATCTATGACTGATCTATGACAGATCTATGACTGATCTATGACAGATCTATGACTGATCTATGACTGATCTATGACAGATCTATGACTGATCTACGACAGATCTATGACTGATCTATGACAGATCTATGACAGATCTACGACAGATCTATGACTGATCTACGACAGATCTATGACTGATCTATGACAGATCTATGACAGATCTATGACAGATCTATGACAGATCTACGACAGATCTACGACAAATCTACGACAGATCTATGGGCCATGTAGGGTTGCAACCTTCTGGGCTTTAAAATAAATCAGGAGGGAACAAGCAGGAAATACGGAATCGTCCAACCAGGATTTCTGGAAAACCTGGACACATGGGGAAAGCTACCGGAGAAGTTTCCCAACTGAAAAACGAACAGTTGGTTTGTGAGAAGAACAGAAGCAGGAACGCCGGAAGCATAACATCCTAATTAGCCAAACAGCTATTGAGAATCGTTTCATAGCAGCTGGATAGAAACAGATACGCTAATACACTGGTCAGTAGGGGGCGCTACATACAAATATTTTAATCAAAGCTTCTCACTCACTCATCCACCGTCTGTTCCGTGGACTGTTAAAAGAATGGACAAAGCCATTGATGACATCCCCTCCATTGTTTCCTACGTGAAGGCTCAGAAGCACATTTGAAGATCAGGAAGTGTCATTTTAGCGTGTCTCCATCTTGCATTATGGAGGATTTTTCTGGAAACATTGCATGCGCACTGCAGATTGAGCTACTCCAGGAAGTGACGCTGTGAGGCTAGCTCAGTGCTGCCACCTCTTATTGAGTATCTAAAGTTGAAGGCCGACCGAGGGGTACTGCAAGCTGCAAATTATCCTTATAACTTCTTCTATGTGCGATTTTTTAATAAAATGTACATCTGGTGAAATAGAAGCAAGCATTGGTACCATGTGGTACAGTCGTGGCCAAAAATATTGGCACCATTTTGCTCTTTTTTCAAATAATGCGCCATTTCTTCCAGAAAACTGTTGAAATAAAAACATATTTTGGTATCCACATATGTATGTCTTTGGTTTGCAGTTGAACAAAACAAGAAAAGTCCGAATAATTTACTAAATGTTCCACAAAGAAATCCTAAAATGGCCCAGACAATATTATTGGCACCTTCTAGAAGTAGTTAGAAATAATTATATTTCAAGCAGGTGATTCTCCTTTACTTTAGAATTGAACTCACCTGTAGTGAGTTGCAGGTGCCTGCAATATAAAAATCACTCATTCGACCACTGTGTCCCGCAGTGAGCACGGAGAAAATAAAGAAAAAACAGAGAATTATCTGAAGAGGTCAGACACAAGATTGTAGCCAAGCATGGACAATCTCAAGGCTACAAGTCCATCTCCAGAGACCTTGATGTTCCCGTTTCCACCGTACGTAATGTTATCAAGAAGTGTAAGGCCCATGGCACTGTAGCCAAACTCCCTGGACGTGGCCGCAAGAGAAAACTTGATGGAAGATTGCAGCGAAGCATTGTTCGAATGGTGGAGAAAGCACCTCGGATCAACTGCCACACAGATTCAAGCTGACCTTCAGACACAAGGTACGACAGTTTCAACTCGCACCATCCCGTCGACAAACTCAATGAAAGGGGGTTATATGGCAGGAGACCCAGGGGGACCCCACTGCTGAGAGAGAGACATAAGAAATCCAGACTGCAATTTGCCAAAAACACACCTGAACACGCCAAAATCCTTCTGGGAGAATGTCCTGTCGACAGATGAGACCCAATTAGAGATTTTTGGTAAAGCACACCATCTCTATGTTCACAGATAATAAAATGAAGCCTTCAAAGAAAATAACACCTTCCCTACAGTCAAACATGTAGGAGGTTCAGTGATGTTTTAGGGTTGCTTTGCTGCCTCTGGCACTTGAACGTGTGCATGGCATCATGAAATCAGGAGAATACCAAGGCATTTTGGAGCGCAATGTCGGACCAGTGTCAGACACAGTGTCAGAAAGCTGGGTCTCTGTCGAAGGTCATGGGTCTTCCAGCAGGACAATGACCCCAAACACATTTCAAAAAGCACACAGGAATGGTTCAAGACAAAACGCTGGACTGTTCTGAAGTGGCCAGCAATGAGTCCAGATCTTAATCCCATTGAAAACCTGTGGAGAGATCTGAAAACAGCAGTTGGGAGAAGGCACCCTTCAAATATGGGAGAACTGGAGCAGTTTGCACAAGAGGAGTGGGCCAAACTGCCAGTACAGAGGGTGCAGGAAGCTCATCGATGGCTATAGGAAGCGCTTGATTGCAGTTATTTTGACCAAAGGCTGTGCTACCAAATATTAAGTCTAGGGTGTCAATTACTTTGTCAATGCCATCTGTTTATTTTCTGATTTAAATGGATATATTAAGTTCTGAATCAACAAAGGTTCTGTAATATTAACAGTGAAATAAAGAATTGTGGAGACCAAATACTTGTCACTTTCAATTAATTTTTAGGGAAAATTGTGAGTTACTTGGCTGTGCGAAGTTGCTGGATATTAGCAGGAACTGAAACACGCTGTCGTACACGTCGATCCAGAGCATCCCAAACATGCTCAAATGGGTGACATGTCTGGTGAGTATGCAGGCCATGAAAGAACTGGGACATTTCCAGCTTCCAGGAATTGTGTACAGATCCTTGCGACATGGGGCCGTGCATTATCATGCTGAAACATGAGGTGATGGCGACGAATGAATGGCACGACAATGGGCCTCAGGATCTCGTCACGGTGTCTCTGTGCATTCAAATTGCTCTGTTCACAACACTGACTTCAGCAAACCGCTTGCCCACACAACGCCATACATGCTGTCTGCCATCTGCCCGGTACAGTTGAAACCAGGATTCATCTGTGAAGAGCAAACTTCTCCAGCGTGCCAGTGGCCATCGAAGTCGGATACGATGCCGAACTGCAGTCAGGCCAAGACCCTGGTGATGACGACGAGCATGCAGATGAGCTTCCCTGAGACGGTTTCTGACAGTTTGTGCAGAACCCCCGTTTCCTCAGCTGTCTGGGTGGCTGGTTTCAGACGATCCCGCAGGTAAAGATGCTCGATGTGGAGGTCCTGGGCTGGCGTAGTTACACGTGGTCTGCGGTTGTGAGGCCGGTTGGACGTACTGCCAAAATCTTTAAAACGAGGCGGCTTATGGTAGAGAAATTAACATTCAATTCTCTGGCAACAGTTCTGGTGGACATTCCTGCAGTCAGCATGTCAGTTACACGCTCCCTCAAAACTTGAGACATCTGTGGCATTGTGTTGTGTGTCAAAACTGCACATTTTAGAGTGGCCTTTTATTGTCCCCAGCATAAGGCACACCTGTGTAATGATCATGCTGTTTAATCAGCTTCATGATATGCCACACCTGTCGGGAGGATGGATTATCTTCACAAAGGAGAAATGCTCACTAACAGGGATTTGTTAGTGCACAACATTAGAGAGAAATAAGCTTTTTTTGCGTATGGAAAATTTCTGGGATCTTTGATTTCAGCTCATGAAACATTGGACCAACACTTTACATGTCGCGTTTATATTTTCGTTCAGTATAGTTTATCCACGTTGCTGGATATCATATTGTAGATAAAATGGTGTATTTTGGTTGAAATAATATGACTCTGCGAGCCTGTAAAAAAAGCCCAAACAGCCAATGTGTGTTCCTGGAACAACACAGTAAAATCACCCAGGATGCATCTCAAATGGCACCCTATTCCCTATATCAATCAATCAATCAATTTTATTTTATATAGCCCTTCGTACATCAGCTAATATCTCGAAGTGCTGTACAGAAACCCAGCCTAAAACCCCAAACAGCTAGTAATGCAGGTGTAGAAGCACGGTGGCTAGGAAAAACTCCCTAGAAAGGCCAAAACCTAGGAAGAAACCTAGAGAGGAACCAGGCTGTGAGGGGTGGCCAGTCCTCTTCTGGCTGTGCCGGGTGGAGATTATAACAGAACCATACCAAGATGTTCAAAAATGTTCATAAGTGACAAGCATGGTCAAATAATAATCAGGAATAAATCTCAGTTGGCTTTTCATAGCCGATCATTAAGAGTTGAAAACAGCAGGTCTGGGACAGGTAGGGGTTCCATAACCGCAGGCAGAACAGTTGAAACTGGAATAGCAGCAAGGCCAGGCGGACTGGGGACAGCAAGGAGTCACCACGGCCGGTAGTCCCGACGTATGGTCCTAGGGCTCAGGTCTCTCAGTTGGCTTTTCATAGCCGATCATTAAGAGTTGAAAACAGCAGGTCTGGGACAGGTAGGGGTTTCGTAACCGCAGGCAGAACAGTTGAAACTGGAATAGCAGCAAGGCTACTTCTAAGCAGAGCTCTGATCAAAAGTAGTGCACTATGTAGGGAATAGGGTGTCATTTGAGACACGGACAGAGCCTATCCCAAATCAAACACCTCACATTATCCCACAATGCATCTTATCCTACATGCATTTATATTCTCTAGGGGTGCAGGCTGTGACTCAAGATTCGCCCCAACCATTCTCCGCTATGAATTGACAATGACAGGGAAAGTTTTGACAATAACAGGGAAAGTCATTCATGCAACTATAAGATATTATATGGGCCTTTACATCTCACCTTGGTGTGTGTGTGTGTGTGTGTGTGTGTGTGTGTGTGTGTGTGTGTGTGTGTGTGTGTGTGTGTGTGTGTGTGTGTGTGTGTGTGTGTGTGTGTGTGTGTAGCAGATTTGTATGCTTCTTGTTCAGAGAATATCAAATGAACAATATATGAATGTCAAATATACAGTACAAGCTCCTACTGTTGTTTTGCTGAAAGACAAGTACTGGTTCTGGTTCTGGCTACAGCCTGTATGGTACCAGTTTATTTAAAGGGGTATGGTTTTGCAGTTTTTCTCTTCAAGGTCAGAACACGTAGCCACTGTTTCATATTTGTGTTCTTCATTTTTGTCAACTGATATACCAGCGTTGCTTCTGTCCCTATCCTTGCCCTGAACCGGGCTAGAACAAGGGTCCAAAAACATAATACTTTTATTTTAATAAATGTTTCTATTCAGATTTTTCAGGGGGTGATGCAGCACCCTCAGCTTTCCTACTTCCCGTGCTACGCTACGGACCCTCTGAACACGTGTCATCCATATAGTAGCGATACCAGTCAGATCACAAAAGCTGCAGAGCAGTGACCTTACAGAGCAGTGACCTTACAGAGCAGTGACCTTACAGAGCAGTGGTCCTTACAGAGCATCGGTCCTTACAGAGCATCGGTCCTTACAGAGCAGTGGTCCTTACAGAGCATCGGTCCTTACAGAGCAGTGACCTTACAGAGCATCGGTCCTTACAGAGCATCGGTCCTTACAGAGCATCGGTCCTTACAGAGCAGTGACCTTACAGAGCATCGGTCCTTACAGAGCATCGGTCCTTACAGAGCATCGGTCCTTACAGAGCATCGGTCCTTACAGAGCAGTGGTCCTTACAGAGCAATGGTCCTTACAGAGCAGTGACCTTACAGAGCATCGGTCCTTACAGAGCAGTGGTCCTTACAGAGCAGTGGTCCTTACAGAGCAGCGGTCCTTACAGAGCATCGGTCCTTACAGAGCAGTGGTCCTTACAGAGCAATGGTCCTTACAGAGCAGTGACCTTACAGAGCAGTGGTCCTTACAGAGCAGTGGTCCTTACAGAGCATCGGTCCTTACAGAGCAGTGACCTTACAGAGCAGTGGTCCTTACAGAGCAGTGGTCCTTACAGAGCAGCGGTCCTTACAGAGCAGTGGTCCTTACAGAGCATCGGTCCTTACAGAGCAGTGACCTTACAGAGCAGTGGTCCTTACAGAGCATCGGTCCTTACAGAGCAGTGGTCCTTACAGAGCATCGGTCCTTACAGAGCAGTGGTCCTTACAGAGCATCGGTCCTTACAGAGCATCGGTCCTTACAGAGCAGTGGTCCTTACAGAGCAGCGGTCCTTACAGAGCAGTGGTCCTTACAGAGCAGTGGTCCTTACAGAGCATCGGTCCTTACAGAGCATCGGTCCTTACAGAGCAGTGACCTTACAGAGCAGTGGTCCTTACAGAGCATCGGTCCTTACAGAGCAGTGACCTTACAGAGCAGTGGTCCTTACAGAGCAGTGGTCCTTACAGAGCATCGGTCCTTACAGAGCAGTGACCTTACAGAGCAGTGACCTTACAGAGCAGTGGTCCTTGGAAAACAACTACTTCTAGGTCTCAGTGATTAAACGCTACTAGCGCACTGCTAACTAGCTATCCATTTCACATCAGCTACACTGACGTCTCTCTCTCTCTCTCTCTCTCTCCCCCACCCTTTCTCCCCATCCATCCCTCCTCCCTCCCCTTCTCTCTCCCCCTCTCACCCCCACCCTCCCTCTCTCCCCGTCCCTCCCTCTCTCTCCGTCCCTCTCTCCCCCTCCCTCCATCTCTCTCCGTCCCTTTCTCTCCCTCCCTCTCTCGCCGTCCCTCTCTCGCCGTCCCTCTCTCCCCCTCCCTCCATCTCTCTCCGTCCCTTTCTCTCCGTCCCTCTCTCCCCCTCTCTCCCCCACCCTCCCTCTCTCCCCCTCTCTCCCCCTCCCTCCCTCTCTCCCCTCTCTCCCCCTCCCTCCCTCTCTCCCCGTCCCTCTCTCCCCCTCTCTCTCCCTCCCTCCCTCTCTCCCCGTCCATCTCTCCCCCACCCTCCCACTCTCCACCTCTCTCCCCCACCCCCCTCCCTCCTCCCCGTCTCTCTCCTTCCTCCAGATCCTGGCCATCCTCTCCATTCTGTTCATTATCCTCTCCACCATTGCCTTGTCCCTCAACACCCTACCAGAGCTCCAGGTGCTAGATGAGTTCGGCCAGGCCAACGACAACCCCCAGCTGGCCCATGTAGAGGCCATCTGCATCGCCTGGTTCACCATGGAGTACGTTCTTCGCTTTCTCTCCTCACCTAACAAGTGGAAGTTCTTCAAAGGTATATATACGCTGGACCCGCTCCTCAACTAAACTGAAACTGATCCGACCGACCGACCGACCGACCGCTGCAAGACGGAGCATTTATATTGCAGCGTCATCGCCTGCTTAACAGATTAACATTACTTTTGTATTTTGTTTGTGTTTTAGTTAGTAATACTGCCAATTTTAATATTTAAAATGTAAGTTGTACTCGCAATTCAGCTTGTTGCTGCCACTTGTACAATGTCTTGTTGAAGTAAAAACTGTTTTAGCACTCTCTCTCTCCCTACCCCTGTCCTTTGCTTTCGCTCTCTCTTTCACTTCCTTCTCTCCCTCTCTCTGTCTTAAAGGTCCCCTGAACGTCATTGACCTGCTGGCCATCCTCCCTTATTACGTCACCATCTTCCTGACGGAATCCAACAAGAGCGTTCTACAGTTCCAGAATGTCCGGCGTGTGGTGCAGATATTCCGGATCATGAGAATATTAAGGATTCTGAAGCTGGCCAGGCATTCCACAGGGCTGCAGTCTCTAGGTCTGTGTGCATATTGTTTAGCCTGGTGTTTCTTAATCATGGTCCTGGGGACCCAAACGGGTGCTCGTTTTAGTTTTGCCCTAGCACTACACACCTGATTCCACCAATGAAAGGTTTGATGAGTTGATTCGTGAGCACCTCTTTGGGTTCCCAGGACCAAGAAACACTGTTGTTTGCCTCATTGAGGACATACAGTTTGAGTTGTTCTAATCTAATCTAATCTAATCTAATATAGGCTTCACCCTGAGGCGGAGTTACAACGAGTTGGGCCTGCTCATCCTCTTCCTGGCCATGGGCATCATGATCTTCTCCAGCCTCGTCTTCTTCGCCGAGAAGGACGAAGACGCCACCAAGTTCACCAGCATCCCCGCGTCCTTCTGGTGGGCCACCATCACTATGACCACGGTGGGTTACGGTGACATCTACCCTCAGACTCTTCTGGGTAAGATAGTCGGGGGTCTGTGCTGTATCGCCGGGGTGCTGGTGATCGCTCTACCCATCCCCATTATAGTCAACAACTTCTCTGAGTTCTACAAGGAGCAGAAGAGGCAGGAGAAGGCCATCAAGAGGCGGGAGGCGCTGGAGAGGGCCAAGAGGAACGGCAGTATCGTCTCCATGAACCTGAAGGACGCGTTCGCCCGGAGTATGGAGCTGATGGATGTAGTCGTGGATAAAAGAGGAGAGGACAAGCTCTGTGTGGGCCTGGATAACCACCTGTCCCCCAGCCGCTGGGCCGGCACAACCAAATGCACCGCCTCCGACACCAGTCTTCATTCCCTGGATAAGACGTTCCCCGAGTCCATCCTCCTGGGGTCCACCCACCGCATCACCATCACCACCAGTGTAAGACCCCAGCGGCGGCACCTCGGCAGCCCTCAGTTCAGAGGCGGTACCTCTCAGCTTCTTAACGCTCAGAACCTAGAGACCATGTACAACCAGATGGCCAGGTCTCAGTCCTTCACCAACCTCAACACTTCCTGCTCCGTGAGCACCGTGAGCACCTCCACCGCCTTCACCACCACGGCAACCCCGGCGCCGCCGCTGCAACAGCACCCGGGGTCCCCTCCCACCCCGGTCCCGACCTTACAGAAAGTGGAGCTGGAGATGCAGGAAGTCCCGCCCTCTTCTTCGACCGAACCCTTACTGAAGGAAGTTGAAGGAATACGGAGCCTGCCCAGCGTGGATAGCTTCTCTAGCTGCAGGGACGAGTTCTCGGAGGGCTCTGGATATGGAAGAAAGCTCCCTCTGTCTCTGGACCTCCTCCCAGAGTCGAGTGTCGATGACGTCCAAAGCCCCCAGGATGCCACCCTCCTCAAAGACGGGATGTATGGGTTTGTTCACTATGACCAAGATGGTGCCACACAGTCCCCCAGAGACGACGCAGAGAGCTTCAACAGAACAGTGGAGGACATCCGGAACTCCCTGAGAGGCAGTATCAACCCCGTCGTCAAGGGAACTAAAGGGTTAAAGGTCAACTTCATAGAGGGCCCCCCTACCGAGGTCCCCCCGACGCCACCCAGCACCACCTCCCGCCAAGACATCAGCTCCAGCCTCCTGGAGGATGAGTCCCCTGAGGGAGAGACCTCGCCACACCTCCCCAGCACAGAGGCACTTGACCCGGGCACAGAAGACGAGACCTTCCCCCTGTCCCCTGAGAGGCTGATGGTGGTGATGCCAGGGGACGAGGACACCCTGGACCAGAGTCTCGGGGGTCAAGGGTTGGCCAACGACGAGAACCACGAGGAGAAGAATCTGATGGAGATGGCGGGAGCGGCGGGGAACTGCACCCAGGGTGTGATGGGGGGAGGGGCAGGTGGGGAGGGCAAGGCCAACAGCAACCAAAGTGGACTTAAAGCAGAGAACCACATGTTTACACCAGAGATCCCCCTGATGACCGGGGACAGCAGTATGTCCCCAACCTGCGAAACCAGCATGTGACTGTAGGGGGCTCTCTGAGGGAAAATACCCACTGGAACTAGGTTTAAATTACCTCGGCCTGCTGAAAAATACGAAGAAGAATGAGAAGAAAAGGAGGGAAGTGAGAAAAGAGAAAAAGGGTCCGATAGTGAAATAGTGGAAGAGATATTTTTGCATGGCATGACAAGTCCCTTTTACATGTGTTGTTGTTTATTGCTGAAACAGCGACTTCAGTGGTTTATTGCTGAAACAGAGACTTCAGTGGTTTATTGCTGAAACAGAGACTTCAGTGGTTTATTGCTGAAACAGAGACTTCAGTGGTTTTATTGCTGAAACAGCGACTTCAGTGGTTTATTGCTGAAACAGAGACATTTTTGATCGTGATGTATATTTGAGCCTTGTTTTTTTTTCTAGTAAAAAATGCTTATCTTTAAAAGGCATGAATTAAAATATATATATAAATATATATATATATATATATATATATATATATATATATATATATATACAGTTGAAGTCGGAAGTTTACATACACCTTAGCCAAATACATTTAAACTCAGTTTTTCACAATTCCTGACATTTTATCTGAATAAAAATTCCCTGTTTTAGGTCAGTTAGGATCACCACTTTATTTTAAGAATGTGAAATGTCAGAATAATAGTAGAGAGAATGATTTATTTCAGCTTTTATTTCTTTCATCACATTCCCAGTGGGTCAGAAGTTTACATACACTCAATTAGTATTTGGTAGCATTGCCTTTAAATTGTTTAACTTGGGTCAAACGTTTCGGGTAGCCTTCCACAAGCTTCCCACAATAAATTGGGTGAATTTTGTCCCATTCCTCCTGACAGAGCTGGTGTAACTGAGTCAGGTTTGTAGGCCTCCTTGCTCGCACACGCTTTTTCAGTTCTGCCCACAAATTTTCTCAAATAGGATTGAGGTCAGGGCTTTGTGATGGCCACTCCAATACCTTGACTTAGTTGTCCTTAAGCCATTTTGCCACAACTTTGGAAGTATGCTTGGGGTCATTGTCCATTTGGAAGACCCATTTGCGACCAAGCTTTGACTTCCTGACTGATGTATTGAGATGTTGCTTCAATATATCCAGATCATTTTCCTTCCTCATGATGCCATCTATTTTGTGAAGTGCACCAGTCCCTCCTGCAGCAAAGCACCCCCACAGCATGATGCTGCCACCACCGTGCTTCACAATTGGGATGGTGATCTTCGGCTTGCAAGCATTCCCCTTTTTCATCCAAACATAATGATGGTCATTTTGGCCAAACAGTTATATTTTTGTTTCATCAGACCAGAGGACATTTCTCCAAAAAGTACGATCTTTGTCCCCATGTGCGGTTGCAAACCGTAGTCTGGCTTTTTTATGGCGGTTTTGGAGCAGTGGTTTCTTCCTTGCTGAGTGGCCTTTCAGGTTATGTCAATATAGGACTCGTTTTGCTGTAGATATCGATGCTTTTGTACCTGTTTCCTCCAGCATCTTCACAAGGTCCTTTGCTGTTGTTCTGGGATTGATTTGCACTTTTCACAAAAAAGTATGTTCATCTCTAGGAGACAGAACGTCTCCTTCCTGAGCAGTATGACGGCTGCGTGGTCCCATGGTGTTTATACTTGCGTACTATTGTTTGTACAGATTAACGTGGTACCTTCAGGCGTTTGGAAATTGCTCCCAAGGATGAACCAGACTTGTGGAGGTCTACAGTTTAAAGGCACAGTCAACATAGTGTATGTAAACTTCTGACCCATTGGAATTGTGATACAGTGAATTATAAGTGAAATAATCTGTCTGTAAACAATTGTTGGAAAAATTACTTGTGTCATGCACAAAGTAGATGCCCTAACCGACTTGCCAAAACTATAGTTTGTTAACAAGAAATTTGTGGAGTGGTTGAAAAACAAGTTTTAATGACTCCAGCCTAAGTGTATGTAAACTTTCGACTTCAACTGTATATATATATATATATACACACTACCGTTCAAATGTTTGGGGTCACTTAGAAATGTCCTTGTTTTCTAAAGAAAATCTAATGTTTTGTCCATTGAAATAACATCAAATTGATCAGAAATACAGTGTGGACATTGTTAATGTTGTAAATGGCTATTGTAGCTGGAAACGGCTGATTTTTAATGGAATATCTACATAGGCGTACAGAGGCCCATTATCAGCAACCATCAGTCCTCTGTTCCAATGGCACGTTGTGTTTGCTAATCCACGTTTATAATTTTAAAAGGCTAATTGATCATTAGAAAACCCTTTTGCAATTATGTTAGCACAAAAAGCCATATCTCAGACTGCCCATCTTCATCTTTTCCTTTTATTGGCCAGTCTGAGATATGGCTATTTCTTTGCAATTCTGCCTAGAAGGTCAGCATCCCGGAGTCGCCTCTTCACTGTTGACGTTGAGACTGGTGTTTTGCGGGTACTATTTAATTAAGCTGCCAGTTGAGGACCTGTGAGGCGCCTGTTTCTCAAACTAGACACTCTAATGTATTTGTCCTCTTGCTCAGTTGTGCACCGGGGCCTCCCACTCCTCTTTCTATTCTGGTTAGAGCCAGTTTGCGCTGTTCTGTGAAGGGAGTAGTACACAGCGTTGTACAAGATCTTCAATTTCTTGCATGGAATATCCTTCATTTCTCAAAACAAGAATAGACTGACGAGTTTCAGAAGAAAGTTATTTGTTTCTGGCCATTTTGAGCCTGTAATTGAACCCACAATTTCTGATGCTCCAGATACTCAACTAATCTCAAGAAGGCCAGTTTTATTGCTTCTTTAATCAGCACAACAGTTTTCAGCTGTGCTAACATAATTGCAAAAGGGTTTTCTAGTGATCAATTAGCCTTTTAAAATGATAAACTTGGATTAGCAAACACAACGTGCCATTGGAACACAGGACTGATGGTTGCTGATAATGGGCCTCTGTACGCCTATGTAGATATTCCATTAAAAATCAGCCATTTCCAGCTACAATAGCCATTTACAACGTTAACAATGTCTACACTTTATTTCTGATCAATTTGATGTTATTTTAGTGGACAAAAAAAATTGATTTTCTTTCGAAAACAAGGACATTTCTAAGTGACCCCAAACTTTTGAACGGTAGTGTAAATTGATAGAGATATATTTGACGGTGCTTAGTTTGCTGAAAG
Organism: Coregonus clupeaformis; assembly: GCF_020615455.1. Classification (NCBI taxonomy): domain Eukaryota; kingdom Metazoa; phylum Chordata; class Actinopteri; order Salmoniformes; family Salmonidae; genus Coregonus; species Coregonus clupeaformis. The sequence goes on along the minus strand of NC_059198.1, from coordinate 57,185,366 downwards.
CGCTCAACTGTACATACTATGACAGCAAAGGCAATGACAATTCACAGCAGAAGAGGCAGAAAATCCATGTTCCCCGAAGGTACAAATATTTCTAATGTGAGGAGAGTAATGCATTGACAGACCTCAGACAGAGTGTGTATCCCAAATAACACCCTGTTCCATATATAGTGCACTACTTTTGACCACAACCCTACGGGGGTGTTGCAACGTAGCGACAAATGTCAAACATATCGTGACCTTTCGTGGAAATGGAATGTGTAAAAACCATGACGACCATGTAATGTTTTTGTGTTGATGAGATTTATGTATGAACTGCATTGATTGTCTTCAGTTTGGGTTTTTCAATTTAATAATGTCATGCTCAAAAGACCTTCAGCTTAATGATGATTATTATTTTCATAGGAAATAATGATACAAAAAAATGATATACAACTGTAGTTGCCAAAATATGTAATCAGTGAGGACAAATGGAAAATGCTTCAGCTACTAGCCTAAACTTAATAATTAAACATATTTATATCAGCTTGGTTTCAAGATAAGGTTTTTAGAAAGAATAAATTATTAGGTTGGTTGAAATACAACACTGTACCTTCTCTGCTTCTTGATTCCATCAAAACATCACACTATATATTATTTACTCTAAGTACAATATGTACTTCTGAATGTAGCTTTTACGAATGTAAATACTCTAAATACAGCTAAGTAGGTCTACAGTTAGTTAAGACAGTCGTAGAGTCGTTCTAGCGGCGGGGGGGGGTCCCTATACCTTAAATGTTTTATCAATCTGATAGGTATCTGGTCATTGACATACAGTATGCTGTTCAAACTGTACTTTTTCCTTTAGACATAGTCAAATAGCATTTTCTTCCAAATGGCACCCTATTCCCTGTTCAGATCACTAGTAGTGCAAAATGTAGGTCATATAGGGTGACATTTGGGGCAGAACCAATCACAGAGAGAGAGAAAAACATAGTACAGTGGCTTGCGAAAGTATTCACCCCCCTTAGCATTTTTCCTATTTTGTTGCCTTACAACCTGGAATTGAAATGGATTTTTGGGGGGGGTTTGTATCGTTTGATTTACACAACATGCCTACCACTTTGAAGATGTCAATACTTTGTATAGCCACCTTTTGCAGCAATTTGAGCTGCAAGTCTCTTGGGGTATGTCTCTATAAGCTTGACACATCTAGCCACTGGGATTTTTGCCCATTCTTCAAGACAAAACTGCTCCAGCTCCTTCAAGTTGGATGGGTTCCGCTGGTGTACAGCAATCTTTAAGTCATACCACAGATTCTCAATTGGATCGAGGTCTGGGCTTTGAATAGGCCATTCCAAGACATTTAAATGTTTCCCCTTAAACCAATCGAGTGTTGCTTTAGCAGTATGCTTAGGGTCATTGTCCTGCTGGAAGGTGAATCTCCGTCCCAGTCTCAAATCTCTGGAAGACTGAAACAGGTTTCCCTCAAGAATTTCTCTGTATTTAGCGCCATCCATCATTCCTTCAATTCTGACCAGTTTCCCAGTCCCTGCCGATGAAAAACATCCCCACAGCATGATGCTGCCACCACCATGCTTCACTGTGGGGATGGTGTTCTCGGGGTGATGAGAGGTGTTGGGTTTGTGCCAGACATTGCGTTTTCCTTGATGGCCAAAAAGCTCAATTTTAGTCTCATCTGACCAGAGTACCTTCTTCCATATGTTTGGGGAGTCTCCTACATGCCTTTTAGCGAACACCAAACGTTTTTGCTTATTTTTTTCTGGCCACTCTTCTGTAAAGCCCAGCTCTGTAGAGTGTACAGCTTAAAGTGGCCCTATGGACAGATACTCCAATCTCCACTGTGGAGCTTTGCAGCTCCTTCAGGGTTATCTTTGGTCTCTTTGTTGCCTCTCTGATTAATGCCCTCCTTGCCTGGTCCATAACTTTCGGTGGGCGGCCCTCTCTTGGCAGGTTTGTTGTGGTGCCATATTCTTTCAATTTTTTTAAATAATGGATTTAATGGTGCTCCGTGGGATGTTCAAAGTTTTATAACCCAACCCTGATCTGTACTTCTCCACAGCTTTGTCCCTGACCTGTTTGGAGAGCTCCTTGGTCTTCACGGTGCCGCTTGCTTGGTGGTGCCCCTTGCTTAGTGGTGTTGCAGACTCTGTGGCCTTTCAGAAGAGGTGTATATCTACTGAGATCATGTGACAGATCATGTGACACTTAGATTGCACACAGGTGGACTTTATTTAACTAATTATGTGACTTCTGAAGGTAATTGGTTGCACCAGATCTTATTTAGGGGCTTCATAGCAAAGGGGGTGAATACATATGCACGCACCACTTTTCCGTTATTTATTTTTTAGAATTTTTTTAAACAAGTTCTTTTTTTTCATTTCACTTCAACAATTTGGACTATTTTGTGTGCGTCCATTACATGAAATCCAAATAAAAATCTAACTTAAATTGCAGGTTGTAATGCAACAAAATAGGAAAAACGCCAAGGGGGATGAATACTTTTACAAGGCACTGTATTGTTTGTACTGTCAGAGGACCACAATGCATCATGGTCATGTATATCAGTGTATTCTAGCTGCTCAATAACCAGTAAATGTGTAGATGTGTAGAAAGCGCTTTTTATTTTCCCTCATGGGTGGTTTTGTCTGTAATATCATCATTGATTCATCATATCCTCAGCGTCGTCCTGATATCATTACTGTAACTGTTTGGTCTGTGCATTTCTAGTTTATCATTATTACCCCGATCATTTAAAACATATACATTTACATTTACATTTACGTCATTTAGCAGACGCTCTTATCCAGAGCGACTTACAAATAGGTGCATTCACCTTATAGCCAGTGGGATAACCACTTTACAACATATCTTTGTTTGTAGTGTCTTGGACATGACTGAGTTTTAAAACTGAACGATTTCAGTCTAATAACTTCAAAACCCAAAGTTTAACTTCTACTTTCTCAATTTTTCACACAGAATGAAAATACAAGTTGTTTTTATGTTGCCGTTTATTCAAATTGTGTTAATAGAAAACTAGTGTTGAGTTTGAGAAAACGACATAGATCTGAACGCTGCAGAGACGAGGAGGAGGAGGAGGCGTAACTTTTCCGTTGGTTGTCGTAGTTTAAAGGAGAACGACTGCCCCCTCTCATTGAAGACACAGAAGTTCAAGGCTGACAGCAGTAATGCAGGCATTGTTAGCAGAAAACAGGATCCCCCATTATAGTGAATGGAAAAATTGCAAATCTTTCTGGTCAATCTTCGTGTAAATAAAAAATGTTTCTTAGACAAAACATGGTACCAATAATTGCTTCTAATACACCAGATGTCCTTGAACCGATTGTTTTAAAACCGCACACAGAAGAAGTTAAGGGTAATTTAGTTGCTACTGTTATTTTACTGCTGCTCTTTAATTTTTTTTTTTTTTTAATTATCTAATTTTTATTTAACACAACACTAAAACTGCATTGTTGGTTAAGGGCTTGTAAGTAAGCATTTCACTGTAAGGTCTACACCTGTTGTATTCGGTGCATGTGACAAATAAAATGTGATTTGATTTGATTTAATGGCAGCCTGCAGTACCCCTGTCGGCCTTCAACTTGAGATTCTCAATGAGAGGGGGGCAGCACTGAGCTAGCCTGCAACGTCACATCCTGGAGTAGCTCAAACTGCGCATGTTGTCTCCATGAGACGCCATCTTAACCAACTTCAATGCGCTATTGAGTCTTCAAATAGGAATGAATGGTGGCATGTGATCGATGGCTTTGTCCATTCATATATGCAGTCATTGGTTTAAAGAGAGAGAGGTGGAAAGGGCAATACAGCATTCTGCAATCTATGCAGGCCAAGAATTGTTGCACTTTATTTTTCTGTCCAATGGGATTTCTAAGTGTACAGGCAGACATTAGTACTACACTTGTACTTTTCAGAAGATATTTAAGCAATAAGGCCCGAGGAGGTCCGGTATATGGCCAATATACCACGGCTAAGGGCTGTTCTAAAGCACGATGCAACGTGGAGTGCCTGGACACAGCCCTTAGCCATGGTATATTGGCCATATATCACAAACCCCCCGAGGAGCCGTATTGCTATTATAAACTGGTTGCCAACGTAATTAGAGCAGTAAAGATACATGTTTTGTCATACCCGTGGTATACTGATATACCACGGCTGTCAGCCAATCAGCATTCAGGGCTCGAACCACCCAGTTTATAAATCTGAATATATCATGGAAACATATCTGAATATATAATGGAGCTATATCTTAAATATAAACTGAGAATACCAAACATTATGAACACCTTCCTAATATTGAGTTGCATACCCCCCCATTCCCCCTTTGCCTTTAATTTGTTGGGGCATGGACTCTACAAGGTGTCGAAAGCGTTCCACAGGGATGCTGGCCCATATTGACTCCAATGCTTCCCACGGTTGTGTCAAGTTGGCTGGATGTCCTTTGGGTGGTGGACCATTCTTGACACACACGGGAAACTGTTGAGCTTGAAAAACCCAGCATCGTTGCAGTTCTTGACACACTCAAACTAGTGCGCCTGGCACCTACTACCATACCCCGTTCAAAGGCACTTAAATATTTTGTCTTGCCCATTCACCCTCTGAATGGCACACATACACAATCCATGTCTCAATTGTCTCAAGACGTAAAAAATCCTTCTTTAACCTGTCTCCTCCCCCTTCATCTACACTGATTGAAGTGGATTTAACAAGTGACATCATTAAGGGATCATAGCTCTCACCTGGTCAGTCTGTCATAGAAAAAGCAGGTGAGAGAGAGAGAGAGAGAGAGAGGACACTCGCGGCGGCCGGCTGATTAGCAATGAGTTACAGCTGATGTTTGTTGAGGATCTGGGTTCAAGGCGACTAGTTAAAGCAGGTGTTCTTAATGTTTTGTATACTCAGTGTATAAAGGAGACACATCTTTAATATATAATGATATGTGTTATTATGACCAATGCACCATTATCAAAATGTAAACTGAGAATTTAAAATCTTTACCTTCAGATATTGGTGTGGCTGACAATGCCAGATGTCCATAGAAACTCAAATTAGATTCTGCTTTGGAGAGATACGGCTCCAAATGAACCACGAGGGCCTTTTAGGATTCACCAAAAACTCAAAACAATTATGGAAAATAAATAAGAATATCTTAAATGTTATTTATTTCCAATGGCCACTAGTAACAAAAAAAAGGTATTTTATGTTTTTTTGTGAATTAATTTTTAGAATAATCTAAACCAAAACCAAGAAGCACAACCATGATATCATACCATAACGGTGGTTTGAAATGATGTGTGCCCTTTCATAAAGACGTTATTTATGAGAAGATGGCCAGTCATTAGACTTTGTTTATATTATAGAACTGTACAGAAAATTCTAACTTTTATAGGGTAAAAAAAAAATCTGGTCTTTAAGTAATAGATGCAACTAATATTATTGAGTTCTCAGGTTTTCTATCTATAAACTCTCTGATGTTTCGATTGGATATAGGATTTCTGTTTTTCATTTACACGTCTAATGTCAGCTAGTACAGCGCTTTATAAAATACATCAAATCCACATTGACGTCTTGGCTACTAGGGAAATCTTACGCCCCCACCCCCACCCCCATCTCCAACCCCACCCCCACCCCCATCTCCAACCCCATCTCCATCTCCATCTCCATCTCCATCTCCATCTCCACCCCCACCCCCATCTCCAACCCCACCCCCCCCCACCCCCACCCCCCATCTCCAACCCCACCCCCACCCCCATCTCCAACCCCATCTCCATCTCCATCTCCACCCCCACCCCCCACCCCCACCCCCATCTCCAACCCCACCCCCACCCCCATCTCCAACCCCATCTCCATCTCCATCTCCACCCCCACCCCCACCCCCCACCCCCCATCTCCATCTCCACCCCCACCCCCCACCCCCCCATCTCCACCCCCACCCCCACCCCCATCTCCACCCCCACCCCATCTCCAACCCCATCTCCATCTCCATCTCCACCCCCACCCCCCACCCCCATCTCCAACCCCACCCCCACCCCCCATCTCCACCCCCCACCCCCCACCCCCCATCTCCACCCCCACCCCCCACCCAAGTCATTTTACTTTATTTGATGTTATTTCAATTTTTTTGGTCCAAGATTCATCTGTTCAATGTGAAAGGTCATAAAATTGTTTCCATATTTTCTATCAAAGTGATCCCACATGGAAAAGCATGCTCTTTGTTGGTATTTGTGTTCATGAGTGTCGAGTAATCATTAATTTCACAGGTAGAGTAGCGAAGCAGGTTGACTGAGTTGAAACAGCTATATAGAACCAAGCTGAATGTTTCTTCAGGATTGTGTACTGTAGTGTTTCCTCCAGTCCTTCCACCAGCAGCCCCGAGTCAACTGGTCAAGGGCTTGACGGTTAGTTGACAAGTAGAATCAGGTGTGCTTGTCTGGGGGCACAACAAAAATATGTTGGGGGAACTGGAGGACCGGAGTTGGGAAACACTGCTGGACTGTATAGAGGCAAACTGAAATGGCACCCTATTCCCTATGTAGTGCACTACTTTTGACCAGAGCTCTATTCCCTATGTAGTGCACTACTTTTGACCAGAGCTCTATTCCCTATGTAGTGCACTACTTTTGACCAGAGCTCTATTCCCTATGTAGTGCACTACTTTTGACCAGAGCTCTATTCCCTATGTAGTGCACTACTTTTGACCAGAGCTCTATTCCCTATGTAGTGCACTACTTTTGACCAGAGCTCTATTCCCTATGTAGTGCACTACTTTTGACCAGAGCCCTGTGTAGAGAGTAGAGAGCCATTTAGGACCAAAGTCAGTGTGTGGATGCTGAGTTTAACTCTGTGAGCTAACAGCAAAAAGACTGTGCAGTGTGGTACTGCTGTCTCATAGCATTGTCATTGGCAAACTCAAAATGGCACCCTGTTCCATTGTCATTGGCAAACTCAAAATGGCACCCTGTTCCATTATCATTGGCAAACTCAAAATGGCACCCTGTTCCATTATCATTGGCAAACTCAAAATGGCACCCTGTTCCATTATCATTGGCAAACTCAAAATGGCACCCTGTTCCATTGTCATTGGCAAACTCAAAATGGCACCCTGTTCCATTATCATTGGCAAAATCAAAATGGCACCCTGTTCCATTATCATTGGCAAACTCAAAATGGCACCCTGTTCCATTATCACTGGCAAACTCAAAATGGCACCCTGTTCCATTATCATTGGCAAACTCAAAATGGCACCCTGTTCCATTATCATTGGTTAAAGTGGCGGAGAAAAAGGTTGTCTTTATTTTCTTTGAGAGAATGGTTATTACTTGTGTCATATTATTGAACTGCCGTTCCCTGTTTTCCCACAAACACATAAATGCTACATTGTTTGTTCCCCGTGTCTATACGTCATTCTGCCTCTTATTTTATTTTTTTATTCTCTTTTTAGTTCAGTTTCAAAGGACATTATCTTGAGACATCTTGTTCAAGCTTCAGATTGTTTGGCATATCTTCATACGCATGTTAGTAGTCCCAACAATTATGTGACCAGAGAACACTTTGTTATGGTACATGTATGTCAACATTTCTGTATTGATTAGACAGCATTGTTCCCCCATTAAGTCTACTAGAATATGCAGGATAACAAATAAATAAATATATATATATATATATATATATATATAACTCACCTGTGTGTCCTGTCTGGTCTTCTCCTTTTATAAGATATCTACGTCCCAAATGGCACCCTATTCTCTATGTAGTGCACTACTGTAACCTGGTTACCAGTCTCTTTAGCTAATCCACTTCCTGTAGTCCATGTCATGTACCAAAGAGACTGGCCTTTCTACCATCTTCAAATATGAACATTCTATCATTAATGAGCTCGAGGAGAGCAGAGGATTTGATCCTGATTCGATCACCCTCACAGCTATAAACCAATCACAACAATTATGCAAATGATTATGCACTTTTTCTCTCTCCACAGAACATATTGGTATCCGGTTTCTAAGCAACCGTTGTATTTGTCCAGGTGAAACAGTCTATCAAACATTTTCAAACTAAATAGCTAGCTGCATTCTCCAATTCCAACCATAGCTTTGATGATAAGCCTCAAAATACAACAACTTGCCTAGCTAACAGCTAACTGTTTGTTTAGAAATTGTAATTCTATTTGAGGCACCACATGTTGTCACTGGAAATATTAATGTTATTTCCAACAACCAAGTCGGTATTGGAGAGAACATAACGGCCCTGCCCACCTTTGGGGAAAAACAACCGGTGGTTACCTAGGTTACCCAATCAGCTCACAACAAAAACTACCTTTTCAAGCTCAATTTTCTTGTCTGCTTGTTTTTTTGTCAATTACAAGACTACGTTTAAGAAAAGTACAACACGTCTAAAGATTTTCAACGTTTCCTGCTACTTAGAGAAACGTAATATTGTACGGCCCCTTTTCATAAAGGTACTAGCAGCCGGGTGAGTGAGTGACAGCTAGCTACCCACCAGAACATTAAAATGTCTTAGCTGTGATTAAATGTTTTCCACATGCATAGCTGCGTGTAGCCTACTTAGACACCGGTCCCCATATTTTCCAAGCCATCGCAGAATAGCCTGAAGCCACAGGGCTCTTCTCACACGGTCTGTTTCCCTACCTGGGTGTATTGCGAACCGTAGGTCGGGATTTTGGACCTGGTTGCATGTATACTGAATAAAAATATAAAACGCAATATGTAAAGTGTTGGTTGCCGTGTTTCATGAGCTGAAATAAAAGATTCAAGAAAGTTTACATGAAGCACAAAAAGCTTATTTCTCTCAAATGTTGTGCACACATTTGTTTACATCCCTGTTAGTGAGCATTTCTCCTTTGCCAAAATAATCCATCCACCTGACAGGTGTGGCATATCAAGAAGCTGATTAAACAGCATAATCATTACACAGGTGAACCTCGTGCTGGGGACAATAAAAGGCCACTCTAAAATGTTCAGTTTTGTCACACAACACAATGCCACAGATTTTTGAGGGAGTGTGCAATTGGCATGCTGAGTGCAGGAATGTCCACCAGAGCTGTTGCCAGATAATTAAAATGTTAATTCTACCATAACCCGCCTCCAACGTCGTTTTAGAGAATTTGGCAGTACGTCCAACTGGCCTCACAACCGCAGACCACGTGTAACCACGCCAGCCCAGGACCTCCCCAGACCACGTGTAACCACGCCAGCCCAGGACCTCCCCAGACCACGTGTAACCACGCCAGCCCAGGACCTCCCCAGACCACGTGTAACCACGCCAGCCCAGGACCTCCCCAGACCACGTGTAACCACGCCAGCCCAGGACCTCCCCAGACCACGTGTAACCACGCCAGCCCAGGACCTCCCCAGACCACGTGTAACCACGCCAGCCCAGGACCTCCCCAGACCACGTGTAACCACGCCAGCCCAGGACCTCCCCAGACCACGTGTAACCACGCCAGCCCAGGACCTCCCCAGACCACGTGTAACCACGCCAGCCCAGGACCTCCCCAGACCACGTGTAACCCACGCCAGCCCAGGACCTCCCCAGACCACGTGTAACCACGCCCAGCCCAGGACCTCCCCAGACCACGTGTAACCACGCCAGCCCAGGACCTCCCCAGACCACGTGTAACCACGCCAGCCCAGGACCTCCCCAGACCACGTGTAACCACGCCAGCCCAGGACCTCCACATCCGGCTTCTTCACCTGCGGGACGGTCTGAGACCAGCCACCCGGACAGCTGATGAATCTGTGGGTTTGCATAACCGAACTGTCAGAAACCGTTTTAGAGAATTTGGCAGTACGTCCATCCGGCCTCACAACCGCAGACCACGTGTATGGCATTGTGTGGGCGAGTGATTTGCTGATGCCAACGTTGTGAACAGAGTGCCCCATGGTGGCGGTGGGGTTATGGTATGGGCAGGCATAAGCTACGGACAACGAACACAATTGCATTTGATCTATGGCAATTTGAATGCGCAGAGATACCGTGACGAGATCCTGAGGTCCACTGTCGTGCCATTCATCCGCCGCCATCACCTCATGTTTCAGCATGATAATGCACGGCACCATGTCACAAGGATCTGTACACAATTCCTGGAAGCTGAAAATGGCCTGCATAGTCACCAGACATGTCCCCCATTGAGCATGTTTGGGATGCTCTGGATTGACGTGTACGACAGTGTGTTCCAGTTCCCGCCAAAATATCCAACAACTTCGGACAGCCATTGAAGAGGAGTGGGACATCATTCCACAGGCCAAAATCAACAGCCTGATCAACTCTATGTGAAGGAGATGTGTCGCGTTGCATGAGACAAATGGTGGTCAAACCATGGTTTTCTGATCCACGACCCTACTTTTGTTTAACCAACAGATGCATATCTGTATTCCCAGTCATGTGAAATCCATAGATTAGGCCCTAATTTATTTATTTCAATTGACTGGTTTCCTTATATGAACTGTAACTCAGTAAAATATGTTGTTAGATGTTGCGTTTATATTTTTGTTCAGTATACATATTTCCCTTCTCCGGCTCTAGGGCCTGAGAGGTTGGTACGACTTGTGACATTGCTCCATGTAACTCCTCCGCCGAGAAGTCTTTCAGTCCCAGGAACCGCTTCCACAATGATATCTATCTTCCTGGACTTCCTCTCCACCTTGGCAGTGCCATTTATCACCATTGCGATAAAGGCCACAGTCCACCTTTTTTAACTTTTAAAATGTCAGGATCCTCTTGGTGTAAGGCAACAACCCCTGCAGCCTGCAGCGACTACCATGGACTCTTCTGGTGCAACAATCAAACAACCAAACCCTTTTCACAGCTTCTGCATATGAAATGCTCTGTGCTGCCCTGACTTTGGCCACTTCATTCTCTTTCACCCTTGTGGGGCATTCAGAAGACGTGGCTTCATGATTCCCACCGCAATTACAACATGTCACATTTTCTTCACTTTTATAACACACATGATCTTTTCCACATCTTGTACATCTCAAATCAAATCAAATTGTATTTGTCACATGCGCCGAATACAAGAGCTGTAGAACTTACAGTGAAATGTTTACTTACAAGCCCTTAACCAACAATGCATTTTCCAGAAAGAATAACCCCAAAAAATAAAATAACATATATAAGAAATAATAAGAAATAAAAGTAACAAATAATTAAAGAGCAGCAGTAAAATAACAGTAGCGAGGCTATATACAGGGGGTACCGGTACCGAGTCAATGTGTGGGAGACACCGGTTAGTCAAGGTAATTGAGGTAATACAGTGGGGAAAAAAGTACCAATTGCACCAATTGTGCCAGTTCTCCCACTTAAAAAGATGAGAGAGGCCTGTAATTTTCATCATAGGTACACGTCAACTATGACAGACAAATTGAGAAAAAAAATTCTCCAGAAAATCACATTGTTGGATTTTTAATGAATTTATTTGCAAATTATGGTGGAAAATAAGTATTTGGTCACCTACAAACAAGCAAAATGTCTGGCTCTCACAGACCTGTAACTTCTTCTTTAAGATGCTCCTCTGTCCTCCACTCGTTACCTGTATTAATGGCACCTGTTTGAACTTGTTATCAGTATAAAAGACACCTGTCCACAACCTCAAACAGTCACACTCCAAACTCCACTATGGCCAAGACCAAAGAGCTGTCAAAGGACACCAGAAACAAAATTGTAGACCTGCACCAGGCTGGGAAGACTGAATCTGCAATAGGTAAGCAGCTTGGTTTGAAGAAATCAACTGTGGGAGCAATTATTAGGAAATGGAAGACATACAAGACCACTGATAATCTCCCTCGATCTGGGGCTCCACGCAAGATCTCACCCCGTGGGGTCAAAATGATCACAAGTACGGTGAGCAAAAATCCCAGAACCACACGGGGGGACCTAGTGAATGACCTGCAGAGAGCTGGGACCAAAGTAACAAAGCCTACCATCAGTAACACACTACGCCGCCAGGGACTCAAATCCTGCAGTGCCAGACGTGCCTCCCTGCTTAAGCCAGTACATGTCCAGGCCCGTCTGAAGTTTGCTAGAGTGCATTTGGATGATCCAGAAGATGATTGGGAGAATGTCATATGGTCAGATGAAACCAAAATAGAACTTTTTGGTAAAAACTCAACTCGTCGTGTTTGGAGGACAAAGAATGCTGAGTTGCATCCAAAGAACACCATACCTACTGTGAAGCATGGGGGTGGAAACATCATGCTTTGGGGCTGTTTTTCTGAAAAGGGACCAGGACGACTGATCCGTGTAAAGGAAAGAATGAATGGGGCCATGTATCGTGAGATTTTGAGTGAAAACCTCCTTCCATCAGCAAGGGCATTGAAGATGAAACGTGGCTGGGTCTTTCAGCATGACAATGATCCCAAACACACCGCCCGGGCAACGAAGGAGTGGCTTCGTAAGAAGCATTTCAAGGTCCTGGAGTGGCCTAGCCAGTCTCCAGATCTCAACCCCATAGAAAATCTTTGGAGGGAGTTGAAAGTCTGTGTTGCCCAGCGACAGCCCCAAAACATCACTGCTCTAGAGGAGATCTGCATGGAGGAATGGGCCAAAATACCAGCAACAGTGTGTGAAAACCTTGTGAAGACTTACAGAAAACGTTTGACCTGTGTCATTGCCAACAAAGGGTATATAACAAAGTATTGAGAAACTTTTGCTTGTTGACCAAATACTTATTTTCCACCATAATTTGCAAATAAATTCATAAAAAATCCTACAATGTAATTTTCTGGATTTTTTTTCCTCATTTTGTCTGTCATAGTTGACGTGCACCTATGATGAAAATTACAGGCCTCTCTCATCTTTTTAAGTGGGAGAACTTGCACAATTGGTGGCTGACTAAATACTTTTTTTCCCCACTGTATGTACATGTAGGTAGAGTTATTAAAGTGACTATCCATAGATTATAAACAGATAGTAGCAGCAGTGTAAAATAGGGAGGGGGGGGACAATGCATATAGTCTGGGTAGCCATTTGATTAGATGTTCAGGAGTCTTATGGCTTGGGGGTAGAAGCTGTTTAGAAGCCTCTTGGACCTAGACTTGGCGCTCTGGTACCGCTTGCCGTGCGGTAGCAGAGAGAACAGTCTATGACTAGGGTGGCTGGAGTCTGACAATTTTTAGGGCCTTCCTCTGACACCGCCTGGTATAGAGGTCCTGGATGGCAGGAAGCTTGGCCCCAGTGATGTACTGGGCCTTACGCACTACCCTCTGTAGCGCCTTGCGGTCTGAGGCCGAGCAGTTGCCATACCAGGCGGTGAGACAACCAGTCGGGATGCTCTCGATGGTGGTCATGCAACCAGTTTCTCCCTTCTGCAAACACTTTCTACACGACCAAAAGCTTTACAATGTTACACTGCATTGGTCTTGGGATAAATGTTCTAACCGCACTTCATTTGGGAGAGACTCCATTTCAAAAAACAAAAGAACAGATAAACTCTTCACTTTCTCTCTCAATTCACAACTCGATTCAACCGAACGTTTTCGACGCTGGAAGTTAAAATTAGTTAGTAACGGAAGCTAACGTTAGCTAAATAGGCAGCTAAAGACAAATTCAGTTTCTATGGGCTAATGTAGCTAATTATAACGGGTCTGTATCACTTTTAACAATTATTGATGGCACCCCCCATCTAAATGAAAAAAATGACTGTTTGTTTTCTGTTTTATAAAACAGCAATGTAAAAAATATATATATCTCTCTTTACATATCTACAGTCCTTAGCACCGGCCCTCAAGTCATCTCCACCTCCTCCAAAACCTCTGCAGCTTCCTCCAGAGTTATTGATGTAAAAAAGTTGAAAAGGGTTTTTTTCATGAAACATGCTCTGTCTAACACAACTTTTTCTCAAACTGCAGCACAGAAAAGGAAGAGAAAATCTACACTACAAGTCTGTCACACCACCCATGGCACCACTCTCAGGTACTTCGTCATCTGTTTTTCTCTCTCTCTCAGTTGTATCAATTACTATTGTTGTTGAAGAACTTCTACATTTTGCAAAACCATATTAATCAATTTGTATTATTATTTAAAAAAATTATAAAAGAAGACACCACCTGCTGTGCTCGCTGCGGGGAGCGTGATCCGCCTGCAAGCTCCTCTCAGGAGTGTAGATCCGAGGTGCCGTGGTTGTGCTGTGACTGGTTCCACTGTGTGCAGTGGGATCCAGAGGTAGCGGTGGAGCTGGATTTTTATTGTGATTTTTGTGACAATATACGGAGATTTAATTGTTTGTATTGTTTGTGTTCATATGAAATTATTTATTTGTACAAAAAAATAAATGTCTAAAATATAATATATATATTTATTTATTGAACCCATCTTGTGGATTTCTTCCTTTACTTTCCAAGTGCACTTCTGCAACACAAACTCCAACAGTGTTTTCATTGTTTATGTCAATGCACATAACTGAAATAACCAATAACTGGGGACCGTATGCCGATAATACGGGACGTATTTATTTGCTAATCCGCTTATTAAAAAGCTGATATAATAGTAGTACTTCCACTGAAATGTCAAACATACTAATTGCTAACCCGTTAGCTAACATTTTCACGACACCAATAATCACATAACATTGATGGCTTGATCACACGATAACACTGTTGAAGGTATTATAGTTATTAAACGCTGTTGAATGTGCCGATAATACAGGGTTCCATGCTAGCTACCTACTACGGAGTCTATGGACTGCAGTGGTTTAGCTCAAACTTCATCTGACTGAGTTCTACGATGGAAAAGCCAGAGACAGCGAGACTCCTTGAGACCCGGACTTTCTCTTCCCACTTGACCACCTCCCTCGGATGACCACTCAAGCCATGAACTTTCTAATGACTGTTTATCTCATTATGTTTATCTCAAGCGCTATATAAATTATTATTATTACTTATTAGAGGCCATCCATACAAGCAAGATATATGTTAAACATAATATCAAACAAAACAGAATGAGCGTCTGTATTGTCACACAGAGCGAGAGAGAGAGAGAGAGAGAGAGGTGCCAAGCAATGTTCCTCTCTCTCCCCCCTCAACTACCTAGCTAGCTAGCAGCTAAAAACAGCTCTTTGGTTAATCTCTAGTCGCATTAGCAATAACAAATGCAGTCTAAATTGCTGCATATCAAATTGTTCATAGGAACCTGAGGTCTAAGTTTCTTAAAGTTTATTTTAGTTTAACCAAATTGAGAGAGCATGGTGACAGAGTAGCCAAGCAGACAGCCATTCAGTTAGATAGCTAACTAAACAGCTTGTTAGCCACCTACTCGTGGTAAATCTACGACCCCTCCAATCAGCCTTTATGGTAGAGTGGCCAGACAGAAGCCACTCCTCAGTAAAAGGCCTGAATGTCAAGCGTCACATCTGGAGGAAACCTGGCACCATCCCTACGGTGAAGCGTGGTGGTGGCAGCATCATGCTGTGGGTATGTTTTTCAGTTGCAGGGACAGGGAAACTAGTCAGGATCGAGGCAAAGATGAACGGAGCAAAGTACAGAGAGATACTTGATGAAAACCTGCTCCAGAGCGCACAGGGCCTCAGACTGGGGCCAAGGTTCACCTTCCAACAGGACAACGACCCTAAGCACACAGCCAAGAAAACGCAGGAGTGGCTTCAGGACAAGTCTCTGAATGTCCTTGAGTGGCCCAGCCAGAGCTGGACTTGAACCCGATCGAACATCTCTGGAGAGACCTGAAAATAGCTGTGCAGCAATGCTCCCCATCCAACCTGACAGAGCTTGAGAGGATCTACAGAGAATAATGGGAGAAACTCCCCAAGTACAGGTGTGCCAAGCTTGTAGCGTCATACCTGTCACGAATTCGGCCGAGACTGCTCCTCCTCCTTGCTCGGGCAGGCTTCGGCGTTCGTCGTCCCCGGAGTACTAGCTACCACCATTGGATGTTTCGATGTTTGTTTGGTTTGGTCTGTCTGTTGCACCTGTGTTCGTTTGTGTCTAATTATGTGACCTATAAGTTTCCTGCTTTGTGTATGTGAGTTTGTGTGTTATTGTCCGCCTGTCCGTTGGTGTCTTCTGTGTGGAACTTTTTGGTCTTGCTTATCGTTACGCACTGTTGTGCGTTATCGCACGCCTCCTGTGTTTTCGAGGTCCTTTATTTTGTATTGTCATTACGTCTAGTAAAGTCGTGTTTGACTGAGCCTCTGTGTCCTGCACCTGACTCCTACACCGCATCCACATCAGCTAGTGACAGAATAACACACTAGAGAGAGGAGGAGAGAGAACCCGAGGGGGGCCGTCCCCTGCACCAACTGTGGCCGTGGAGGGCACACTGCGGCTAGGTGCTGGGGAGGGTCTCCTGGGGGAGGGGACAACAGGTCACACACTGGGGAGTCATTTCAGGTGAGTAGGCGCCCCACTTACCCAGAGCTCTCTGTTGTTCACCTGTGAGATTTCCACAGGTGGCACCTCATTCCCAGCATAAGGCGCTAGTAGATTCAGGCGCAGCTGGGAATTTTGTTGATCGTACATTTTGTTCAAGGTTAGGAATTCCCCTCCGGCCGGTGGAAGCCCCCTTCCCTGTCCATGCCCTAGACAGCCGGCCGCTGGGGTCGGGGTTGATTAGAGAAGTCACAGCACCACTTAAGATGACGACGCAGGGGGGTCATGAGGAGACCATTCAGTTATATCTGATCGACTCTCCTGCGTATCCCGTGGTGCTGGGGCTTCCCTGGTTAAGCACTCATGATCCTACCATTTCGTGGCAACAGAGGGCTCTTATGGAGTGGCCAGTGTGTAGGGAGATGTCTAGGTGTTTCCGTAGGGGCGACCTCGGTGGAGAGTCCGAACCAAGTGCCCGCAATGCGCATTCCCCTTGAATATGAGGATTTAGCACTCGTGTTCAGCAAGACAAGGGCGACACGGTTGCCACCTCATAGACAGGGGGATTGTGCGATAGACCTCCAAACAGGAGCAGCACTCCCGCGGAGCCATGTGTATCCCCTGTCTCAAGAGGAGACAACGGCTATGGAGACTTACATAGCCGAGTCCTTGAGACAGGGATATATACGGACCTCCACTTCCCCGGTTTCCTCAAGTTTCTTCTTTGTGAAGAAGAAGGACGGGGGTTTGCGCCCGTGTATTGATTACCGTAGTCTCAATCAGATCACGGTTAAATACAGTTATCCTCTTCCTCTGATTGCGAGTATGACTGAATCATTACGCAGAGCGCGGTTCTTCACAAAGTTGGATCTCAGGAGCGCGTACAACCTGGTGCGCATTAGGGAGGGGGATGAATGGAAAACAGCATTCAGCACCACCTCGGGTTATTACGAGTATCTCGTCATGCCATACGGGTTAATGAATGCTCCTTCAGTCTTCCAATCCTTTGTGGACGAGATCTTCCGGGACATGCATGGGCAGGGTGTGGTGGTGTACATCGACGACATCCTAGTGTAGTCTTCTACACGAGCCGAGCATGTAGCCCTGGTGCGTCGAGTGTTGGGGAGGCTGTTGGAGCATGACTTGTATGTCAAGGCAGAGAAATGCTTGTTTTTCCAGGAGTCCGTCTCCTTTTTGGGTTATCGGTTGTCCGCGTCAGGTGTGAAGATTGAGGTTGACCGTGTGTCAGCCGTGTGTAATTGGCAAACTCCAACCACTGTTAAAGAGGTGCAGCAGTTTTTGGGTTTTGCTAATTACTACCGGAGGTTTATCCTGGGCTTTGGACAGGTGGCAGCTCCCATCACGTCCCTGCTGAAGGGGGGCCCGGTGCGTTTGCAGTGGTCAGCTGAAGCGGACAGGGCATTTGTTAAACTGAAAAACCTGTTCACTTCGGCTCCGGTGCTGGCGCATCCGGACCCCGCTTTACCATTCCAAGTAGAGGTGGACGTGTCAGAGGCCGGTATTGGGGCAGTACTGTCGCAACGGTCCGGCATGCCACCTAAACTCCGCCCCTGTGTGTTCTATTCTAAGAAGCTCAGCCCGGCAGAGCGAAATTATGATGTAGGGGACAGGGAGCTGTTAGCCGTGGTTCAGGCCCTAAAGGTGTGGAGGCATTGGCTTGAGGGGGCTCAACACCCTTTCCTCATTCTGACTGACCACCGTAACCTGGAGTACATCCGGGCAGCTAGGAGATTAAACCCTCGTCAGGCTAGGTGGAATATGTTTCTAACTCGGTTCATTTTTAAAATAACGTACATCCCAGGGTCCCAGAACGGTAAGGCAGACGCCCTGTCCCGGCGGTATGACACAGAGGAGAGGTCCATTGAGCCCACTCCCATACTGCCGGAGTCTTGTCTGGTGGCTCCGGTGGTGTGGGAGGTCGATGCGGAGATCGAGCGGTCGTTACGTACCGACCCTACTCCCCCAGAGTGTCCTGTGGGGCGGACGTACGTTCCGCTCGAGGTTCGTGATCGGCTTATTTATTGGGCTCATACGTCACCCTCCTCTGGACATCCAGGTATTGACCGGACAGTGCACTGCCTTAGCGTGAAATACTGGTGGCCAACGTTAGCTAGGGATGTGAGGGTTTATGTCTCCTCCTGCTCGGTGTGCGCCCATTGTAAGGCGCCTAGACACCTGCCCAGGGGGATTTACATCCCCTGCCCGTTCCACAACGACCATGGTCTCACCTCTCGGTGGACTTTGTGACCGACCTTCCCCCCTCCCAGGGGAATACCACCATTTTGGTCGTTGTGGATCGGTTTTCTAAGGCCTGTCGTCTCCTCCCAATGCCGGGTCTCCCTACTGCCCTACAGACCGCTGAGGCACAATTTACCCACGTCTTCCGGCACTACGGGGTTCCCCAGGATATAGTGTCTGACCGAGGTCCCCAGTTCTCCTCCAGAGTCTGGGGGGCGTTCATGGAACGCTTGGGGGTCTCGGTGAGCCTTACCTCGGGTTACCAACAAGAGAGCAATGGGCAGGTAGAACGAGTTAACCAGGATGTAGGTAGGTTTCTGAGGTCCTATTGCCAGGGCCGGCCGGAGGAGTGGTCAAGGTATATCCCCTGGGCAGAGATGGCACAGAACTCTCTCCGCCACTCCTCCACCAATCTAACCCCTTTCCAGTGTGTGTTAGGGTATCAGCCGGTTCTGGCACCATGGCACCAGAGCCAGATCGAGGCTCCTGCGGTGGATGAGTGGGTTCGGCGCTCGGAGGAGACGTGGAACGCTGCACACGTCCATCTGCAGCGGGCCATCCGTCGACAGAAGGCGAGCGCCGATCTCCACCGCAGTGAGGGTCCGGTGTACGCACCGGGAGATCGAGTCTGGCTCTCGACTCGAACCTGCCCCTCCGCCTGCCTGCCGGAAGCTGGGTCGGCGGTTTGTGGGGCCTTTTAAAGTCCTGAGGAGATTGAACGAGGTGTGTTACAGGTTACAACTGCCTATTGATTATAAGAATATTAACCCCTCGTTCCATGTGTCTCTTCTCAGGCCGGTGGTAGCTGGTCCACTCCAGGAAGGTGAGATAGGAGAGACCCCTCCGCCCCCACTGGACATCGAGGGAGCTCCGGCGTACACGGTCCGGACCATCTTGGATTCGAGATGTCGGGTGGGGGGTCTCCAGTATCTCGTGGAGTGGGAGGGGTACGGCCCGGAGGAACGGTGCTGGGTGCCTAGGAGGGATATCCTAGATCCATTCCTCCTGACTGAGTTCCACCGTGGTCATGCCACGCGCCCTGCTCCGCGTCCTCCTGGTCGTCCCAGAGGCCGGGGTCGGCGCACGGCTAGAGCCGCGCGTCAAGGGGGGGGGTACTGTCACGGATTCGGCCGAGACTGCTCCTCCTCCTTGCTCGGGCAGGCTTCGGCGTTCGTCGTCCCCGGAGTCCTAGCTACCACCGTTGGATGTTTCGATGTTTGTTTGGTTTGGTCTGTCTGTTGCACCTGTGTCCGTTTGTGTCTAATTATGTGACCTATAAGTTTCCTGCTTTGTGTATGTGAGTTTGTGTGTTATTGTCCGCCTGTCCGTTGGTGTCTTCTGTGTGGAACTTTTTGGTCTTGCTTATCGTTACACACTGTTGTGCACAACAGTGTGTAACGATAAGCAAGACCAAAAAGTTCGCACGCCTCCTGTGTTTTCGAGGTCCTTTATTTTGTATTGTCATTACGTCTAGTAAAGTCGTGTTTGACTGAGCCTCTGTGTCCTGCGCCTGACTCCTACACCGCATCCACATCAGCTAGTGACAATACCCAAGAAGACTCGAGGCAGTAATCGCTGCCAAAGGTGCTTTAACAATGTACTGAGTAAAGGGTCTGAATACTTATGTAAATGTAATATTTCAGTTTTTATTTTTAATACATTTGCTAAAATGTTTAAACCTGTTTTTGCTTTGTCATGATGGGGTATTATGTGTAGATTGATGAGGGGGAAAAAACAATTGAATCCATTTTGAAATAAGGCTGTAACGTAACAAAATGTGGAAAAGGTCAAGGGGTCTGAATGCCCTGTCTAACAAGGCAATTAGAAAGGGGAAAGAGGGATACCTCTTGGATACAGTTGCACAACTGAATGCATTCAACTGAAATGTTTCTTCCGCATTTAACCCAACCGCTCTGAATCAGAGAGGTGTGGAGGGCTGCCTTAATCGACATCCAAGTCTTGCTCAGGGCCAGAATGACAGATTTGTACCTTGTCTGCTTGGGGATTCGATCTAGCAACCTTACGGTTACTGGCCCAACGCTCCTACCCGCTAGGCTACCTGCCGGGGTGCTCTTCTCGACCAATATGGCCAGATAAATCCTACCCCCGCAAACCTATGTGAACTTTCCTTCACATCTAAATGTGATGAGTTTGTGGAATATTTCAGAGATACGATAACCATCATTAGGCTGGGTATTAGTCAAGCAAGACCTGATGAGAAGTTTGATATGTGCCCTAGCCTACCACGCAAAGGCACTATGGATTTATTTTCCCTGGTTGACACAGACACGCTCAGGAAAGTGATATCACAGCTGAACCCTTCTACCTGCCTTCTCGATCCTATCCCCCACCACCACCACCACCTTCAAAACAGTTTTTAATTGCATATCTGAAGAAGTGCAAGCTATTGTTAATCACTCCATGTTCACAGGCACTTTCCCCAATGCACTACAAACTGCTATGTTGAAACCACTTCTGAAGAAAAGTTATCTAGATTCTTCAGCTCTTAGCAATTTTATGCCAATTTCCAACCTTCCATTCTTAATTGGTGTTCAAACAGCAAAATAATGTTTTAAGTGCCAACAGTATTTTTGAAAAATTCCAATCTGGTTTTGGTGCCCACCACCAGCACAGAGACAGCCTTAGTTAAAGTGGTAAATGATCTTAGCGCCAACACAGATGCCAAACAGCTCTCTGTACGCTTAGACTTAAGTGCTGCATTCAACACTGTTAACCATGATGTCCTCCTGGACAGACTGGAGAGGTGGGTTGACCTCTGTTGACCATGATGTCCTTCTGGACAGACTGGAGAGGTGGTTGGTCTCTGTTGACCATGATGTCCTTCTGGACAGACTGGAGAGGTGGTTGGTCTCTGTTGACCATGATGTCCTTCTGGACAGACTGGAGAGGTGGGTTGACCTCTGTTGACCATGATGTCCTCCTGGACAGACTGAAGAGGTGGTTGGTCTCTGTTGACCATGATGTCCTTCTGGACAGACTGGAGAGGTGGGTTGGCCTCTGTTGACCATGATGTCCTTCTGGACAGACTGGAGAGGTGGTTGGCCTCTGTTGACCATGATGTCCTTCTGGACAGACTGGAGAGGTGGGTTGGCCTCTGTTGACCATGATGTCCTTCTGGACAGACTGGAGAGGTGGGTTGGCCTCTGTTGACCATGATGTCCTTCTGGACAGACTGGAGAGGTGGGTTGGCCTCTGTTGACCATGATGTCCTTCTGGACAGACTGGAGAGGTGGGTTGGCCTCTGTTGACCATGATGTCCTTCTGGACAGACTGGAGAGGTGGGTTGGCCTCTGTTGACCATGATGTCCTTCTGGACAGACTGGAGAGGTGGGTTGGCCTCTGTTGACCATGATGTCCTTCTGGACAGACTGGAGAGGTGGGTTGGCCTCTGTTGACCATGATGTCCTTCTGGACAGACTGGAGAGGTGGGTTGGCCTCTGTTGACCATGATGTCCTTCTGGACAGACTGGAGAGGTGGGTTGGCCTCTGTTGACCATGATGTCCTTCTGGACAGACTGGAGAGGTGGGTTGGCCTCTGTTGACCACGATGTCCTTCTGGACAGACTGGAGAGGTGGTTGGCCTCTGTTGACCATGATGTCCTTCTGGACAGACTGGAGAGGTGGGTTGGCCTCTGTTGACCATGATGTCCTTCTGGACAGACTGGAGAGGTGGGTTGGCCTCTGTTGACCACGATGTCCTTCTGGACAGACTGGAGAGGTGGTTGACCTCTGTTGACCATGATGTCCTTCTGGACAGACTGGAGAGGTGGGTTGGCCTCTGTTGACCATGATGTCCTTCTGGACAGACTGGAGAGGTGGGTTGGCCTCTCCGGTCCAGTTCTACATTGGTTTTCGACTTATTTAACCGGTCAAGAGTTGTTGTTTTTGTCACCCTTGGTGAACATAACTCAGAGAAAATACATATCACGTGGCATTCCACAAGGTTCGATTTTGGGTCTGGTACTGTTCAATTCATATACAGTACCAGTCAAGTTTGGACACACCTACTCATTCAAGGGTTTTTCTTTATTTTTACTATTTTCTACACTGTAGAATAATAGTGAAGAGATCTAAACTATGAAAGAACACATATGGAATCATGTAGTAACCAAAAAAGTGTTAAACAAATCAAAACATATTATATATTTGAGATTCTTCAAATAGCCACCCTTTGCCTTGATGACAGCTTTGCACACTCTTGGCATTCTCTCAACCAGCTTCATTAGGTAGTCACCTGGAATGCATTTCAATTAATAGGTGTGCCTTCTTAAAAGTTAATTTGTGGAATTTATTTCTTTCTTAATGCGTTTTGAGCCAATCAGTTGTGTTGTGACAAGGTAGGGGGGTATACAGAAGATAGCCCTATTTGGTAAAAGACCAAGTCCATATTATGGCAAGAACAGCTCAAATAAGCATAGAGAAATGACAGTCCATCATTACTTTAAGACATGAAGGTCAGTCAAAACTGAAAATGTCAAGAACTTTGAAAGTTTCTTCAAGTGCAGTCACAAAAACCATCAAGCGCTATGATGAAACTGGCTCTCATGAGGACCGCCACAGGAATGGAAGACCGAGAGTTACCTCTGCTGCAGAGGATAAGTTCATTAGAGTTACCAGCCTCAGAAATTGCAGCCCAAATAAATGCTTCACAGAGTTCAACTAACAGACACATCTCAACATCATGGTGTGGGGGTGCTTTACTGGTGACACTGTCTGTGATTTATTTAGATTTCAAGGCACACTTAACCAGCATGGCTACCACAGCATTCTGCAGTGATACGCCATTCCATCTGGTTTGGGCTTAGTGGGACTACTTTTGACTGGTACTGTTTGTTACCCCTTGTTACCCATTATCAGAAAGCACATAATTGATTTTCACTGCTACGCAGACGATACACAACTTTACATTTCTCTGTCACCACGGATAAATTATTATACCGTAGTGATTTAAGTACTTGGATGGATCACAACTTCCTCAATCAAGATCCTAAATCAAGACAAGACTGAGGTACTTACTGTTGGAGCCAAAGCACAGAGAGAGAATCTAGACGCACATTTTAATTCACGGGCAATAAAGATTAACCACCCGGTAAAAAACCTGGGTGTTACTTTAGATTCTGAACTAAATTTTGAATCACACATTAGGAATGTGACTAAAATAGCTTTTTACCACCTGAAGAACATTGCCAAGTTGCGGACGTTTCTTTCTAAGGCTGATACAGAGAGACTCGTCCTTTTATTACAAGCAGGCTTGACTACCGTAATGCTCTCCTGTCTGGTCCACCCAAGAAAGCCATTGGTCAACAGCAAAACGTACAGAATGCTGCAGCACGGGTACTGACCAAGACCAGACGAAGACATTACACTGGTTATAAAGTCTCTGCACTGGAAAACTCTTTAGAGTTTTAGAATTCATTTTAAGATTCTTCTATTGGTTGTTAAATCAATCCATGATTGTGCACCCCAATTCATATCAGACATGCTTTTAAGTTACGTTCCCAGTAGGTCCCTCAGGTCCTCTGTCCTTTTAACTCTCCCAAAGCCTAGGACCAAGAGGCATGGGGAGGCAGCCTTTAGTTACTATGCCCCCAGCCTCTGGAATAGTCTGCCAGAGAACCAGATGGGGGGCTGAAACTGGACCAAGAGGCATGGAGAGGCAGCCTTTAGTTACTATACCCCCAGCCTCTGGAATAGTCTGCCAGAGAACCAGATGGGGGCTGAAACTGTGGACATATTTAAAAGAGATATTAAATCATCTTTTTAGCTTTTCCTCAGGGTGCTTTTTAGTCGTTCAGTTTGTCATTCTTTAGTTTTTAGTTTTATGTTTGTTTAGTAAATATTTCAGCTTTTATTTTCATAGTTTTTTATTTGTTTTTTTCCTGTGAAGCACATTGTTTTGCATTCCATGTCTGAAACGTGCTGTATAAATAAAGCTTGATTTGATTTGATTTGATCCATCTGGTCCAACGGTCTGCATGAAATCTCATCAGTCTGCATGACATCTCATCAGTCTGCATGACATCTCTGCATGACAGCTAGTCAGATATGTAAATCTAACTTGCCAGGCAACTAAAAGCAACTTTCTAGACAATGTTTAGTTTTTTTCGCTAGCTTGTTAGCTAACTTTGCTACAGTATCTAGCTCGCTAGCCAGCTCATATAATTACCAAAACATACACCACATTGCCAAAAATATGTGGACACCTGCTCGTCGAACATCTCATTCCAAAATCATGGGCATTAATATGGAGTTGGTCCAACCTTCGCTGCTATAACAGCCTCCACTCTTCTGAGAAGGTTGGAACATTGCTGCGGGGACTTGCTTCCATTCAGCCACAAGATAATTAGTGAGGTCGGGGACTGATGTTGAGCGATTAGGCCTGGCTCGCAGTCGGCATTCCAATTCATCCCAAAGGTGTTCGATGGGGTTGAGGTCAGTGCTCTGTGCAGGACAGTCAAGTTCTTCCACACCTATCTCGACAAACCATTTCTATATGGACCTCGCTTTGTGCACAGGGGCATTGTCATGCTGAAACAGGAAAGGGCCTTCCCCAAACTGTTGCCACAAAGTTGGAAGCACAGAATCGTCTAGAATGTCATTGTATGCTGCAGCGTTAAGATTTCCCTTCACTGGAACTAAAGGGCCCGAACCATGAAAAACAGCCACCCTCCGCCAAACTGTACAGTTGGTACTATGCATTGGGGCAGGTAGCGTTCTCCTGGCATCCGCCAAACCCAGATTTGTCCGTCAAACTGCCATAGTGAAGCGTGATTCATCACTCCAGAGAACGCGTTTCCACTGCTCCAGAGTCCAATGGCGGTGAGCTTTACACCACTCCAGCCGACACTTGGCATTGCACATGGTGATCATAGGCTTGTGTGTGGCTGTTCGGCCATGGAAACTCATTCATGAAGCTCCCGACAAACAGTTATTGAGTTGACGTTGCTTCCTGAGGCAGTTTGGAACTCGGTAGTGAGTGTTGCAGCTGAGGACAGATGATTTTTACGCACTTCAGCGGTCCCGTTCTGTGAGCTTGTGTGGCCTACCACTTCGCGGCTGAGCCATTGTTGCTCCTAGACGTTTCCACTTCACAATAACAGCACTCACAGTTGACCGGGGCAGCTCTAGCAGGGCAGAAATTTGACAAACTGACTTGTTGGAAAGGTGGCATCCTATGATGGTGCCACGTTGAAAGTCACTGAGCTCTTCAGTACAGGCCATTCTACTGCCAATGTTTGTCTATGGAGATTGCATGGCGGTGTGCTCGATTTTATTCACCTGTCAGCAACGGGTGTGGCTGAAATAGCCGAATCCACTAATTTGAAGGTGTGTCCACATAGTTTTGTGTATATACAGAAATTAAATTAGTGCAGAGATGCGGTAAAGACAAAGATTTGTGTAACTAACCCAATATAGACCGGAGCCGGTCGTTTCCAATGCGAGCAAATTAATCATAGTGGGCAGAGCCAAGCACGAGCTACCAAGATCCTATTGGTGCCTTCTAGCATGTATTTGCATATTCACGTACGCTGTGTGCTATAACTCAATTCACCCTTAAACTCCTTCTAAACAACGCAATATTTAGAAACATTGGCAAAGGGTAAAGTCTACCAAACTTAGTCCAGTCTGTTTGTAACCAATTTTAATTTTTGGGAACAGAACTGTATTGAGATCAAATGTTTCATTGATGAGAAAATGTGCAGAATGCCAACCAAAATCCATCTCGCTCAATCTTCTCCCACTGCCGGCCACTAGGTTATATTTGGTGGTCAGTGGAAATGCCAACCAGATGCTTCAGATTTACACATCCGGTGAAACAGCTCATTGTTCTATCTCTGGTAAAGAGGTCAATGGAACTCGACACAAACAATGGAATTGCCATGGAAACGTGTGGGGGAAAGATCCCGATTCTCCTCGTTGCCCCCAGCAGAATTACCCTACATTTAGGATGTTGTTTATATGTGTATTTCACGTTATGTTGAGGTAAAAATCAGAGTATAACGCTTGTATGGATGTCAACCCTAATAAATGTTCATGTCATCGTCACCAATAAACTTCATTGCAGTTAAAAACGACTTTGACTACCACCACCGATTTCTGTATGCTAGCTATGCTAACCAGCTTATATACGAACGGGAGTTAGCATTTAGCAGGCACTTCTTCTAAACCTGAAAAGGGGACAACTTCTAAATGTCATGCAGAGAAAACAGCCAAATGTATCCAAATCGGACTTTAACAACAAACATTGTGGGCCCTGTTACAATACATCAATCATGACGGACTTGACGAATATCCACTTTGTTAGATCAGATTTGTTGAATGTGCGCCAAACTGGTGTCCTCTTCTGTGTTCCAATGACCTCTTTACCACATCTATTGCATTCTGTCCTGTCGGAGGAATTTAGAACTGATCGTGGCTGCCTACGGTTACCATGACAACAGTTGCAACAACAAGGTCGAAAGTTGAATGTCTCTTGCTCGGTTGCCGGCAAATCAATAGCAATATAAAAGGTGAATGCCGACAAAGAAAGAGGTAAAGATGGGGCTGTTTGAAAATGAATCATACACTGAGTGTACCAAACATTAGGAACACCTTCCTAATATTGAACTGCAACGCTGCTGGTTTTCTTCACGCTCAACAGTTTCCCGTGTGTATCAAGAATGGTCCACCACCCAAAGAACAGCCACAACTGTGGGAAGCATTGGAGTCAACATGGGCCAGCATCCCTGTGGAACGCTTTCAACAACTTGTAGAGTCAGTCCATGCCCCAACGAATTGAGGCTGTTCTGAGGGCAAAAAGGGGGTGCAACTCAGTATTAGGAAGTTGTTCCTAATGTTTTGTACACTCGGTGTATAAACATTGCCCAATTGTTTTTAGCGGCAACATACCGTGAATCCTGTAGCTTGTGGTGTTGTGGTGTGATGCAAAGTGTGTTGTTTTTTGTAGACGTCCCCTTCGACAGAGACGAGCGGTTGTCGCCTCTGTTGTCAGCTGTCGGTGTCTGGGCGTCTCTGAAAGAGACTGAGGCGAATGACACACTGTTGGAGCAAGTCACCAACCTACTCTATGTTCAGGTGATTTGATTTGTTGGTTTCTGTTCTCTGCATGTCTTCTGTGTATCGTCTGTCCACCTTTAGCAATACATTATATTTGTCACCCACTAACGAGACCAGGGGACATACGTATCAAGCGTCTCGGCGCAGGAATGCTGATTTGGGAGTCAGTTTTGCCTTGTAGATCCCAATGAAAAAGGTGGACATGGACGACCAAAGCCTAATCCTAGATCTGATCAGCACTCCTATTCTGAGAGGAAGCCGTGAAGCCGACCATAGACTTCTAGGTATGGCCTTGCATTCTGTGTGTATAGTACCGATGAGCTGACTGACTGGTCTTCCCTCCCAGAGTGTTGCTGTGTGCCTAGAGAAAGGGAACTGCTCTGAAACGGCATGAGGAGGGAGTGTGAAATCCCACAGGTGAGTACTTCTATGACCGGGACTTTAAATTACCTGTCCAGTGTTTCCAGATTTTTATGAAATATGACCTATAATTAATTACGCTATGAGTGAAATAGTTTTCCTTCCAAAATGTTTTAATTAAGAATGTTAAAAAAGCAGCTTTTCTGTGTTGGAATGGCGTGGGCGTACCCCTACAACATTATGGTGTGGGCGTATCCCAGTCATTAAACATATGAATGTGTGCAGACCGCTGATTGGCCAGCTCATCCTCCACAGGAGGATGCCATCATCCCCTGATTATGAGGAAATAGCAAACATTTTTTGAGATAAATGTTTGGGGTGGGGGTTTTACGTGTGGGGGGTTTTCTCTGATTTATGCTTTGGCCACGAGTATAGGATGAATCAAAAACATTATTTAGGTGTGAGTTTATACAATATTAACTTTTAAAAGTGAGATTTTCACTGGACAGTTACTTTAACAATAGCTCAATGTGTGGTGATAATCTTATTTCCTCTAGCCTGGTCCCAGATCTGTGTGTGCTCTTTACCAACTCCATTGCTGTCAATAGCTTAGGTTTTCCATCCAATTGGCGACAGATTTTCATGGGAATATTCTAAAATCTGCACAAAGAAAATATGAGCATTTTTCCACCAAACTGACTTGTTGCACACAAAAAAATTTACTTTTTCGCTTAAGTTTTTCATGTGCCGAATAGAAATCTAAAGTTCAATGTGTTTCCATCGGATTTTCATCATTACATTTACATTTGAGTCATTTAGCAGACGCTCTTATCCAGAGCAACTTACAGTTAGTGTGTATTCTAGTCAATGCCACTCCGACATTGCTCGTCCTAATATTTATGTATTTCTTGATTCCATTCTTTTACTTTTAGATTTGTTTGTATTGTTGTGAATTGTTAGATACTACTGCACTGTTGGAGGTAGGAACACAAGCATTTCGTTACACCTGCAATAACATCTGCTAAATATGTGTACGTGACCAATAACATTTGATTTGATTTCATCTGTAGCCTAATAAACTGCATGGTTTCCCGAGTCGTAGTGAGAGAACCACACACCATATCATCACGTGACTCCAAGTTTACTTCGATATGATGGTTATTAATACACTGCTCAAAAAAAATAAAGGGAACACTTAAACAACACAATGTAACTCCACTTCTCAGTTCCTATGCTTCCTGGCTGATGTTTTGGTCACTTTTGAATGCTGGCGGTGCTTTCACTCTAGTGGTAGCATGAGACAGAGTCTACAACCCACACAAGTGGCTCAGGTAGTGCAGCTCATCCAGGATGGCACATCAATGCGAGCTGTGGCAAGAAGGTTTGCTGTGTCTGTCAGCGTAGTGTCCAGAGCATGGAGGCGCTACCAGGAGACAGGCCAGTACATCAGGAGACGTGGAGGAGGCCGTAGGAGGGCAACAACCCAGCAGCAGGACCGCTACCTCCGCCTTTGTGCAAGGAGGAGCAGGAGGAGCACTGCCAGAGCCCTGCAAATTGACCTCCAGCAGGCCACAAATGTGCATGTGTTTGCTCAAACGGTCAGAAACAGACTCCATGAGGGTGGTATGAGGGCCCGACGTCCACTGGTGCAGGACGTTTGGCATTTGCCAGAGAACACCAAGATTGGCAAATTGGCCACTGGCGCCCTGTGCTTTTCACAGATGAAAGCAGGTTCACACTGAGCACATGTGACAGACGTGACAGAGTCTGGAGATGCCGTGGAGAACGTTCTGCTGCCTGCAAACAGCATGACCGGTTTGGCGGTGGGTCAATCATGGTGTGGGGTGGCATTTCTTTGGGGGGCCGCACAGCCCTCCATGTGCTCGCCAGAGGTAGCCTGACTGCCATTAGGTACCGAGATGAGATCCTCAGACCCCTTGTGAGACCATTTGCTGGTGCGGTTGGCCCTGGGTTCCTCCTAATGCAAGACAATGCTAGACCTCATGTGACTGGAGTGTGTCAGCAGTTCCTGCAAGAGGAAGGCATTGATGCTATGGACTAGCCCGCCCGTTCCCCAGACCTGTATCCAATTGAGCACATCTGGGACATCATGTCTCGCTCCATCCACCAACGCCACGTTGCACCACAGACTGTCCAGGAGTTGGCGGATGCTTTAGTCCAGGTCTGGGAGGAGATCCCTCAGGAGACCATCCGCCACCTCATCAGGAGCATGCCCAGGCGTTGTAGGGAGGTCATACAGGCACGTGGAGGCCACACACACTACTGAGCCTCATTTTGACTTGTTTTATGGACATTACATCAAAGTTGGATCAGCCTGTAGTGTGGTTTTCCACTTTAATTTTGAGGGTGACTCCAAAATCAGACCTCCATGGGTTGATACATTTGATTTCCATTGATAATTTTTGTGTGATTTTGTTGTCAGCACATTCAACTATGTAAAGAAAAAAGTATTTAATAAGATTATTTAATTCATTCAGATCTAGGATGTGTTATTTTAGTGTTCCCTTAATTTTTTTGAGCAGTGTATTTGGCGTTTCCACCACCATTTCTCGCATAATACATTTTACCGACACAAAAAGATCCCACCATGTCGAATGAACAAATGATCTGTCAACATTTATAAAATTGTTTCCGAAACGTCCTGTTTCGATCACAGCTGTTGTGATTTGTTTTTATACAGTACTCGCGTAAACTGTGGAAACAAGGTTATTGTTAAGCCATGTGACAGCGAGTGACAGACTGGCACTGATGCTATATTTCCCTCCCTTCATCTACAGAACTTAGAGACCAAGCTGTCGTTGATCGTTAGTAAGAGGGACACGTACCATCCGTTCAGGCTTCAGCTGGAACCGTCTGCTGGAGAACATACAGACCTTCCTGGATCGCTTCCTGGAGGAACTCCCCTCGGACTTGCTGCTCCGGGTAGGGTATTGAACCTGTGACTGACTGTCAAAAAGCACACTATTCCCTAGTTCACTACTTTTTGACCAGAGCTTAGCCCTATAAGAAACCAACATGGTTCATTAACTTTTCAGTGGAATTCCAGGAAGGGCTTACTGTATCATTAGCTATAATTAGACACGTTCATATTTAAATATGATATCACAGTAATGAAGTCATATAGTAGACCAATGTTCATCCCCAACGCCACCCTGTTTTCTGATATAGTGCACCACTTTTGAACAGGGCTCTGGTTAAACGTAATGCATTATGTAGGGAATACGGTGCCATTTGGGACACAGATCACTGGTCCTCTGGGGATGGCTCTCATTTAAGAAACGTTTCCATGCTAGTCGTTAAGAGTTAAAAATGCACTTTGTCGTCATTTTAAAATGACTCTAACGAGGAAATACTTGGCACTTCTTCTCTGTAGCACCTGGTGGCATACCTCACATGGAAACCATTCCCTATATAGCCTAGTACGATGATCAAAAGTAGTGCACTACATACTACTAGCTTCCTGTCCAGGGGGTGTACTGGTACATCAAGCTGTCTCACTACAGAAACAGGAGATAGACTAGTGTCCTGTCCAGGGGGTGTACTGGTACATCAAGCTGCCTCACTACAGAAACAGGAGATAGACTAGTGTCCTGTCCAGGGGGTGTACTGGTACATCAAGCTGCCTCACTACAGAAACAGGAGATAGACTAGTGTCCTGTCCAGGGTCTGTCAATACATCAAGCTGTCTCACTACAGAAACAGGAGATAGACTAGTGTCCTGTCCAGGGGGTGTACTGGTACATCAAGCTGCCTCACTACAGAAACAGGAGATAGACTAGCGTCCTGTCCAGGGGGTGTACTGGTACATCAAGCTGCCTCACTACAGAAACAGGAGATAGACTAGTGTCCTGTCCAGGGGGTGTACTGGTACATCAAGCTGCCTCACTACAGAAACAGGAGATAGACTAGCGTCCTGTCCAGGGGGTGTACTGGTACATCAAGCTGCCTCACTACAGAAACAGGAGATAGACTAGTGTCCTGTCCAGGGGGTGTACTGGTACATCAAGCTGCCTCACTACAGAAACAGGAGATAGACTAGTGTCCTGTCCAGGGGGTGTACTGGTACATCAAGCTGCCTCACTACAGAAACAGGAGATAGACTAGTGTCCTGTCCAGAGTCTGTCAATACATCAAGCTGTCTCACTACAGAAACAGGAGATAGACTAGTGTCCTGTCCAGGGGGTGTACTGGTACATCAAGCTGCCTCACTACAGAAACAGGGGATAGACTAGTGTCCTGTCCAGGGGGTGTACTGGTACATCAAGCTGCCTCACTACAGAAACAGGAGATAGACTAGTGTCCTGTCCAGGGGGTGTACTGGTACATCAAGCTGCCTCACTACAGAAACAGGAGATAGACTAGTGTCCTGTCCAGGGAGTGGACTGGTACATCAAGCTGCCTCACTACAGAAACAGGAGATAGACTAGTGTCCTGTCCAGGGGGTGTACTGGTACATCAAGCTGCCTCACTACAGAAACAGGAGATAGACTAGTGTCCTGTCCAGGGGGTGTACTGGTACATCAAGCTGTCTCACTACAGAAACAGGAGATAGACTAGTGTCCTGTCCAGGGGGTGTACTGGTACATCAAACTGCCTCACTACAGAAACAGGAGCTAGACTAGTGTCCTGTCCATGGGGTGTACTGGTACATTAAGACTGTGGTCATTAAGCCTGTACATGTGGTCATTAAGCCTGTACATGTGGTCATTAAGCCTGTACATGTGGTCATTAAGACTGTGGTCATTAAGCCTGTACATTCGGTCATTAAGCCTGTACATGTGGTCATTAAGCCTGTACATGTGGTCATTAAGCCTGTACATGTGGTCATTAAGCCTGTACATGTGGTCATTAAGCTAGCTGCTAACACAGACGGATATGAACAATTATAACACAAGTGGAAGTCCAAATGGTATCCCTATTTCTCACAGGGCTCTGGTCAAAAGACGTGCACTATACAGCCAATACGATGCCGTTTGGGTCTGATGATAATATTGCGTTTCTCCTCAGACCCAAAAAGACGCTGCTATCAACAAGGAATATTCAGTCCTGGAAACCAGAGTCTGACAAGAAGCCTGAGCTCATTATTTAGGAGAAAGAGGGGTATGGTATACCACTCTCTCTGTCGCTCTCTCGCTGCCAGTACGCACAAGATCTATTTAAGATCTTGGGTGATTTTAATTATCTTTGTTCTAATGTCACAGATCTCCATTGCTCTTGAGAAAGAACATAGTTATAATGCCAAGTGGAAGAACTAGCTAGCTACATGTTTGTCCGTGTAAAGTTGACTCTGTCTCTCATGCTGTTTGTCCGTGTAAAGTTGACTCTGTCTCTCATGCTGTTTGTCCGTGTAAAGTTGACTCTGTCTCTCATGCTGTTTGTCCGTGTAAAGTTGACTCTGTCTCTCATGCTGTTTGTCCGTGTAAAGTTGACTCTGTCTCTCATGCTGTTTGTCCATGTAAAGTTGACTCTGTCTCTCATGCTGTTTGTCCGTGTAAAGTTGACTCTGTCTCTCATGCTGTTTGTCCATATAAAGTTGACTCTGTCTCTCATGCTGTTTGTCCATGCAGTGTCGATGAGGTTGACCTACCGAGGAGCCTCATCTGAGACGACCCTGAACACCACGACTCTTAGCAACACAACTCTGAACACCAATGGCAGCACTAGAACCAGGAAGACTCACAGGATAGGTCAACTAGCATACTGACAGCACTAGAACCAGGAAGACTCACAGGATAGGTCAACTAGCATACTGACAGCACTAGAACCAGGAAGACTCACAGGATAGGTCAACTAGCATACTGACAGCACTAGAACCAGGAAGACTCACAGGATAGGTCAACTAGCATACTGACAGCACTAGAACCAGGAAGACTCACAGGATAGGTCAACTAGCATACTGACAGCACTAGAACCAGGAAGACTCACAGGATAGTGTAGTGTATTGAGATTATGATGGTGTTAAAGGTTTTTTTGAGTGGAACTGAAAGAATGTTGATTTTGGTATCAAGAGGGACTGTTTTAGTGTAACGCCACATACAACAGACAGGAAGTGTGGTGTAGACACGGGGATTGGACAGTAGAGGGAGCCACCCACATCTTGGGAGGTTATATATACTGGGGGAAACACGACGGTGGGGCAGAAAGCATTGAGATTTATTTGGGACTGCTTCTCCAGATCTCCGCGGGTCTGTTAACTTATGCTGTAACCTCGTGATATTAATAAAAGCCTCTAAAACACGGTACAGCTTAAGTGGATTCTTTGATTGACAGCAATACCCATCAGCATTCGACGCGACACCACAATAGGTCAACTAGCATACTGACAGCACTAGAACCAGGAAGACTCACAGGATAGGTCAACTAGCATACTGACAGCACTAGAACCAGGAAGACTCACAGGATAGGTCAACTAGCATACTGACAGCACTAGAACCAGGAAGACTCACAGGATAGGTCAACTAGCATACTGACAGCACTACAACCAGGAAGACTCACGGGATAGGTCAACTAGCACACTGACATCACTACAACCAGGAAGACTTACGGGATAGGTCAACTAGCATACTGACAGTTTCACTGATGAGAGTACATCTTAGTAATTATCCAAATAAATGAAATGTTTACAAACAATGGATTAAAACAAGTTTATATTTATGGTTCTGATGGCGTAAGACAGTTAAATTAAGCTCATGAGGCATTTATAAGTTATATTCTTCAAGTATTACATTTACATTTTAGTCATTTAGCAGATGCTCTTATCCAGAGCGACTTACAGTTAGTGAATACATATCTTTTTATACTGGCCCCCCGTGGGAATCGAACCCACAACCCTGGCGTTGCAAACGCCATGCTCTATCAACTGAGCTACATCCCTGCCGGCCATTCCCTCCCCTGGACGACGCTGGGCCAATTGTGCGCCGCCCATGAGTCTCCCGGTCGCGGCCGGCTGCGACAGAGCCTGGATTCGAACCAGGATCTCTAGTGGCACAGTTAGCGATGCAGTGCCTTTGACCACTGCGCCACTCAGGAGTACAATGGCTATAGTTAATTTAAAAGTCCAAAATGGATGTACCAATCGCAGATTGCCCCTTTAATGTGTAGAACCCTACTGCTTTCTGTGTAGAAGTGGCCGTGGGATCTGGACGTTGCGCTGAAGGTGGGAGTGAAGCGTCACGGGGAGGGGAAGTGGTCACGCATCCTCCCGGAACACGACTTCCAGGATCACGCAGGGGTTCAACTCAAAGACCGCTGGAGGGTCCTCAAGAAGGTGCATAAAGTCAACACATACTAAGTAAAACTAAGGGTCTGTCCCAAATGACTCCCTATATTCCCTAAGAAGTGCACTACATTTGACCAGAGCCCTATGGGGCCTCTGTATAGGAAATAGGGTGACATTTGGGTCTGAGCCTTAATCTTGTGGTCTGTTCTGAACTCAGGGGGTTTATCTACTCTACTGTTGGATGTGTTGTTCAATCCCCTGGTTATAGAAGGAATTATAGTTTTTGCTTCTGGGTCCTTGTATTTCCAGAGCTGCCACTTTGAGTGTGAGAGATGGTGTAGCTGTAACTGACATTCAATCCGATTAAGGTGATTTCCAGTTGAGCTGACATACGCAGGGTTTACCATGAATGCGATCTCCACAAACACGAGAACCTTCTCATTGAAAAGCTGCACTGTCTACAACCTGCGATCGGATTGAATCCCGGCCTTTAACACACCGCTTCAATGCAAATGCGTATTGTGGAGGAAATTGCTGTTGTGATCATGTTATTACTACCAGTAACCAGCAGAGGTAGCTATTTCTCCTGCTGTGGACAAGCACAGCTTAAAAACTTGTAGATTAACATTTTTACAAAACTATTTATATCTCTTAACTTATCAATAGCTTCTAACTATCAATAACTAAAACACACAAAGCTTAACACCATCAAACTAAATGTTTGATAAAAATGAAGAAAAAAAAAACATTGTTAAATGTCTTTCATGGTTTTATTTAATATCTCACACAGCCTGTTTGATTTCTGCATTTTAAGAGTGACAATACAAAAGCAGCATTGTGTAAATAGTAAATTAGTTCAATCTATCATTTGTGGAATAATAATAATAATAATATGCCATTTAGCAGACGCTTTTATCCAAAGCGGCTTACAGTCATGCGTGCATACATTTTATTTTTATTTTTTTGTGTATGGGTGGTCCCGGGGATCGAACCCACTACCTTAGCGTTACAAGCGCCGTGCTCTACATGGAATGTCATGTGGTTGTCTGTGCATATTGAAAAGTTACTCAAATGTTCTTACAACATAGATGTTATATACTGATTTCATTAAACAAAGATGTATAACTTTGATTTTGTGTTGTTTTGGCGTGGATACGACTTGCTGAGTCTGAAATGTCACCCTGTTCCCTACACACAGTGCACTACCAGAGCCCCGTAGAGTCCCAGTCATAATACCCATAAAACCTAGCGGCAAACGGGGAAATGGTTCCAATCGGTTTTTTTCACCATTCATTTTTTTCCCATTGGGGATTTTTAGAAACACTTAAAATAAGGGCTGTGTTTCATGTAGGCTAACCCCGTCGTTACGTTTTTGATAACCATGTAAATCTCTCTAGGACAAGGATACTTTTTTTTGACTCTGGTCAAAAGCAGTGCACTATATATATATATAGGGAATAGGGTGCCAGTAGGGACTGAGGCTTCCTGAGTGTTTATATGAAGAGGAAGCTGTGGACGTGGGGACAGGAGCAGTACGCAGTTCTCTGGACCTTCTTCCATGTTCCTCGACAGCGAGAGTTCCCCACAGCCTGCCAATGGAGTAGCTCCTCACTGCAACACACACAGGACATCGGTTAGTGTGGCTCACAATACACACTTGTCCGTTAAGAAACACCTGTTTTCATTTTCCTTATCAGAACTTTTCTCTATACTCTTTCACTGCTTCCTACAAAGCTAATATCAATGGCTTGGTGGAGGCAGACCATGATACACAGGGTTAAAGGAAGAGACTTGGAGATACCACTGTTCTGACAGGAGAGGTGAGGGGTCAAGGCTACTGTAGCGCCACAAACAGAACACTGACGACAACACACCTACTGTGTGTGAAACCTCTTTCACGTTTCAGTTTAAAAACAGAAACGTATCCCATCCCTGACTAGACTAGTCTTCATCCATGCAACTGTTTCGCTAAGCTTGTGCTCCAGTTAAATGTTACCGCAAACTAAGAATACCGTACCATCGTATAAGTCTACACATTGAACTTGCATTTGTCATTCATCAATAATGTGCCTGTATGATAAATCAACTAGCGTCGTTTCCAGGGGTTGTACATCAAAGCCTAACTACAGAATCTACACTACATGGCCGTTCTGGCTCGAACAGGGCTTACATGACTTTATTTATAGTAGCAAACGTCTTTAAAATGATCCGTGAGTGACTCCGTACCTATTGTATTCTTGTCCGTCTCCCTGGCAGCTGTCGCTATGGTTACGCATGGCGGGGGCTTGGCAGGCCACACACACGATGTAGCCCTCCCGTAGATACTGCGTCCAGCGGGTGTGTGGCCGGTTCTCCACCGAACAGTGAGGAGTCAGAGACTCCATCTTGTACTCCATACAGAACCTGACAGAGGAGGGTTTTGAAATATCACATGTACCATTCCACACAGTGTACATCCCAAATGGCACCCTATACCCTATATAGTGTACTACTTTTGACCAGGGCCCATAGGGTGCCATTTTAGATGCAACAAAAGTTATTGGATTGAATAATGAATTACAGGGGCGCACGAGGGAGCTGGGACTTCCCGTTTCAGATGGGGTGTGTGTGTGTTCAGAGCAACTTGGGCCATTGTAGTCCAGATCCTTTGTACATGTGATGTCATTCATGTTTCATACCTGATGAGTACAAGTGTGCACGCGTGCGATCTAGATATCCTGGTCAGTAAACACTTCATTTGGGCTGTAGAAAATCTGTTTCTGCTGTGATGATGTCGCGAGTGTGCCGTGGTGGCAAAGGCTCACATTTCGAACCAGAAAGATTGTTGAAACCTTTTGAACTAAAGAGGTACAGTTGAAGTCGGAAGTTTACATACACTTAGCTTGGAGTCATTAAAACTCATTTTTCAACCACTCCACACATTTCTTGTTAACAAACTATAGTTTTGGCAAGTCGGTTACTTTGTGCATGACACAAGTCATTTTTCCAACAATTGTTTGCAGACAGATTATTTCACTTATAATTCACTGTATCACAATTCCAGTGGGTCAGAAGTTTACATACACTAAGTTGACTGTGCCTTTAAACAGCTTGGAAAATTCCAGAAAATTATGTCATGGCTTTAGAAGCTTCTGATGGGCTATTTGACATCATTTGAGTCAATTGGAGGTGAACCTGTGGCTGTATTTCAAGGCCTACCTTCAAACTCAGTGCCTCTTTGCTTGACATCATGGGAAAATCAAAAGAAATCAGCCAAGACCTCAGAAACAAAATTGTAGGCTCCACAAGTCTGGTTCATCCTTGAGAGCAATTTCCAAACGCCTGAAGGTACCACGTTCATCTGTACAAACAATAGTATGCAAGTATAAACAGCATGGGACCACGCAGCCGTCATACCGCTCAGGAAGGAGACGCGTTCTGTCTCCTAGAAATGAACGTACTTTGGTGTGAAAAGTGCAAATCAATCCCAGAACAACAGCAAAGGACCTTGTGAAGATGCTGGAGGAAACAGGTACAAATGTATCTATATCCACAGTAAAACAAGTCCTATATCGACATAACCTGAAAGGCAGCTCAGCAAGGAAGAAGCCACTGCTCCAAAACCGCCATAAAAAAGCCAGACTACGGTTTGCAACTGCACATGGGGACAAAGATCGTACTTTTTGGAGAAATGTCCTCTGGTCTGATGAAACAAAAATAGAACTGTTTGGCCATAATGACCATCGTTATGTTTGGAGGAAAAAGGGGGTCGATTGCAAGCCGAAGAACACCATCCCAACAGTGAAGCATGGGGATGGCAGCATCATGCTGTGTGGGTGCTTTGCTGCAGGAGGGACTGGTGCACTTCACAAAATAGATGGCATCATGAGAAAGGAAAATTATGTGGATATATTGAAGCAACATCTCAAGACATCAGTCAGGAAGTTACATTTTGGTTGCAAATGGGTCCTTCCAAATGGACATAGACCCCAAGCATACTTCCAAAGTTGTGGCAAAATGGCTTAAGGACAACAAAGTCAAGGTATTGGAGTGGCCATCACAAAGCCCTGACCTCAATCCTATAGAAAATGTGTGGGCAGAACTGAAAAAGCGTGTACGAGCAAGGAGGCCTACAAACCTGACTCAGTTACACCAGCTATGTCAGGAGGAATGGGACAAAATTCACCCAATTTATTGTGGGAAGCTTGTGGAAGGCTCCCCGAAACGTTTGACCCAAGTTGAACAATTTAAAGGCAATGCTACCTAATACTAATTGAGTGTATGTAAACTTCTGACCCACTGGGAATGTGATGAAAGAAATAACAGCTGAAATAAATCATTATCTCTACTATTATTCTGACATTTCACATTCTTAAAATAAAGTGGTGATCCTAACTGACCTAAGAAGGGAAGTTTTACTAGGATTAAATGTCAGGAATTGTGAAAAACTGAGTTTAAATGTATTTGGCTAAGGTGTATGTAAACTTCCGACTTCAACTGTATGTACCACAGGTTCCTTTGAACTAAAGACCCACAGTGTGTTCGGAAAGTATTCAGACCCCTTCACTTTTTCCATGTTTTGTTACATTACAGCCTTATTCTAAAATATATTAAATTGTTTGTTTTTTCACTCTGACAGAGCTCCAGAGTTCCTCTGTGGAGATGGGAGAACCTTCCAGAAGGACAACCATCTCTGCAGCACTCCACCAATCAGGCCTTTATGGTAGAGTGGCCAGACGGAAGCCACTCCTCAGTAAAAGGCACATGATAGCCTGCTTGGAGTTTGCCAAAAGGCACCTAAAGGACTCAGACCAGGAGAAACAAGATTCCCTGGTCTGATGAAACCAAGATTGAACTCTTTGGCCTGAATGCCAAGCGTCACATCTGGAGGAAACCTGGCATCATCCTTACGGTGAAGCATGGTGGTGGCAGCATCATGCTGTGGGGGTGTTTTTCAGCGGCAGGGACTGGGAGACTAGTCAGGATCGAGGGAAAGATGAACGGAGCAAAGTACAGAGAGATCCTTGATGATCCAAACATCTCTGGAGCAACCTATGTCCTGTGCAGCGACGCGCCCCATCCAACCTGACAGAGCTTGAGATAATGTGCAGAGAAGAATGGGAGAAACTCCCCAAATACAGGTCTGCCAAGCTTGTAGCGTCATACCCAAGAAGACTCGAGGCTGTAATCACTGCCAAAGGTGCTTCAACAAAGTACTTAGTAAAGGGTCTGAATACTTATGTACATTTGCAAAAATTTCTAAAAACCTGTGTTTGCTTTGTCATTATGGGGTATTGTGTGTAGATTGATGAGGGGAAAAAAACAATTTCATCAATTTTAGAATAAGGCTCTAATTTAACAAAATGTGGAAAAAGTCAAGGGGTCTGAACACTTTCCGAATGCACTGTATATCTTAATCTGACAATTATTCTCTGCTTCACCTCATGCCAAGATGAAAAGTCCCCCACAAAGCATGGCTTTTATCTCCAACAACATCCTATTGTACTTCATATGGAGCCCCTACGGTTCATTTCTAAAGGAGAGATTTCCTCCCTGTGATACAAATGGCCCCCTTTCTTTTACCACAGGTTCCTTTGAACTAAAAAGTTACAGCGCCTTCAGAAAGTATTCATACCCCTGGACTTATTCCACATTCTGTTGTGTTACAGCTTGAATTCAAAATGGGTTACATTTATTTATTTTTCTTTCACTAATCTACACATAAAACCCCATAATGATCAAGTGTAACATGTTTTTAGAAATGTTTGCACATTCATTGAAAATTAAATACAGAAATATCTCATTTACATACGTATTCACACCCCTGAGTCAATACACACCTGTATTGTACAATATTTGCCCATTTATTATTTCTTCAAGCTCTGTCAAATCGGTTGTTGATCGTTGCTAGACAACCATTTTCAGTTCTTGCCGTAGATTTAAGTCAAAACTGTAACGCAGCCACTGGGGAACATTCACTGTCTTCTTGGAAAGCAACTCCAGTGTAGATTTATCCTTGTGTTTAAGGTTATTGTCCTGCTGAAAGGTGAATGAATCTCCCAGTGTCTGGTGGAAAGCAGACTGAACCACGTTTTCCTCTAGGATTTTGCCTCTGCTTAGCTCCATTCCGTTTATTTTTTATCCTGAAAAACTCCCCAGTCCTTAACAATTACAAGCATGCCCATAACATGATGCAGAGAGTGGTAACATATGGAGAGTGGTACTCAGTAATGTATTGGATTTGTCCCAAACATAACACATTGTATTCAGGACTAAAAGTTAATTGCTTTCCCACATTTTTTGCAGTATTACTTTGTTGCAAACAGGATGCATGTTTTGGAATATTTGTATTCTGAACCAGCTTCCT
Organism: Coregonus clupeaformis; assembly: GCF_020615455.1. Classification (NCBI taxonomy): domain Eukaryota; kingdom Metazoa; phylum Chordata; class Actinopteri; order Salmoniformes; family Salmonidae; genus Coregonus; species Coregonus clupeaformis. Next base: position 57,143,731 of record NC_059198.1, on the reverse strand, counting down.
TCTTTTCACTCTGTCAATTAGGTTAGTATTGTGGAGTAACTACAATGTTGTTGATCGATCCTCAGTTTTCTCCTTTCACAGCCGTTAAACTCTAACCTGTTTTAAAGTCAGCAGTGGCTTATGGTGAAATCCCTGAGTAGTTTCCTTCCTCTCCGGCAACTGAGTTAGGAAGGACACCTGTATCTTTGTAGTGACTGGGTGTATTGATACACCATCCAAAGTGTAATTAATAACTTCACCATGCTCTAAGGGATATTTAATGTCTGCTTTTTAATTGTGTTCCTATCTACCAATAGGTGCCCTTCTTTGCGAGGCATTGGAAAACCTCCCCGGTCTTTGTGATTGAATCTGTGTTTGAAATTCACTGCTTGATTGAGGGACCTTACAGGTAATTGTATGTGTGGGGTACAGAAATTAGATAGTTATTCAAAAATCATGTTAAAAAGTATTATTAAACACAGAGTGAGTCGTTGTATCTTTATATGTAACTTGTTAAAGCACATTGTTACTCTTTAACTTGTTTAGGTTTGACATAACAAAGGGGTTGAATACCTATTGACTCGAGACATTTTAAGCTTTTCATTTGAATTCATATGTAAAAATGTCAAACATAATTCCACTTTGACATTATGGGTTATTGTGTGTAGGCTAGTGACAAAAAAAATCTAAATGTAATCCATTTTAAATTCAGGCTGTAACAACAAAATGTGGAACACGTCAAAGGGGTGTGAATACTTTCTGAAGACACTGTATGTACCACAGGTTCCTTGAATCTGATTCGTCCCCATATCCTATGTGAGTAGACAGGTGGAATAGAGCATTGTACAACTTGCTATAAGCCTTCATAACAGCTCATTGCTCCTTATAAACAGTCATAAAGCATTTATAATGCAGCATACCCAGGGTCCAGAGGTGCTCCAAAGATGTCATGCTTTGTTCTTCCTTTACTAAACTCCATGGTGGTGATGAAAGCTGGACCTGGAGAGAGACCAACACAGTCCCCAGGTTATAACCAGGACCTGGAGAGAGACCAACACAGTCCCCAGGTTATAACCAGGACCTGGAGAGAGACCAACACAGTCCCCAGGTTATAACCAGGACCTGGAGAGAGACCAACACAGTCCCCACGTTATAACCAGGACCTGGAGAGAGACCAACACAGTCCCCAGGTTATAACCAGGACCTGGAGAGAGACCAACACAGTCCCCACGTTATAACCAGGACCTGGAGAGAGACCAACACAGTCCCCAGGTTATAACCAGGACCTGGAGAGAGACCAACACAGTCCCCATGTTATAACCAGGACCTGGAGAGAGACCAACACAGTCCCCAGGTTATAACCAGGACCTGGAGAGAGACCAACACAGTCCCCACGTTATAACCAGGACCTGGAGAGAGACCAACACAGTCCCCATGTTATAACCAGGACCTGGAGAGAGACCAACACAGTCCCCAGGTTATAACCAGGACCTGGAGAGAGACCAACACAGTCCCCAAGTTATAACCAGGACCTGGAGAGAGACCAACACAGTCCCCACGTTATAACCAGGACCTGGAGCGAGACCAACACAGTCCCCACGTTATAACCAGGACCTGGAGAGAGACCAACACAGTCCCCAGGTTATAACCAGGACCTGGAGAGAGACCAACACAGTCCCCAGGTTATAACCAGGACCTGGAGAGAGACCAACACAGTCCCCAGGTTATAACCAGGACCTGGAGAGAGACCAACACAGTCCCCAGGTTATAACCAGGACCTGGAGAGAGACCAACACAGTCCCCAGGTTATAACCAGGACCTGGAGAGAGACCAACACAGTCCCCAGGTTATAACCAGGACCTGGAGAGAGACCAACACAGTCCCCAGGTTATAACCAGGACCTGGAGAGAGACCAACACAGTCCCCACGTTATAACCAGGACCTGGAGAGAGACCAACACAGTCCCCAGGTTATAACCAGGACCTGGAGAGAGACCAACACAGTCCCCACGTTATAACCAGGACCTGGAGAGAGACCAACACAGTCCCCAGGATATAACCAGGACCTGGAGAGAGACCAACACAGTCCCCAGGTTATAACCAGGACCTGGAGAGAGACCCACACAGTCCCCAGGTTATAACCAGGACCTGGAGAGAGACCAACACAGTCCCCAGGTTATAACCAGGACCTGGAGAGAGACCAACACAGTCCCCAGGTTATAACCAGGACCTGGAGAGAGACCAACACAGTCCCCACGTTATAACCAGGACCTGGAGAGAGACCAACACAGTCCCCATGTTATAACCAGGACCTGGAGAGAGACCAACACAGTCCCCAGGTTATAACCAGGACCTGGAGAGAGACCAACACAGTCCCCACGTTATAACCAGGACCTGGAGAGAGACCAACACAGTCCCCATGTTATAACCAGGACCTGGAGAGAGACCAACACAGTCCCCACGTTATAACCAGGACCTGGAGAGAGACCAACACAGTCCCCAGGTTATAACCAGGACCTGGAGAGAGACCAACACAGTCCCCAGGTTATAACCAGGACCTGAAGAGAGACCAACACAGTCCCCAGGTTATAACCAGGACCTGAAGAGAGACCTACACAGTCCCCACGTTATAACCAGGACCTGGAGAGAGACCAGCACAGTTCCCAGGTTATAACCAGGACCTGGAGAGAGACCAACACAGTCCCCATGTTATAACCAGGACCTGGAGAGAGACCAACACAGTCCCCAGGTTATAACCAGGACCTGGAGAGAGACCAACACAGTCCCCAGGTTATAACCAGGACCTGGAGAGAAACCAACACAGTCCCCACGTTATAACCAGGACCTGGAGAGAGACCAACACAGTCCCCACGTTATAACCAGGACCTGGAGAGAGACCAACACAGTCCCCAGGTTATAACCAGGACCTGGAGAGAGACCAACACAGTCCCCACGTTATAACCAGGACCTGGAGAGAGACCAACACAGTCCCCACGTTATAACCAGGACCTGGAGAGAGACCAACACAGTCCCCATGTTATAACCAGGACCTGGAGAGAGACCAACACAGTCCCCAGGTTATAACCAGGACCTGGAGAGAGACCAACACAGTCCCCAGGTTATAACCAGGACCTGGAGAGAGACCAACACAGTCCCCACGTTATAACCAGGACCTGGAGAGAGACCAACACAGTCCCCAGGTTATAACCAGGACCTGGAGAGAGACCAACACAGTCCCCACGTTATAACCAGGACCTGGAGAGAGACCAACACAGTCCCCATGTTATAACCAGGACCTGGAGAGAGACCAACACAGTCCCCACGTTATAACCAGGACCTGGAGAGAGACCAACACAGTCCCCAGGTTATAACCAAGACATGGAGAGAGACCAACACAGTCCCCAGGTTATAACCAGGACCTGGAGAGAGACCAACACAGTCCCCAGGTTATAACCAGGACCTGGAGAGAGACCAACACAGTCCCCACGTTATAACCAGGACTTGGAGAGAGACCAACACAGTCCCCACGTTATAACCAGGACCTGGAGAGAGACCAACACAGTCCCCATGTTATAACCAGGACCTGGAGAGAGACCAACACAGTCCCCAGGTTATAACCAGGACCTGGAGAGAGACCAACACAGTCCCCACGTTATAACCAGGACCTGGAGAGAGACCAACACAGTCCCCAGGTTATAACCAGGACCTGGAGAGAGACCAACACAGTCCCCAGGTTATAACCAGGACCTGGAGAGAGACCAACACAGTCCCCAGATTATAACCAGGACCTGGAGAGAGACCAACACAGTCCCCACGCTATAACCAGGACCTGGAGAGAGACCAACACAGTCCCCATGTTATAACCAGGACCTGGAGAGAGACCAACACAGTCCCCAGGTTTTTATAACCAGGACCTGGAGAGAGACCAACACAGTCCCCACGTTATAACCAGGACCTGGAGAGAGACCAACACAGTCCCCACGTTATAACCAGGACCTGAAGAGAGACCAACACAGTCCCCAGGTTATAACCAGGACCTGGAGAGAGACCAACACAGTCCCCACGTTATAACCAGGACCTGGAGAGAGACCAACACAGTCCCCATGTTATAACCAGGACCTGGAGAGAGACCAACACAGTCCCCAGGTTATAACCAGGACCTGGAGAGAGACCAACACAGTCCCCACGTTATAACCAGGACCTGGAGAGAGACCAACACAGTCCCCACGTTATAACCAGGACCTGGAGAGAGACCAACACAGTCCCCAGGTTATAACCAGGACCTGGAGAGAGACCAACACAGTCCCCAGGTTATAACCAGGACATGGAGAGAGACCAACACAGTCCCCACGTTATAACCAGGACCTGAAGAGAGACCAACACAGTCCCCATGTTATAACCAGGACCTGGAGAGAGACCAACACAGTCCCCAGGTTATAACCAGGACCTGGAGAGAGACCAACACAGTCCCCAGGTTATAACCAGGACCTGGAGAGAGACCAACACAGTCCCCACGTTACAACCAGGACCTGGAGAGAGACCAACACAGTCCCCAGGTTATAACCAGGACCTGGAGAGAGACCAACACAGTCCCCAGGTTATAACCAGGACCTGGAGAGAGACCAACACAGTCCCCACGTTATAACCAGGACCTGGAGAGAGACCAACACAGTCCCCAGGTTATAACCAGGACCTGGAGAGAGACCAACACAGTCCCCACGTTATAACCAGGACCTGAAGAGAGACCAACACAGTCCCCAGATTATAACCAGGACCTGTAGAGAGACCAACACAGTCCCCAGGTTATAACCAGGACCTGGAGAGAGACCAACACAGTCCCCAGGTTATAACCAGGACCTGGAGAGAGACCAACACAGTCCCCAGGTTATAACCAGGACCTGGAGAGAGACCAACACAGTCCCCAGGTTATAACCATGCAACTATGTGACTCAGTTGGTAGAGCATGTGTGTTTTAGTGCGTGTGTACCTGTGTTCTGAGCGCAGAACTCTCCCTGGTGTGAGCGGTGCTCCATGCAGCCTGCCTGCTCCCCCAGACTGGGACATGGCTCTCCACTGTTCCTGGGCTCCTGCTCAATGTGGCGCTGCCTACAGTCGATTGATGATTCATCGATTTTTTTGGGGCGTTAAAAAAAATGCAATAACATTTGCAGACTTTAAAGCATTTTAAAAGTACAAATAAATCGATCCCAGAAGATACCACATGAGTGTTTTAATACGCTTATTATTTCCAATGTGGTCCTCGGAATAGGACAAAACGGCGGTTTGCACAGGAAGCCCAATTCTGATATTTTGCCACTAATTGATATTTTTTGACCAATCAGATCTTTTCCCCAATAATTGGGCAAAATATCAGTATTTGAGCTTCCTGTGTAAACGCAGCCAACATGACTAATAAATAGCACACGGGACTCACCGGACCCTCGCGGACCGCTGGCAGGGCTGGCCACAACTGCTCCAGTAACTCCACTCAGTCACCACACACGACTGGCCTGGACGAGAGACAACAAGGTCACACGACTGGCCTGGACGAGAGACAACAAGGTCACACGACTGGCCTGGACGGGAGACAACAAGGTCACACGACTGGCCTGGACGGGAGACAACAAGGTCACACGACTGGCCTGGACGAGAGACAATAAGGTCACACGACTGGCCTGGACGAGAGACAACAAGGTCATCATTTGCATTGAGGGTCTTCATAAACACCTATAAAACACAGAAGTGTGACATTCCGGCTACATCAACAACGCTTCATTAATAGTACATTCATAGCATTGCTGCATAACACTGTCCTTGGACACATCTACGTCTTTTGATAGACCATTCAGGGAATCGTTACCTGACATTCATACACTTGCCATGTTCTTCACTCCTGGTTTGGTGGATGTACATGCTTTTGTTCCAGCCCAGCATAAAACACACCTATCAACTCATCAAGGCTTTGATTAGCTGAATCAGATGTGTTAGTGGAGGGGTTTGGAACAAAAGTCCCAGGCACTAGGAGCGAAAACCCCTGAGGTGGCAACTTAGGTGTTGTTAGTTTGACGACCGAAGTTCTGTAACTTTTTAAACCATGTGAGCCAAGGGTGTGTACAGTTCACTCAGCCGACTGCTCAACATTCTAGAAGTGACAGTCAATCAATGAGATTGAGTTGGCACCCTATTCCCTCTAAAGTGTACTACTTTTGACCAGATCCCAACGGGAATAGGGCTGCCATTTGGGACGCAGACTTGGATTTGAAGGATTAGTGTTTCTGTACAGCGTTGAGTGATCTGAATGTAACTGTAACGTTGAATGAACTGGATCCAGTCACTGACCCATTTGATCCTGTCATTCTCTTTTTAACGCTCTCTGAGTACTGAGTCTTTGATGTGTCAGGTATTAGGTTCGCTCGGCTTGGCTGACTCCTACAGTAATGGCCACAGAGATCCTATTCAATTCTATACGTAGTGCACTACATCGGGGAAAAAAAAGGTGCTATTCGGGACGGAGATAAATGACTAATAGAAGTGCATTCCTGGCATATTTGTCCATAATTCCATCCTGTTTGCAAATTCATAATAAGCAAATCAGTTACGATTGAAACCAGTCAACATAGTTGATATCAGATCAGTCAGTGTACTAACCATAGAAATCATATTAAATTACTAGAGGGGATATATTTAGCTAGCTAGCTAGCTAGCAACTGTTCAACTAATGTAATGGAAGCCTAACCAGCCAGGCTAACCAAGCTAACTAACTACCTCCAAGTTTTGAATATTGTTTGCAGGAGAATGTAATAGTTTTACGCGAGTTGGTAGCTATCATTTATATTTTACAAAAGTTTCATTATAATGCCTAATTTAGTTGTTTGTTACAAAGCTAGCTAGCTACTATGCCAACTAACGTTAGCAGGCTAAAGGCTAGATAAAGCGCTAACGTTACCGTTAGCTAGATGTAACGTTAGCTTTTCATCCCCACTTTGTCTTAAACTAGTGTCGTAGTAAATATTAAAATGTTATAGCTTGGTCTGACTAAAATCTTGTGCATGACCCATTTTAATGTTAGGAGCTTGTTTTCAGTCAATGCTGTTCCTATGCAAGAACAATGGACAGAGCCAATATCTTCTCAAGGACAACTCCCACGCCACAGGCCACAATCTGGTTGCTCCCCACGAGACTTTCCTTTGAGAACATACACACATTCACACACACATCTCCATGCATACGCACACTCATCCTCATGCCTCACGAGTTACGCACACACACAAACTGCACATCTTTCTACTGGTCGGTGCCTAGGGCAGAGGACTCTGCCGTGCACAAAATGGGGCTTCTACTCTGGACAGAGCAGACCCGCCTCCTACGCTTCGGGAACCAATCAAGGGACTAGAAGAAGGACCCCTTCCTTTGTGTTGCATTGTATAAAGTAATGCTGAAAACTCTGTTTTTTGTCTCCATAAGAGGCAACTGAAATGGGTCCATGCATTGGGCCCATGCATGTAGCTTGAGCAGTACCAGCTATCTCTGTGTTTAATAAACTGCCTTTTGCTTAAATATATTCCTCTCCGTCTAGCGTCGTTGGTTCTGAACTTCCTCTCCTGTATGGTTTCACCAACACTAGTCAGTGCATTAAAGCCAGCTGTGGCGATTTTCGCATGTAAATCTTGGTGGGGCAAACTCAACCAATTATTTTAGATGTATGACAGCGAAGCCACTACACAACACTAAACAATACATTAAATGCACTATAACTGTGACAAACGGTGCCCACAAACTGTTAGGGCCTATACAACGATTATCCGACAGTGGAGCTTTTTAAATATGGATTTAATTGTAATTTTTTTGTCAACGATCTACACAAAATACTCTAATGTCAAATTGGAAGAAAAATTTTAACATTTGTAAAACATTTATGAAAAATTAAACACTATTTTGATTACATAAGTATTTAACCCCCTCCCCCTCCCCCCTCTAAGAGCTTTGCACACCTGGATTGTACAATAATTGCACATTATCCTTTCGAAAATTCTTAAACTTTGTCAAGTTGGTTGTTGATCATTGCTAGACAGCCATTTTCAAGTCTTGCCATAGATTTTGAAGCTGATTTAAGTCAAAACTGTAACTAGGCCTCTCAGGAACATTCACTGTCTTCTTGGTAAGCAACTCTAGCAAAGGCTTTTATAACTAACCCAAGATAGACCACAGGCTGTCGTTTCCAATGGGAGCAAATTAACCATAGTGGGCAAAACAAGCAAGGAGGTGGGCAGAGCCAAGCACAAGATAGCTTTCTGTGTTTGCAAACATTGCCACAAGAGGGCGATGCAGGCAAGTTGGTGGCAGAACACAGGGGAGTTCTTATCCACCTAATTTTAGAACGCTGGTTGAGAGAATGCCAAGCGTGTGCAAAGCAAAGAGTCACGATGCCAGCATGTTCTGTATTTAACTGAACTAATCGTCATTCAAAAGAGTAATCTTTTTGTTGTTGTTGGTAAATCAGTCGTAATTCTGATTATCGTAGTTCATATTTGCTGTCCGTTTGGTTTTCCAATGAAGAATTTCAAATATAAAATACATTTTTTTTTTTTTTTATGTTGTTTACTACATGATTCCATATGTGTTATTTCATAGTTTTGATGTCTTCACTATTATTCTACAATGTAAAAAATAAAAAAAAATAAAGAGAAACCCTGGAATGAGTAGGTGTCCAAACTTTTGACTGGTACTATATAAACTTAGCGACTGTTTCAGCAAGAATCAAAACATAATTGTAAGCGTACGAGAACCCAAAAAAGTTATTTTGTTTAGAAGTAATTAAAATCTAGGCTATGTTGAATGGGCGCAGATGGCGATTGCTTTCTTACTGCAGCCAATAGTCGCGCGCATCTGTGCGTGACGTCAGTGTGTCGTGTCCTGGAAAGGGGTCTATTCACGCCTACTCTGTGAAGTGTGCGTGTGCAATAACTCAATTCGCCCTTGCACTTCTTCTAAAGAAAACAACTTTTAGAAATTGGGCAAAGGGTAGTCTACAAAACTTAGTCCACTCTGTTCGTAACAGATTCTTGGTTTGGAAACAGAACTGTATCGAGATCAAATGTTTCAGTGATGAGAAAATTTGCAGAATGTCGGCCAAAATCCATCTTCGCTCCATCTTCTCCCACTGCCAGCCACTGGGCTTCCTCTCATCACCATATTTGGTAGTGAGTGGAAACGCCAACTGGATGCTTCACATTTATACATCTGGTGAAATATGTCTCATTGTTCTATCTGTGACTAGTGTATATTTGGCCTTGTGTTTTAGGTTATTGTCCTGCTGAAAGGTGAATTTGTCTCCCAGTGTCTGTTGGAAAGCAGACTGAACCAGGTTTTTCTCTAGGATTTAGCCTGTGCTTAGCTCTATTCCGTTTCTTTTTATCCTAAAAAAAACTCCCTAGTCCTTGCCAATGGCAAGTATAGGCTTCCCATAGCCACCACCATGCTTGAAAATATGATGTGTTGTGTTGGATTTGCCCCAAACGTAACACTTTGTATTCCGGATTTTTTTTTGCAGGTTTACTTTAGTGCCTTATTGCAAAAAGGATTAATGTTATGTACAGGCTTCCTTTTCACCCTGTCATTTAGGTTAGTATTGTGGAGTAACTACAATGTTGTTGATCCATCCTCAGTTTTCTCCTATCACAGCCATTAAACTCTGTAACTGTTTAAACTGTTTTGTGGTCCTCTGTAGCTCAGCTGGTAGAGCATGGCGCTTGTAACGTCAAGGTAGTGGGTTCGATCCCCGGGACCACCCATACACAAAAATGTATGCACGCATGACTGTAAGTCGCTTTGGATAAAAGCGTCTGCTAAATGGCATATTATTATTATTTATTATTATTATGATGTCATAAACCCTCAAAGTTCCAGAGTGGGCTGAAAATGGCAGCCATCTTGGTCAGGGATAAATCCAAACCAGTCTAATTGGTATGGATGGCAGTAGAGGCAGAATCCTGATTTTACTACTCGGGACAATAAAAAGAAGACATGATGTATCAGAAATTATGTAATATAATTATTGTCAACCTAAAATATTGTCATATAATTATAAATACAGTTTATATGGGTTTTATATCAATTTTCTGTATAAATAGCCTCTAAAATATATGTAAGAAGACCATAAATGTCTCCATTTTTTGTTTGTTTTTTAAAGCTGTGAGTGCTATTGTAACCTCTAATTATTTGACTAATTATCCATCATCTTCTCTGAAGGGCCCATGGGATCGACGATAAAGGGACGGGTTACAATCAAGTTATTTTCTATAGTTGAATCCTTCCAAGTAGCAGCAGCACAAACTTTAGTGACACAACACGTTAGGCTACACCTCCATCACTTCCCTTCTCTGTCACTCACACGTCTCCCATGAATCCTCCTCACGTGCAGGGGAGTCTGGGAAGGGTATTTTCAGAATAACAGTCCCAACATAAAATCTAAAATCATAAAATGCCATAATAAAAATCTCAGATACACATTACATATTTGTCATTATAAAATATATAAACTGAACGAAAATATAAACGCAACATGTAACAATTTAGAAGATTTTACTGAGTTACAGTTTATATAAGGAAATCAGTCAATTGAAAAAAATTAATTAGGCCCTAATCTATGGATTTCACATGACTGGGAATAAATACCTTTTTTTTTAAAGGTAGGGGCGTGGATCAGAAAACCAGTCAGTATCTGGTGTGAACATTTGCCTCATGCAGCACAACACATCTCCTTCACATAGAGTTGATCAGGCTGTTGATTGTGGCCTGTGGAATGTTGTCCCGCTCCTCTTCAATGGCTGTGCGAAGTTGCTGGATATTGGCGGGAACTGGAACACGCTGTCGTACACGTCAATCCAGAGCATCCCAAACATGCTCAATGGGGGACATGTCTGGTGACTATGCAGGCCATTTTCAGCTTCCAGGAATTGTGTACAGATCCTTGTGACATGGGGCTGTGCATTATCATGCTGAAACATGAGGTGATGGCGGCGGATGAATGGCACGACAATGGGCCTCAGGATCTCGTCACAGTGTCTCTGTGCATTGAAATTGCCATCGATAAAATGCAATTGTGTTCATTGTCCGTAGCTTATGCCTGCCCATACCATAACCCCACCTCCACCATGGGGCACTCTGTTCACAACGTTGACATCAGCAAATAACTCGCCCACACGACGCCATACACGTGGTCTGCCGTCTGCCCAGTACAGTTGAAACCGGGATTAATCTGTGAAGAGCACACTTCTCCAGCGTGCCAGTGGTCATCGAAGGTGAGCCATTTGCCCACTGAAGTCAGTTACGAAGCCAAACGGCAGTCAGGTCAAGACCCTGGTGAGGATGACGAGCACGCAGATGAGCTTCCCTGAGACGGTTTCTGACAGTTTGTGCAGAAATTATTCGGTTGTGCAAACCCACAGTTTCATCAGCTGTCCGGGTGGCTCATCTCAGACCATCCCGCAGGTGAAGAAGCCGGATGTGGAGATCCTGGGCTGGCGTGGTCACACGTGGTCTGCAGTTGTGAGGCCGGTTGGACATACTGCCAAATCCTCTAAAACAACGTTGGAGGCGGCTTATTGTAGAGAAATTAACATAAAATGATCTGGCAACAGCTCTGGTGGACATTACTGCAGTCAGCATGCCAATTGCACGCTCCCTCAAAACTTGAGACATCTGTGGCATTGTGTTGTGTGACAAAACATTTTAGAGTGGCCTTTTATTGTCCTGTGTAATGATCATGCTGTTTAATCAGCTTCTTGATATGCTACACCTGTCAGGTGGATGGATTATCTTGGAAAAAGATAAATGCTCACTAACAGGGATTTAAACAAATTTGTGCACAACATTTGAGAGAAATAAGCTTTTTGTGCATAATATAACATTTCTGGGATCTTTTATTTCAGCTCAGGACACAACACATGTTGCGTTTATATTTTTGCTCAGTAATATTTCTTATTCCAAAACCATGGCTACACTATAATATGATACAATATCAGTACTTGTTTGCTTTTACAACTTGTCTAAGTCCCATCATCAACTGATTTCAAAGTTTGAATGGAATGTTGGCATATTGGCAGTTAATTAAAACAATTATGGATTCCCAATCTACTCTTTTTCTCTCTCTCTCTCCCTCTCTTTCCAAACTGCCTTTCCCAGCGATGATGGTAGTGTTGGTATGGGGGTAATCTGGGGGTAGGGTTAGGGTAGTTTAGGGGTGGTTTTCGGGCGGGGGATTGGATCTAGGGTTGGGGGTAGGGTAGGGGTAGGGGTGGTAATGTGGAGGGTCACAACGGGACCTGGTGGAATGTTGGCATATTGGCAGTTAATTTTTTTTTTTTAATGGTGGAATCATTCTTCTAAACTGACCGGCTAGCAAGCTAACAAACATAAAGTGCAGATCAATTCTTCAAATGCATTATTTTACACAATATCTTATCACAGCAGTGGCAAACCATGGCAGACCTTTATCCCATTATAAGAAGGTTCATGTCCATTCTAGTATTCCAATTCCTAAATCTATGGTCCGAACACTTAGAACATCCACCAGCCAACATTGACCACATCTGAAATCGCACCCTACTCCCTCTATAGTACACTACTTTTGAACAGGGCACATAGGATTATGGTCATAAGTAGTCCACTGTACATGGGGACAGGGTGCTATTTCAGACGTTGCCATCCTGTACTTATAGGTGAAGTAGAGTGTATGAACTAGAGAATGTGGGCCCATACAAATGGACTCTGTCTGCTCCCAACCTCTAATCCAACAGTAAGATAAACACTTTAAAGAAGTGCAGATATGTCGTGTCTGAACAGTGTACTGGAAAGTTAGGCGCTGTACGCGTCCCTATGTGCCCTGGCCAAACGTAATGCACTATTTAGGGAATAGGGTGTCATTTGGGACGCGTCATCTATTGGCAGCGCTGGTGAGCAAGTACAGTAGATAGATCAGTATGTTTCGGGTTCTCAAACTGAGGTACTGCAGATGGGACGCGTATTTAAAAAATATATATATATAGAAAAATATGTTGTGTTTTTTGTTGTGATTCATTATTTTGTTAATATCGCTAGCTGCAACAGAATACCACCGTGGATACAATTTTTATGTCTCTGCGTCCAGTATGAAGGAAAGATAGACGTACAGTAGTTTCATGAGCGAGTGCTAACTAGCATTAGCGCAATGACTGGAAGCCTACAGGAACAGTTAGCATGCTAGCTGTTCCTGTTCATCCGACTACGGAATTTGATAATAATAATAATAATAATATGCCATTTAGCAGACGCTTTTATCCAAAGCGACTTACAGTCATGTGTGCATAAATTTTTTGTGTTTGGGTGGTCCCGGGGATCGAACCCACTACCTTGGCGTTACAAGCGCCGTGCTCTACCAGCTGAGCTACAGAGGACCACATAAATGGCTTCTTTGCCAAAATCTCGAACTATTCCTTTAATATGGAGGAAATTACAATCATTGGAGCGCTAAATACAGTGTTTTTCTGTAAAGAAAATTCTTAGGCGAGCCGTCTAAGTGGTCATTTTCGGGATTGAAATACAGTTTCAGTGTCAACTTAAACAAACAAATCCAGACAGAAGCATGCAGAAAATATATTGAACTAAATGTATTTTTTAATAGTACCATCTTTGAGAACTAACGATAAAATAAACGTTAGACAGTCAGGGAGAATCGATAAAATAAAATAAACGGGCATTCAGGGCATATGCCCATTGATTTTGTTATAATGTTTGAGCAGAGGAACACAGCATTAGCCATAGCAAAATGCATACAATTACAGGAAATTAGCTTTAAAACTGCAAAAATTGTCTCATCTCAATGGATAAATATGTAGAATTGCAGGAAATCAGCTTTACAACAGCAACATTTACTCTATGCCGCCAAGATACCTGTTTAGCTAATAAACCATGTTAGAGTTTACACTTCCTCTTCCAATGAACTGTGGGGACAGGGAGGTCAAAATAATCAAACTGATTACTTCTACTTGCCATTACCGGTTTGCCTGGGCGGGGGTCCCTGGGCAAGAAAAGTTTGAAAATCCCTGGGTTATAGCAGCGGTAGAGCGTAAACCGTGAGTGGTAAAATTAGATAAGGGTTTAAAATCCCACTGGTAAGAAAACACTATGCATCCATTGTTTCTCTGGCCAGATACAGTGCTTTCGGAAAGTTTTCAAACCACTTCACTTTTTCCACATTTTGTTACGTTACAGCCTTATTCTAAAATTGATTAAATTGTTTTTTTTCCCTCATCAATCTACACACAATACCCCATAATGACAAAGTGTCACGGTTTCTGCCGAGGCTGCTCCTTCTCCTTGTTCGGGCAGGCTTCGGCGGTCGTCGTCCCCGGAGTACTAGCTGCCACCGTTCGTTGTTTCTGTGTTTGTTTGGTTTGGTCTGTCTTGGTACACCTGTTTCTCATTTTGTCTTGATTATGTGTCCTTTAAGTTCTCGTTGTTTCTGTCTTGTGGTTGTGTGTAGTTGTTCCTTGTCAGCTGGTGCTTCCAGTCAGTTAGTGCTCTATTCTGTGTTAGATAGAGAGTCCTTGTTGTGTGTTCTCTGTGTTTTGCATTTATACGCTGTGTGGGTTATTGTTCTCTTGCCTCCGGCTCTGGTTGTAGCCGTTCTTTCTGTGGACTTTACTAAAGTAATTTTGGACTAGCATCTGTGTCCTGCATCTGATTCCTACACCACACCTACGCCCGCTCTGACACAAAGCAGAAACTGGTTTTTAGAAATTGTTGCTAATTTCTTAAAAATAAAAAACTGAAATCACATTTACATAAGTATTCAGACCCTTTACTCAGTACTTTGTTGAAGCACCTTTGGCAGCAATTACAGCCTCGAGTCTTCTTGGGTATGACGCTACAAGCTTGGCACACCTGTATTTGGGGAGTTTCTCCCATTCTTCTCTGCAGATCCTCTCAAGCTCTGTCAAGTTGGATGGGGAGTGTCGCTGCACAGCTATTTTCAGGTCTCTCCAGAGGTGTTAGATCGGGTTCAAGTCCGGGCTCTGGCTGGGCCACTCAAAGACATTCAGAGACTTGTCCCGAAGCCACTCCTGCGTTGTCTTGGCTGTGTGCTTAGGGTCGTTGTCCTGTTGGAAGGCAAACCTTTGCCCCAGTCTGAGGTCCTGAGCCCTCTGGAGCAGGATTTCATCAAGGATCTCTCTGTACTTTGCTCTGTTCATCTTTCCCTCGATCCGGACTAGTCTCCCAGTCCCTGCCACTGAAAAACATCCCCACAGCATGATGCTGCCACCACCATGCTTCACCGTAGGGATGGTGCCAGGTTTCCTCCAGACGTGACGCTTGGCATTCAGGCCAAAGAGTTCAATCTTGGTTTCATCAGACCAGAGAATCTTGTTTCTCATGGTCTGAGAGTCCTTTAGGTGCCTTTTGGCAAACTCCAAGCGGGCTGTCATGTGACTTTTACTGAGGAGTGGCTTCGGTCTGGCCACACTACCATAAAGGCCTGATTGGTGGAGTGCTGCAGAGATGGTTGTCCTTCTAGAATATTCTCCCATCTCCACAGAGGAACTCTGGAGCTCTGTCAGAGTGACCATCGGGTTCTTGGTCACCTCCCTGTCCACGGCCCTTCTCCCCCGATGGCTCAGTTTGGCCGGGCGGCCAGCTCTAGAAAGAGTCTTGATGGTTCCAAACTTCTTCCATTTAAGAATGATGGAGGCCACTGTTTTCTTGGGGACCTTCAATGCTGCAGAAATGTTTAGGTACCCTTCCCCAGATCTGTGCCTCGACACAATCCTGTCTCTGAGCTCTACGGACAATGGCTTGGTTTTTGCTCTGACATGCACTGTCAACTGCGGGACCTTATATAGACAGGTGTGTGCTTTTCCAAATCATGTCCAATCAATTGAATTTACCACAGGTGGACTCCAATCAAGTTGTAGAAACATCTCAAGGATGATCAAAGGAAACAGGATGCTCCTGAGCTCAATTTCGAGTCTCATAGCAAAGGGTTTGAATACTTATGTAAATAAGGTATTTCTGTTTTTTATTTGTAATACATTTTGCAAAAATTTCTACAAACCTTGTTTTTGCTTTGTCATTATGGGGTATTGTCTGTAGATTGCTGAGGAAGTTATTTTATTTTATCCATTTTAGAATAAGGCTGTAACGTAACAAAATGTGGAAAACGTAAAAGGGTCTGAATAGATTCTGAATGTGCTGTATATACTGTAGAATGCATCCAAAATGGCGATATTTTCCATATACTGTATAGTTCACTAATTCAAATGTTATCCTATTCCCTACATAGTGCACTATGTCTGGCGTCCCAACTGGCACCCTATTCCCTATATAGTGCACTGCTTTTAACCATGGGCCCTGGTCTAAAGTAGTGCACTATTTAAGGAATAGGGTAGCATTTGGGGCAATTCATGACAACCGTGACAACCGTTACTGTAGTGACTCCGCCCATCCTCCCTTACCTGGGCACGCGGTGGGGTAGTCATAGCAACAGTCCTTGGTCCTCAGGCAGCCCTCGTCGCAGTAGCAGGTTCCGTAAACACGGTCCATCCTCCAGTCTGCCGTTGCACAGGTGATGTCTGAACCCCGGCAGCACTTCCCAGCGCACCCCCCTTCCACCACCACGTGGTACGATACCAGCACGACAGCCACCAGCAACAACACATAATCCACGGATGACGCCATCGTCAGGGACAAAAAATACAAGGGGGGGGGACCAAGTTAGCGGGGGGCCTCCAAGGATTCCCCAAGAGGCTGAAATAGTCTCCCCAAATAACAATGTGTGTGTATGTCGTCTCCTCAGTGTGTGTCGGCGTCCTTTCCACAGTCTGTGTGTGTGTGTGTGTGTGTGTGTGTGTGTGCGTCTCTGTGTGTGTTTGTGTGTGTGGATCTTCTACTCAGTGTGTTTTCAGATCACAGGTTTAGAAGGACAGGGACAAACTTCGATCGAACAGGACACCAGTACACACAGTCCCAGACCCAGCCTACCCCAGTCCAGTCCAGTCCAGCCCAGTCCAGCCCAGCCCAGCCCAGCCCAGTCCAGTCCAGCCCAGCCCAGTCCAGCCTCTGCCCCGCCGCTGGAGCCCTTGTGACCTGGAATTCCTGCGTCCACACAGCCCTTCTGTTTACCAGCAGATTGAGCTGAAGAAAAGCTCCATTCCACGAACACACAGCTCTGCTCCTCTGTTCACACACAGATCAGTCACTCCGGCAGTGTGTCTGTCTGTCTGGTGTCTGTTTCTGCCCCGACTGCTTGTAGACTCACCACACACCTCTCCCTCCTGAGATTCTCTCTCTCACCCACTGAGTTCCTCCCTCTCTCTCTCTCCATGCCTCACTCCCTCTCTCTCTCTCTCTCTCTCCTTCCCTCGCTCGCCTCTCTCTCTCTCTCTCTCTCTCTCTCTCTCTCTCTCTCTCTCTCTCTCTCTCTCTCTCGCCCTCCCAGTGTCTCAGGCAGTGTAATGCCAGTCTTGCCCAGCCGGTTTCAGCTCCATACCTAGGAGCCTGAGGGGCAGAAGCAGGAATATGAATGATTGGCTGGAGTCCAGGCCTCAAATGCTGAGGGGGCTAGAGTACAGGGTCTGTGTTCCAAATGGCACCCTGTGTGGTTTACCTGTTAGTGTTAAGTTATCTATACAAACACAGTTTGACATCCACATCACTAGCCATCACTAGCCGGCTACCACCCGGTTACTCAACCCTGCACCTTAGAGGCTGCTGCCCTATATACATAGACATGGAATCACTGGCCACTTAAATAATGGAACACTAGTCACTTTAATAATGTTTACATATCACTTTAATAATGTTCACATACTGCTTTACTCATCTCATCTCATATGTATATACTGTATTCTATTCTACTGTATTCTAGTCAATGCCACTCCGACATTGCTCGTCCTAATATTTCTATATTTCTTAATTCCATTCTTTTAGTTTTAGATTTGTATGTATTGTTGTGAATTGTTAGATACTACTGCACTGTTGGAGCTAGAAACACAAGCATTTCTCTACCCCCGCAATAACATCTGCAAAATATTTGTATATGACCCATACAATTTGATTTGATATCCACACTTGATGTGTACTCTTGACGTGTAGTCTTGATGTGTAGTCTTGACGTGTAGCCTTGACGTGTAGCCTTGACGTGTAGTCTTGACGTGTAGCCTTGACGTGTAGCCTTGACGTGTAGCCTTGACGTGTAGCCTTGACGTGTAGCCTTGACGTGTAGTCTTGACGTGTAGCCTTGACGTGTAGCCTTGACGTGTAGCCTTGACGTGTAGCCTTGACGTGTAGTCTGGGTGAAGAAGTGCAAGACAACAGGTTCTGTGCTGTTGTCAGAGAGAGGCACGTCAGATCAGCGGTAATAACTTAATCTGCCAACGTGGTTTGACTTGAGGATGATTGATTTGTTTGTCTGCGTACCAAATGGCACACTGTTCCCTACATGTGCTGCTTTTCGACTGTTCCACCCTTATGTTATACTAGGGACATAGTGTTTCCATATCTAGGGCTGATATGGACATGGTGTTTCCATATCTAGGGCTCATGTTATACTAGGGACATGGTGTTTCCATATCTAGGGCTCATGATATACTAGGGACATGGTGTTTCCATATCTAGGGCTCATGATATACTAGGGACATGGTGTTTCCATATCTAGGGCTCATGATATACTAGGGACATGGTGTTTCCATATCTAGGGCTGATATGGACATGGTGTTTCCATATCTAGGGCTCATGTTATACTAGGGACATGGTGTTTCCATATCTAGGGCTCATGATATACTAGGGACATGGTGTTTCCATATCTAGGGCTCATGATATACTAGGGACATGGTGTTTCCATATCTACGGCTCATGATATACTAGGGACATGGTGTTTCCATATCTAGGGCTCATGATATACTAGGGACATGGTGTTTCCATATCTAGGGCTGATATGGACATGGTGTTTCCATATCTAGGGCTCATGATATACTAGGGACATGGTGTTTCCATATCTAGGGCTCATGATATACTAGGGACATGGTGTTTCCATATCTAGGGCTCATGATATACTAGGGACATGGTGTTTCCATATCTAGGGCTCATGATATACTAGGGACATGGTGTTTCCATATCTAGGGCTCATGATATACTAGGGACATGGTGTTTCCATATCTAGGGCTGATATGGACATGGTGTTTCCATATCTAGGGCTGACAGTGAGGACTTGTGAAGAACAGAATCAACATCCTCTGCATAATTAAAACAGTTTGCTTTGTGAGAAAGTGTTAAAGTTCACAGTTAGCCATTGTTATGTAAATGACAGCTGAAATGTACCAGTGGCCTGACTTTGGCCCCAAGTGAGAGCAGGGCCTTCGGAAAGCCATGGTCCAGTGAGACAGAACTGCCGGCCCCCGTTAGATGGTCTGAGCCTTTTGAGAAAAAACATAGGGGTGAATCCTGTATGGAAACGCGCCATTTGTGCACTACTTTTGATCAGAGCCCTACTGTCCCTGGTCAAAAGTAGTGCACTATATAGGGAATAGGGTGTCATAGGGCTCTGGTCAACAGTAGTGCACTACATCGGGAATAGGGTGCCATAGGGCTCTGGTCAACAGTAGTGCACTACATCGGGAATAGGGTGCCATAGGGCTCTGGTCAAAAGTAGTGCACTATATAGGGAATAGGGTGTCATAGGGCTCTGGTCAACAGTAGTGTACTATATAGGGAATAGGGTGCCATAGGGCTCTGGTCAACAGTAGTGCACTACATCGGGAATAGGGTGCCATAGGGCTCTGGTCAACAGTAGTGCACTACATCGGGAATAGGGTGCCATAGGGCTCTGGTCTAAAGTAGTGTACTATATAGGGAATAGGGTGCCATAGGGCTCTGGTCTAAAGTAGTGTACTATATAGGGAATAGGGTGCCATAGGGCTCTGGTCTAAAGTAGTGCACTACATCGGGAACAGGGTGCCATAGGGCTCTGGTCTAAAGTAGTGCACTACATCGGGAATAGGGTGCCATAGGGCTCTGGTCTAAAGTAGTGCACTACATCGGGAATAGGGTGCCATAGGGCTCTGGTCAACAGTAGTGCACTACATCGGGAATAGGGTGCCATAGGGCTCTGGTCTAAAGTAGTGCACTACATCGGGAATAGGGTGCCATAGGGCTCTGGTCTAAAGTAGTGCACTACATCGGGAATAGGGTGCCATAGGGCTCTGGTCTAAAGTAGTGCACTACATCGGGAATAGGGTGCCATAGGGCTCTGGTCTAAAGTAGTGCACTACATAGGGAATAGGGTGCCATAGGGCTCTGGTCTAAAGTAGTGCACTACATCGGGAATAGGGTGCCATAGGGCTCTGGTCTAAAGTAGTGCACTACATCGGGAATAGGGTGCCATAGGGCTCTGGTCTAAAGTAGTGCACTACATCGGGAATAGGGTTCCATTTGGGACACATCCTTTGAGTCTCCATTAGTTTTCATTTCAAGAAAAGAGAGCGCAGAAATGCTTCCTTTATGCCAGACACACAGAGTAAGTTTAATAAAATATAATTTTGTATCAGTTAGTTTACAAGCAAAAAATATTGTAATCAGATTAGATACTTTTGAAAAACTAGATGATTACTTCTTGGATTGCTTTTACATTCAGAAAGGATGCTTTCTTTTTGTCTACTTTTAGTGATTCGTAAGGGGAAAAGTAATCCAAAAGTAACTGAAAGTAATCAGATTACGTTACTGAGTTTGGGGTAATCCAAAAATTACGTTACTGATTACAATTTTGGACAGGTAACTAGTAACTGTAACAGATTATATTTAGAAAGTAATCTACCCAACCATGCACACAGACATATGCCTGCTCACACACACATAGTCTGCCCCTCTCTCTCCCCCTCTCCCTCTCTCTCTCTCTCTCTTCCCCCTCTCCTCCCCCTTAGCCTCCCTTTCTCCGGAAAGCTGCTCCGACCCAGCGGAGGGAGGGGGTCTGCACGGGTCCTGTGATTCTCCCTTGCGTCACAGAGCAGGCAGGTCCAGAGACAGTAACACCCTTCATCATCAGGTGTGTAGAAGTCCATCTGAACTCAGTCTGACCTTACGACCACTTATAGACATTGTTTTTATGGAAACTGTTTTGTTTTGTTTTGTATGTATGTTTTGAAATGATGTTCAGAAAATCAGAGTAAAACTTTACGTTTTTTGTGTAACTATTTCTGCAAGTACTGTGTAACAAGTATTGGTATTACACTTTCCTTAAAGTACTAACCCCTAGCCTTACCTTAGCCCTAACCCTAACCTAACCCTAACCTAACCATAACCCTAACCATAACCAAACCATAACCATAACCCTAACCCTAACCTAACCATAACCCTAACCCTAACCATAACATAACCCTAACCCTAACCATAACCCTAACCCTAACCCTAACCATAACCATAACCATAACCCTAACCCTAGCCCTAACCATAACCCTAACCAAAGTTACCTAATCTGAGTGTCCATTTCTCTTTGTCACAGTGAAGCATTAAACTGAGTTATACCTACCTAGCAGAGTTAAACAGTTAAGGGTTAAACTGAGTTATACCTACCTAGCAGAGTTAAACAGTGAAGAGTTAAACTGAGTTCTACCTACCTAGCAGAGTTAAACAGTTAAGGGTTAAACTGAGCTCTACCTACCTAGCAGAGTTAAACAGTGAAGGGTTAAACTGAGTTCTACCTACCTAGCAGAGTTAAACAGTGAAGGGTTCAACTGAGTTCTACCTACCTAGCAGAGTTAAACAGTGAAGGGTTAAACTGAGCTCTACCTACCTAGCAGAGTTAAACAGTTAAGGGTTAAACTGAGTTCTACCTACCTAGCAGAGTTAAACAGTTAAGGGTTAAACTGAGTTCTACCTACCTAGCAGAGTTAAACAGTTAAAGGTTAAACTGAGTTCTACCTACCTAGCAGAGTTAAACAGTTAAGGGTTAAACTGAGTTCTACCTACCTAGCAGAGTTAAACAGTGAAGGGTTAAACTGAGTTCTACCTACCTAGCAGAGTTAAACAGTGAAGGGTTAAACTGAGTTCTACCTACCTAGCAGAGTTAAACAGTTACATGTTAAACTGAGTTCTACCTACCTAGTAGAGTTAAGCAGTTAAGGGTTAAACTGAGTTCTACCTACCTAGCAGAGTTAAACAGTGAAGAGTTAAACTGAGTTCTACCTACCTAGCAGAGTTAAACAGTTACATGTTAAACTGAGTTCTACCTACCTAGCAGAGTTAAACAGTGAAGGGTTAAACTGAGTTCTACCTACCTAGCAGAATTAAACAGTTACGGGTTAAACTGAGTTCTACCTTCCTAGCAGAGTTAAACAGTGAAGGGTTAAACTGAGTTCTACCTACCTAGCAGAGTTAAACAGTGAAGGGTTAAACTGAGTTCTACCTACCTAGCAGAGTTAAACAGTGAAGGGTTAAACTGAGTTCTACCTACCTAGCAGAGTTAAACAGTTACATGTTAAACTGAGTTCTACCTACCTAGCAGAGTTAAACAGTGAAGGGTTAAACTGACTTCTACCTACCTAGTAGAGTTAAACAGTGAAGGGTTAAACTGAGTTCTACCTACCTAGCAGAGTTAAACAGTGAAGGGTTAAACTGAGTTCTACCTACCTAGCAGAGTTAAACAGTGAAGGGTTAAACTGAGTTCTACCTACCTAGCAGAGTTAAACAGTGAAGGGTTAAACTGAGTTATACCTACCTAGCAGAGTTAAACAGTGAAGGGTTAAACTGAGTTCTACCTACCTAGCAGAGTTAAACAGTGAAGGGTTAAACTGAGTTCTACCTACCTAGCAGAGTTAAACAGTTAAGGGTTAAACTGAGTTATACCTACCTAGCAGAGTTAAACAGTGAAGGGTTAAACTGAGCTCTACCTACCTAGCAGAGTTAAACAGTGAAGGGTTAAACTGAGTTCTACCTTCCTAGCAGAGTTAAACAGTGAAGGGTTAAACTGAGTTCTACCTACCTAGCAGAGTTAAACAGTGAAGGGTTAAACTGAGTTCTACCTACCTAGCAGAGTTAAACAGTTAAGGGTTAAACTGAGCTCTACCTACCTAGCAGAGTTAAACAGTGAAGGGTTAAACTGAGTTCTACCTACCTAGCAGAGTTAAACAGTTAAGGGTTAAACTGAGTTCTACCTACCTAGCAGAGTTAAACAGTGAAGGGTTAAACTGAGTTCTACCTACCTAGCAGAGTTAAACAGTTACATGTTAAACTGAGTTCTACCTACCTAGCAGAGTTAAACAGTGAAGGGTTAAACTGAGTTCTACCTACCTAGCAGAGTTAAACAGTGAAGGGTTAAACTGAGTTCTACCTACCTAGCAGAGTTAAACAGTGAAGGGTTAAACTGAGTTCTACCTACCTAGAAGCAGTTTATTGTTCTGTTAGAAGGAACATACTGTACCTCCCTCTTCTCCCCTCTTCTCCTCCTCCTCCTCTCCTCAGCGGCCAAATATTGACCCATCCCGATGCTTGACATTCTACAAAACAGAGAGCGGACGGATGGTGTTGGTTCTTCTATTGTGTGAAAAAGGGAGGCATTTCTGAATCACTACTTATGTAGTTCCATGACAAATACACAGTGAGTGGATATGAAAGAAATATATGATTAATCTGGTGCGAACAACGTTGAGTGTTTGAGAAGGATTTCCTACAGTGATGAACAGTGACTGTTGAGGGGTTTATAGGGAGGGGAAGGCATCTGCATTCCAAAAGGCACCCTATTCCCTTTATAGTGCACTACTTTTGAAGAGGGGAGGGGATGAGAAGGAGAGGGGGAGAAGGAGGGAAGGAGAGGGGGAGAAGGAGAGGGGGGGAAGGAGGGAAGGATGAGGGAAGGAGAGGGGGAGAAGGAGAGGGGGGGAGGAGGGAAGGCATGTAGGAAAGGCACATGAAAGGTTGTGTACTTCACGTCTGACAGGCTCCTGATCCGGAACATTCTGCTGCACTTGCTCTCTCTGACTCTGTGTGTGTGTGTGTGTGTGTGTGTGTGTGTGTGTGTGTGTGTGTGTGTGTGTGCGTCAGTTGGTAGAGCAAGGTGCTTACAATGCCAGGGTTATGGGTTCGTTTCCCACGGGGGAACCAGGACGGAGAGAAAAGTACCTAAATGTTTGCACTCACTACTCAGAGACACGCTTGTCGCTGTGGATAAAAGCTTCTGCTAAATGACTAAAATATACATGTTTTATGTGCATTTTGTGGGTGCCTGCGTGTGCACAAGCGTGTGTCTGAGTTTAAGGTTAAGACTGAAGACATCCTGACTATCTGAAGACATCCTGAGTATCTGAAGACATCCTGACTATCTGAAGACATCCTGACTATCTGAAGACATCCTGACTATCTGAAGACATCCTGACTATCTGAAGACATCCTGACTATCTGAAGACATCCTGACTATCTGAGAGATGGGTGGTTATTTCCTTTACTCCAGGTTAAACAGCTCCTGACCTCCATGCTAAACACTCACTAAAACACAGCACACACACATCCCTCGGTTAACACACACACACACCGATCCCTCAGTTAACACACACACACACACACACACAGATCCCTCAGTTAACACACACACACACAGATCCCTCAGTTAACACACACACAGATCCCTCAGTTAACACACACATAGATCCTTCAGTTAACACACACACAGATCCCTCAGTTAACACACACACACAGATCCCTCAGTTAACACACACATAGATCCTTCAGTTAACACACACACAGATCCCTCAGTTACACACACACACACACACACACAGATCCCTCAGTTAACACACACACACACAGATCCCTCAGTTAACACACACACAGATCCCTCAGTTAACACACACACACACAGATCCCTCAGTTAACACACACACAGATCCCTCAGTTAACACACACATAGATCCTTCAGTTAACACACACACAGATCCCTCAGTTAACACACACACAGATCCCTCAGTTAACACACACATAGATCCTTCAGTTAACACACACACAGATCCCTCAGTTAACACACACACACACACACAGATCCCTCAGTTAACACACACACACACAGATCCCTCAGTTAACACACACACAGATCCCTCAGTTAACACACACACAGATCCCTCAGTTAACACACACACAGATCCCTCAGTTAACACACACACAGATCCCTCAGTTAACACACACACATATCCCTCAGTTAACACACACACAGATCCCTCAGTTAACACACACACAGATCCCTCAGTTAACACACACACAGATCCCTCAGTTAACACACACACAGATCCCTCAGTTAACACACACACAGATCCCTCAGTTAACACACACACAGAAAGCAGAGAGGAGAGGGAGAGAGAGAGAGAGAGACAGTAATTGACTACAGCTACTCAATCTACATGCCTCGGAGTTAAAACCTCTATATTCAGTCCACCACTCAGCCTTGCCTTTTACATGCCTCGGAGTTAAAACCTCTATATTCAGTCTACCAGTCAGCCTTGCCTTTTATCACTGGTGGTCATTTCTGTACGCGTCATTGTCTCATATAATTCTGTTGGCTGGGAGTCTCTGACTACCAGAAGGGCCCAACATTGGCTATTATTTGTATATAAAGCAACTTCTCCAGAAACTCCCATACTACCTCACCTCACTTCTAAAATGGAAATCTAAGGGTTGTACCGTTATCTTAAAAGTGAACATCTTTGGTTCTCATGTGGTATATTACTAGCAGCTGCTAATGAAGATGTTGGAAGTCTTGGTAATTAGCTGTTATTGACAGACAGAGCTGTTGGTTGTCTTGGTAATTAGCTGTTATTGACAGACAGAGCTGATGTTGTCTTGGTAATTAGCTGTTATTGACAGACAGAGCTGTTGGTTGTCTAGGTAATTAGCTGTTATTGACAGACAGAGCTGATATTGTCTTGGTAATTAGCTGTTATTGACAGACAGAGCTGTTGGTTGTCTTGGTAATTAGCTGTTATTGACAGACAGAGCTGTTGGTTGTCTTGGTAATTAGCTGTAATTGACAGACATAGCTGATGTTGTCTAGGTAATTAGCTGTTATTGACAGACAGAGCTGATGTTGTCTTGGTAATTAGCTGTTATTGACAGACAGAGCTGATTGCTGTCTGATTACCAACACCAAACAAGCAGCCTTCTCCTTCCTTTAATGTGTCTACTCCTGCAGGAGTAGTGTTCATGCGTCCCAAATGACACCCTATTCCGTACATAGTTTACTACTTACCCTAATGGATACTGGTCTAAAGTAGTGCACTATATAGGGAATAGGGTGCCATTCTCTGGTCTAAAGTAGTACACTATATAGGGAATAGGGTGCCATTCTCTGGTCTAAAGTAGTGCACTATATAGGGAGTAGGGTGCCATTCTCTGGTCTAAAGTAGTGCACTACATAGGGAATAGGGTGCCATTCTCTGGTCTAAAGTAGTGCACTACATAGGGAATAGGGTGCCATTCTCTGGTCTAAAGTAGTGCACTATATAGGGAATAGGGTGCCATTCTCTGGTCTAAAGTAGTGCACTATATAGGGAATAGGGTGCCATTTAGGACGCACATTTAAGTATTACTCAGCTTTACTTCCACCTGGAAACCAGAGAGCCATAACAAAACAGATCGTTCCTACGTAACGTCACCTACGTGTACCCACACACTGTAGAGATATCACACTGTCCCCTAGACAAACGTCCAGGCAACAACTCCATGTTCCTTTTACACAATAGCTATGTTTCCATTTACTTGTCAAGTGATTTTTTTCCCCCGACATTTAGTAAGTTCGCATAGCAAATAGATAATTGCCTGCTGCGGTGCGTTTCCATGTGTCTATAAAAAAAACAGCTGGATGTAACGATGTCACACATAAAAAAGAAATGTTCACAAAAACCTAGTATCGAATATAAATGTAGTGGTTGAAGTGTTTTCATTACCCATTTAGGTAAATTGCGCATTAATACATTGGCGACAGCCTGTATACCAGGGATCATCAACTAGATTCAGGCGCAGGACAATTTTTTCTTGAGCGGATTGTCAGGGGACAGGAACATCATTTTTATAATTTGTAGACAACAAATTGACCGCAAGAAGCCCAAGCAGATAAGGTTGGACTAAAACATTATAATTTCAAACCTTGCTTGTATTTGTATATGATCACGTGAATCTCTATTATACGTGGAAATACTTGGGAACAGATTTCCCAACTTCAAATCACTTGGTTTATGTCCAACAATGAAAATGCAAAAAACAAAATGTTTGTTTATTTTTGCTCAGAAAACATGGGGGGCAAAATAAAACCAACCGCGGGCCAAATTCAGCCCGTGGGCCGCCAGTTGGGGACCCCTGCTGTATGCCCTCCCACCTATCTGTTTCATATCTCAGGTAGCCTGCGAAACCCAGCATGGATACAATGCAATAACAGACTAATATTTACCATATTCTAATCATTCTCATGGTGAAACTTGCACTCCTGTAGATCTGAAATAATTGGATGGTGAAACTTGACGGCCAACCAGAAAGCAAGGTGAAGCATTTCAGGCATTCTTGAAAGTCAGGACAATCCTTGTCCTGCAAAGAAACATAATTTTTTATCATGTTTCTTTATTTTGCAAACAGTAGACATTTAGAATTAAATGTGGAGTGGAGCTTTACAGTTGCCCAGGGTACCTTCAAATTGATGCGGCAATCATCATTTAAATCGAAAAACACACTTTCCGTCATTTGTCACGATAAAGAAAATCCACCCCCGTCGAATGGGATGAAAGTGTTGTCCATCTTTACAACATTTCACCCATATCTGCCATTTCCATTACACACGTTGCAAAGATTTAATTTTTTTCCGACATTGTTTTTGTTGAATACACCTGGGGTCAATGGAAACCTGCCCAGTAACTCATGCAATGGTCTGTCACAGAGACAATTTCGAAGAAACACAAACACTCTCCAGCGAACGGATAATGCACACAGTAGTTTACATTTTACATTTTAGTCATTTATCAGACGCTCTTATCCAGAGCGACTTACAGGAGCAATTAGGGTTAAGTGCCTTGCTCAAGGGCACATCGACAGATTTTTTCACCTAGTCGGCTCGGGGATTAGAACCAGCAACCTTTCGGTTACTGGCACAACGCTTTTACCCACTAAGCTACCTGCCGCCCCGTAGTTGTAGTCGAGGCAAAAATACAACTTCTCTTACCTTGTTGGGTGTGACGCACTCCTCTCGGAAGAGGGGCACGCAACACCCTGCTACGACTCAACTCTCCGTGGTGTGGAAGAGGTATGGGACTGTAGGTGTGAACTGGGGCTTATATAGCTTCAGGAGGAGTTGGTAAATTGGAGACAGCTGCGTCCTGACGAGGGCGCGGGGTCAGCTCTCCAATCATCAATGTTCATTGACCAATCAGCTGCTCGTTGGGGAATTTCAGGAACCCATTTCCTGAAATACAGCCATGAAAATACACAACCCACAACACAGAAACTGGGGAACGTAACATTGGGTATGTTTGGTATTGCTATTGGACTCTTAACATGTTTTGTAATAGTATATCTCTTGAGCTCAACGTAAGAGGCTTCATCACACAGTAGCTTTGTCACATTGTCAGAAAGACAGTCAAAAGCCTTGATATTTGACTTGAAAGCAAAATGACCTTAGTGACTGTGTACAGCATCAGCCTGCCCATCTAACTCCAAGCCAGTCATGGGGCTCCATCTTGGCTCGGTTTCCCCATGCCTATGCAGTAATAACAGGCAGTGAGTGAAACTGAATGTCTTTATTGGAGAGTTGATACCCATGAGAGGTCAGTGGGGCCAAACAGTTGGCATCACCCTGAACATCTAACAGTAATCCTTTGTCCTTTTCTGCCCGTGGAGACGCATTGATCTCAATCCAAGGGCGACGTGAAGGACTTGGAAGTTTTGAAAACATTGGACTAGCCGCAGGGCCGAACCGTAGGAAGGTGATAAAGATGGAGATATGATTGTGGCTGTATTTGTGGGGCTGTAACTATGAACCTTGGTATTGGAAATATGTTCTATTGTCATACCACACTGTCATTGGATGTTATTCAGCTATTCTGACTTCAGATTCTACTTCACACTAGGACAATAGGGTACGTCCCAAATGGCCCCCTATTCCCTACATAGTGCACTACTTTTGACCAGAGCGCTATGGACCCCCTAGTCAAAAGTAGTGCACCTATACAGGGAATAGGGGGCCATTTGGGACATAGGCTATAGGAAGAGGATTATGTCAGTGGAATCACTTACTGCAACTAGAATTGTATATTCTCTTCATTACATTATCATAAATCTGATGTTTTCATTAGTGAGTCACCTCTGACCCCCTGAGATCACTGTTTCTAACAGACTCCTTCGTATTGATATTGTCCTGATGTTGTCTGTTTACACTTATGAGATCTGATCACAGTCAGATCACAATGCGTCTTTTAATAATGAGGACAAGATCAGGACGAAGGACGTGTGTTGGAATCAGGTATAAACAGGGCTTTGTGTTGTCAGTAGTTAGCTTCTCTCCTTCAGGCTGTGTTGTCAGTAGTTAGCTTCTCTCCTCCAGGCTGTGTTGTCAGTAGTTAGCTTCTCTCCTTCAGCCCCTTCAGGCTGTGTTGTCAGTAGTTAGCTTCTCTCCTCCAGGCTGTGTTGTCAGTAGTTAGCTTCTCTCCTCCAGGCTGTGTTGTCAGTAGTTAGCTTCTCTCCTCCAGGCTGTGTTGTCAGTAGTTAGCTTCTCTCCTCCAGGCTGTGTTGTCAGTAGTTAGCTTCTCTCCTCCAGGCTGTGTTGTCAGTAGTTAGCTTCTCTCCTCCAGGCTGTGTTGTCAGTAGTTAGCTTCTCTCCTTCAGGCTGTGTTGTCAGTAGTTAGCTTCTCTCCTTCAGGCTGTGTTGTCAGTAGTTAGCTTCTCTCCTCCAGGCTGTGTTGTCAGTAGTTAGCTTCTCTCCTTCAGGCTGTGTTGTCAGTAGTTAGCTTCTCTCCTTCAGGCTGTGTTGTCAGTAGTTAGCTTCTCTCCTTCAGGCTGTGTTGTCAGTAGTTAGCTTCTCTCCTTCAGGCTGTGTTGTCAGTAGTTAGCTTCTCTCCTTCAGGCTGTGTTGTCAGTAGTTAGCTTCTCTCCTTCAGGCTGTGTTGTCAGTAGTTAGCTTCTCTCCTTCAGCCCCTTCAGGCTGTGTTGTCAGTAGTTAGCTTCTCTCCTCCAGGCTGTGTTGTCAGTAGTTAGCTTCTCTCCTTCAGGCTGTGTTGTCAGTAGTTAGCTTCTCTCCTTCAGGCTGTGTTGTCAGTAGTTAGCTTCTCCTTCAGCCCCTTCAGGCTGTGTTTTTCCCCTGATGACTTTAGCTCCAGACCCACCACCACCTATGATTGGTGCGTACCAAATGTCATATAGGGTGCCATTTGGGAAAAACACACCATTTCTCATCACATTCATGAATCATATAATCATAACAGCTTTGATCACCTCTATATACCTGATGTTTATGCAAACATTGCAGCCGTGAGCAGACAGCTATCATCAGACAAACTACTGTGTTGTTCACCAGGCAGACAGCACTAGAGGCATCCCCGACCCTGTTTACAGTACCAGCCCTTTGGCCCGTACATAGTCAACCTGTACAACCATTTGGCACAACGGTTGTGGTTTTCCTGCACACACTCACTACAGTGAGTCAGTTCACTGGGGTAACGAAGGGGTAGCTTGGTTGTTGCATAGGGGTGCCTGCAATCTATTTTGTACATCTGTGCATTTACTGATGAACGCTTTCTTGAGGGCGTTTCAGCCCCGTCACGACCCTCCCTGGTCAATGTAACGGCTCATTCGATCTCCCTCCAACGCAACTGATTTTCTCCTCATCTCACCCGACACACAAAAACAAGATACAATAGATGTGTATGAGGGCCCTCATTGTTGAACACAATGCAGTCTGTTCAGTGGTATAGTGTGACTGTGTTGAAACGACACCATGTAGCCTACTTAGTGAGGGAAAGGCCACATTCCCAGTCCTGTGGGAAAGATGTGGTCTCTATATTGGTGATATGGAATGCACTCTGGATGTGTCCCAAATGGCACCCTATTCACTATATAGTGTCCCAGTCCAAAGTAGTGCACTATATAGGGTTACAGGGTGCCATTTGGGATGTAACCTCTAATATTCAATGTCATTCTTCATTCAGTATGTATACAGTTGAGCAGATCTTAAAGCCATTAGTGTAGTGCAGCGTGTATACACTGAGCCATAAAGAGTATATATATATATATATATATACACACACACACATACACACACTACCAGTCAAAAGTTTGGACACACCTACTCATTCAAGGGTTTTTCTTTATTTTTTACTATTTTCTACACTGTAGAATAATAGTGAAGACATCAAAACTATGATATAACATATGGAATCATGTAGTAACCAAAAAAGTGTTAAATCAAAAATATATATATATTTTTTTGACATTCTTCAAATAGCCACCCTTTGCCTCGATGACAGCTTTGCACACTCTTGGCATTCTCTCAACCAGCTTCATGAGGTAGGCACTGGAATGCATTTCAATTAACAGGTGTGCCTTCTTAAAATTTAATTTGTTGAATTTCTTTCCTTCTTAATGCGTTTGAGCCAATCTGTTGTGTCGTGACAAGGTAGAGGGGGTATACAGAAGATAGCCCTATTTGGTAAAATACCAGGTCCATATTATGGCAAGAACAGCTCAAATAAGCAAAGAGAAACGACAGTCCATCATTGCCTCAATCGTAAAGTACATTACATTTGAACACAGATCTTCCCAGATACTTCTGCGATACGGATTGAATCCAGCCTGGAATGTTTCAAACCTATATTTCATTCCAACAGTGTCCATATTTGGGATTTGTTCATTTTATGGAACAATGATAAAACATTGAATCCCATGATGACAGGATACAGTCATGTCAGCAGTTAGTGTGAGCTGAACATTGTCATTTTGTATTGGTCCAGCAGCCAAGGCCTTCCTTCTGGTCACAAAGACACAATTCAAACATTGTAACAGCATCATTTCAAATATTCCTCTGTAATACAGTTAGAGAGAAATACAAGAGTACATTTTATCACAGAATTGATGACCTCTGGATAACTCCTAAGGACTTTAAGGATGGATAAAACTTCCACATAAATCAAAATATTGAATAACACCGTGGTAGTACATAGCACCAACAAGTTTTTACAAAGTTAGATTTTTTCAAAACAAGAGAAACGTTTATATTTCGCTAAAATGTTTTATTTTGTTCAGGTGGCATTGGCACTGCGTATGGGGTCACGGCCTTTAACCCCTGAGTTCTGCTCTCTGATTGGCTGATAGGCAGGTTGTGTCAGGAGTCCTGTCTCCTGCTCTTCTTAATCTTCTTGATCTTCTCCTGCCTGACCGTTTCTACCTCCAGGGAAGCGATCTCAGACAGTCTCTGGATGATTGAGGCTGACGGGGCTCCACTGAATGGGTCTGGGTATAACTGGGCTGGAGGAGAAACACAGGGGAGAGTAGTAACTCCATAGACTCCTTCATGGATTGGAGAGGGCTAACATCTTGAGGAGGTGAGCTCCACAAACAACTGCAAGTCATTTTGTGATATGGGGAGCACTGGACTAGAACCAAAACAGGGTCTAAGCAAGCATCAGGATCCGACTGTCCTGGAGGAGGGACCGAGAGAACAGTCTAATGGCTGGAGGGGGGACAGAGAGAACAGTCTAATGGCTGGAGGAGGGACCGAGAGAACAGTCTAATGACTGGAGGAGGGACCGAGAGAACAGTCTAATGACTGGAGGAGGGACCGAGAGAACAGTCTAATGACTGGAAGAGGGACCGAGAGAACAGTCTAATGGCTGGAAGAGGGACCGAGAGAACAGTCTAATGACTGGAGGAGGGACAGAGAGAACAGTCTAATGACTGGAGGAGGGACAGAGAGAACAGTCTAATGACTGGAGGGGGGACAGAGAGAACAGTCTAATGACTGGAGGAGGGACAGAGAGAACAGTCTAATGACTGGAGGAGGGACAGAGAGAACAGTCTAATGACTGGATGGGGGACAGAGAGAACAGTCTAATGGCTGGAGGAGGGACAGAGAGAACAGTCTAATGACTGGAGGAGGGACAGAGAGAACAGTCTAATGACTGGATGGGGGACAGAGAGAACAGTCTAATGGCTGGAGGAGGGACAGAGAGAACAGTCTAATGACTGGAGGGGGGACAGAGAGAACAGTCTAATGGCTGGAGGAGGGACAGAGAGAACAGTCTAATGGCTGGAGGAGGGACAGAGAGAACAGTCTAATGGCTGGAGGGGGGACAGAGAGAACAGTCTAATGACTGGAGGGGGGACAGAGAGAACAGTCTAATGGCTGGAGGAGGGACCGAGAGAACAGTCTAATGGCTGGAGGAGGGACAGAGAGAACAGTCTAATGACTGGAGGAGGGACCGAGAGAACAGTCTAATGACTGGAGGAGGGACAGAGAGAACAGTCTAATGACTGGATGGGGGACAGAGAGAACAGTCTAATGACTGGAGGAGGGACAGAGAGAACAGTCTAATGGCTGGAGGAGGGACAGAGAGAACAGTCTAATGGCTGGAGGGGGGACAGAGAGAACAGTCTAATGGCTGGAGGAGGGACAGAGAGAACAGTCTAATGACTGGAGGAGGGACAGAGAGAACAGTCTAATGGCTGGAGGAGGGACAGAGAGAACAGTCTAATGACTGGAGGAGGGACCGAGAGAACAGTCTAATGACTGGAGGAGGGACAGAGAGAACAGTCTAATGGCTGGAGGAGGGACAGAGAGAACAGTCTAATGGCTGGAGGAGGGACAGAGAGAACAGTACGGATACCAAATAATATATAACTAGATGGTAGGAGTACTGGGCTAGAAAACAAACGGAGTAAGAAAGTGTTAGGAAGCCAACTGACAGCTTCAAGGAAGCTAGAAAACAAATCACAAGTAAGAGCGCACAACTCCAAAACCATTCACGCACACACAGTAAGAAAGATGGGGGGGGAATGGTCTGCTACAGACAGACAGACAGACAGACAGACAGACATGACCGATTGACAGGAGGAAGGGCACTTAATCACGACTAGAATCACTACTCTCGACGGGTCTGACCTAGAGTATGTGGACAACTACAAATACCTAGGTGTCTGGTTAGACTGTAAACTCTCCATCCAGACTCACATTAAGCATCTCCAATCCAAAGTTAAATCTAGAATCGGCTTCCTATTTCGCAACAAAGCCTCCTTCACTCATGCTGCCAAACATGCCCTCGTAAAACTGACTATCCTACCGATCCTTGACTTCGGTGATGTCATTTACAAAATAGCCTCCAACACTCTACTCAGCAAATTAGATGTAGTCTATCACAGTGCCATCCGTTTTGTCACCAAAGCCCCATATACTACCCACCATTGTGACCTGTACGCTCTCGTTGGCTGACCCTCACTACATATTCGTCGCCAAACCCACTGGCTCCAGGCCATCGATAAATCACTTCTAGGCAAATCCCCGCCTTATCTTAGTTCATTGGTCACCAAAGCAACACCCACCCGTAGTATGCGCTCCAGCAGGTATATCTCACTGGTAATCCCCAAAGCCAACACCTCCTTTGGCCGCCATTCCTTCCAGTTCTCTGCTGCCAATGACTGGAACGAATTGCAAAAATCTCTGAAGCTGGAGACACTTATCTCTCTCACTAACTTTAAGCATCAGTTGTCAGAGCACCTTACCGATCACTGCACCTGTACACAGCCCATCTGAAATTAGCCCACCCAACTACCTCATCCCCATATTGTTTTTTATTTTGCTCATTTGCACATCATCTTCTGCACATCTATCATTCCAGTGTTAATACTTGCTTTATCTTGGCCAGGTCGCAGTTGTAAATGAGAACTTGTTCTCAACTGGCTTCTTACCTGGTTAAATAAAGGTGAAATAAAGGTGAAATAAAGGTGAAATAAAGGTGAAATAAAATGTTTCACCGAGTCGTGGCTGAACGACAAGGATAATATAGAGCTGGCTGGGTTTTCCGTGCATCGGCAGGACAGAGCAGCTACGTCTGGTAAGATGATGGTGGCCTGAGGTAGAGTACCTCATGATAAGCTGTATACCACACTATCTACCAAGAGAGTTCTCATCTATATTATTCGTAGCCGTCTATTTACCACCACAAACCGATGCTGGCACCAAGACCGCACTCAACGAGCTGTATAAGGCCATAAGCAAACAAGAAAATGCTCATCCAGAAGCGGCGCTCCTAGTGGCCGGGGACGTTAATGCAGGAAAACCAGTTTCACCTCATTTCTACCAGCATGTCACATGTGCAACCAGCGGGAAAAAAACGCCAGACCACCTTTACGCCACACACGCACATTCAAAGCTCTCCCTCGCCCTCCATTTGGCAAATCTGACCATAATTCTATCCTCCTGATTCCTGTTTACAAGCAAAAACTAAAGCAGGAAGTACCAGTGACTCGCTCAATAAGGAAGTGGTCAGATGACGCGGATGCTACGCTACAGGTCTGTTTTGCTAGCACAGACTGGAATATGTTCCGTGATTCATCCAATGGCATTGAGGAGTTTACCACCTCAGTCACCGGCTTCATCAATAAGTGCATCAACGACGTCGTCCCCACAGTGACCGTACGTACATATCCCAACCAGAAACCATGGATTACAGGCAACATCCACACGAGCTAAAGGCTAGAGCTGCCCTTTTCAAGGAGCGGGACTCTAACCCGGACGCTTATAAGAAATCCCGCTATGCCCTCAGACGAACCATCAAACAGGCAAAGCGTCAATACAGGACTAAGATTGAATCGTACTACACCGGCTCTGACGCTCGTCGGATGTGGCAGGGCTTGCAAAACTATTACAGACTACAAAGGGAAACCCAGCCGCGAACTGCCCAGTGACGCGAGCCTACCAGACGAGCTAAATGCCTTTTATGCTCGCTTCGAGGCAAGAAACACTGAAGCATGCATGAGAGCACCAGCTGTTCCGGACGACAGTATGATCACGCTCTCCATAGCTGACGTGAGCAAGACCTTTAAACAGGTCAACATTCACAAGGCAGCGGGGCCAGATGGATTACCAGGACGTGTACTCAGAGTATGCGCGGACCAACTGGCAAGTGTCTTCACTGACATTTTCCACCTCTCCCTGACCGAGTCTGTAATAACTACAATACCGGTCAACACACCTACTCATTAAAGGGTTTTTCTTTATTTTTACTGTTTTCTACATTTTAGAATAATAGTGAAGACATCAAAACTATGAATTAACACATTTGAAATCACGATGTAACCAAAAGAAGTGTTAAACAAATCAAAATATTTAATATTTGAGATTCTTCAAAAGAGCCACCCTTTGCCTCGATGCCAGCTTTGCACACTCTTGGCATTCTCTCAACCAGCTTCATGAGGTAGTCACTGGAATGCATTTCAATTAACAGGTGTGCCTTAAGGTTAATTTGTGGAATTTCTTTCCTTAATGCGTTTGAGCCAATCAGTTGTGTTATGACAAGGTAGGGGTGGGGGTATACAGAAGATAGCCCTAGTTGGTAAAAGACCAAGTCCATATTATGGCAAGAACAGCTCAAATAAGCAAAGAGAAATGACAGTTCATCATTACTTTAAGACATGAAGGTCAGTTAATACGGAACATTTCAAGAACTTTGAATGTTTCTTCAAGTGCAGTCGCAAAAACCATCAAGCGCTGTTCATTGGAGACCGTGTGAATCAGGCCTTCATGGTCAAATTGCTGCAAAGAAACCACTACTAAAGGACCCCAATAATAAGAAGAGACGTGCTTGGGCCAAGAAACACGAGCAATGGACATTAAACCGGTGGAAATTTGTACTGGAGTCCAAATTTGAGGTTTTTGGTTCCAACTGCTGTGTATTTGTGAGAAGCGGTATGGCTGAGCGGATGATCTCCGCATGTGTATTTCCCACCGTAAAGCATGGAGGAGGTGGTGTTATGGTGTGGAGGTGCTTTGTTGGTGACACGGTCTGTGATTTCTTTAGAATTCAAGGCACACTTAACCAGCATGGCCAACAACAGCATTCTGCAGTGATACGCCATCCCATCTGGTTTGGGCTTAGTGGGACTATCATTTGTTTTTCAACAGGACAATGACCCAACACACCTCCAGGATGTGTAAGGGCTATTTTACCAAGAAGGAGAGTGATGGAGTGCTGCATCAGATGACCTGGCCTCCACAATCCCCCGACCTCAATCCAATTGAGATGGTTTGGGATGAGTCGGACTGGAGAGTGAAGGAAAAGCAGCCAACAAGTGCTCAGCATATGTGGGAACTCCTTCAAACACTGTTGGAAAAGCATTCCAGGTGAAGCTGGTTGAGAGAATGCCAAGAGTGTGCAAAGCTGTCATCAAGGCAAAGGGTGGCTAATTGAAGAATATCAAATATATATTGACTTGTTTAACACTTTGTTGGTTACTACATGATTCCATATGTGTTATTTCATAGTTTTGATGTCTTCACTATTATTCTACAATGTAGAAAATAGTACAAATAAAGAAAAACCCTTGAATGAGTAGGTGTTCTAAAACTTTTGACCGGTAGTGTACATGTTTCAAGCAGACCACCATAGTCCCTGTGCCCAAGAAAGCGAAGGTAACCTGCCTAAATGACTACTGCCCCGTAGCACTCACGTCAGTAGCCATGAAGTGCTTTGAAAGGCTGGTCATGGCTCACGCCAACATGGTCATGGCTCACATCAACACCATCATCCCAGAAACCCTAGACCCACTCCATATTCGCATACCGCTCCAACAGATCCACAGATGACGCAATCTCAAACGCACTCCACACTGCCCTTTCCCACCTGGGCAAAAGGAACACCTGTGTGAGAATGCTGTTCATTGACTACAGCTCAGCGTTCAACACCATAGTGCCCACAAAGCTCTTCACTAAGCTAAGGACCATGGGACTAAACACCTCCCTCTGCAACTGGATCCTGGACTTCCTGACGGGCCACCCCCAGGTGATAAAGGTAGGCAACAACACATCTGTCACGCTGACCATCAACACTGGGGCCCCTCAGGGGTGCGTGCTTAGTCCCCTCCTGTACTCCCTGTTCACCCATGACTGTGTGGCCAGGCGCGACTCCAACACCATCATTCCGTTTTCTGATGACACAACAGTGGTAGGCCTGATCACCGACAACGATAAGACAGCCTATAGGGAGGAGGTCAGAGACCTGGCCGTGTGGTGCCAGGATAACAACCTCTCCCTCAACGTGATCAAGACAAAGGAGATGATCATGGACTACAGGAAAAGGCGGGCCAAACACGCACCCATTCACATTGAAGTGGAACAAACAAACTGTGATGGTCCAAACACACCAAGAAAATTGTGAAGAGGGCACGACAACGCCTTTCCCCCTCAGGAGACTGAAAAGATTTGCCATGGGTCGCCACATCCTCAAAACGTTATACAGCTGCACCATCGAGAGCATCACCGCCTGGTATGGCAACTGCTAGGCCTCCGACCGTAAGGCGCTACAGAGGGTAGTGCGTACGGCCAAGTACATCACTGAGGACAAGCTTCCTGCCATCAAGGACCTATATAGTAGGCGGTGTCAGAGGAAGGCCCAAAAAATTGTCAAAGACTCCAGTCACCCATGTCATAGATTGTTCTCTCTGCTACAGCACGGCAAGTCTAGGTCCAAAAGACTGCTTAACAGCTTCTACCCCCAAGCCATAAGACTGCTGAACAATTAATCAAATGGCCACCCGGACTATTTACATTGACCCCCAACCCCCTTGTTTTTACACTGCTGCTACTCTCTGTTTATTATCTATGCATAGTTACTTTACCCCTACCTACATGTACAAACTACCTCGACTAACCTGCATACCCGCACATTGACTCGGCACCGGTACCCCCTGTATATAGCCTCCTTATTGTGTTACTATATTTTCTTAACTCTATTTC
The DNA here is from genome assembly GCF_020615455.1 of Coregonus clupeaformis. Classification (NCBI taxonomy): domain Eukaryota; kingdom Metazoa; phylum Chordata; class Actinopteri; order Salmoniformes; family Salmonidae; genus Coregonus; species Coregonus clupeaformis. Next base: position 57,104,764 of record NC_059198.1, on the reverse strand, counting down.
TTGAACTGCATTGTTGGTTAAGGGCTTGTAAGTAAGCATTTCACGGTAAGGTCTACACCTGTTGTATTCGGCGCATGCGACAAATAAAATTGGATTTGAAGTTGATTTACTTTATTGAACAATTCATATGATTCATTTATACGATTATCATTGTATTAGTTGGGATTCAATTCAATTGCGGTGAATCAAATCAGGTGAATCAAAATAATACTTTGTGAATCCTGAACAGCAATTTTAGAAAATATATCTTTTCTTTTCTGATTTTATGCCTTTAAAACTTGTTTTGTAGATACTTCCAGTTGATTTGGCCATCCAATGTATGGGACATTGCAACTCAATAGATGCTAGTCAGCCTGAAAAGTAAACACTTCTAAGGTAGCTTAGATAAATATGACTAAACTCAAAAAGGTACATTTCCTGAAGAACATTTGTGGGCTTGGTTCATCTGAATAAAAAGATTTGTAGCCTACCATAGCCATTTGATCTTTGATATATTGAATGAGCTAATTATTTCAAAAGGTATAAAACTTATTTGGTTGTAATGTTTTACATCAAGGGTGGTCAACCATCCTCCAGGAGAGCTAATGGGTGGTCAACCATCCTCCAGGAGAGCTAATGGGTGGTCAACCATCCTCCAGGAGAGCTAATGGGTGGTCAACCATCCTCCAGGAGAGCTAATGGGTGGTCAACCATCCTCCAGGAGAGCTAATGGTGTGCAGGCTTTTATTCCAGCCCCCATCTAACAAACCACATTTTAGAAATGATCTGCTCAACTGGCCGTTGATAAAACTGTCTGATGTGTTTAAGCAGGGCTTGATCAAAAGCCTGCAATACCCAGTAGTTCTCCAGCCTGAGGGTTGACCATGTGTTATATACAGTTGCCCAACAGGTATTCTACACTGAACAAAAATATAAAACGCAACGTGCAACAATTTCAAAGATTTTACTGAGTAACAGTTCATATAAATTAATCTGTCAATTTAAATTAATTCATTAAGCCCTAATCTATGGATTTCTCATGGCAGGGAATACAGATACAGTGCATTCGGAAACTATTCAGACCTTAACTTTTTCCACATTTTGTTACGTTACAGCCTTATTCTAAAATTGAATAAATATTTTTTTCCCCCTCAATCTACACACAATACCCCACAATGACCAAGCGAAAAAGAGGTTTTTAGGAAATGTTGCTAATTCATAACAAATTAATAACTGAAATTTCACATTTACTGTAGATTAGTATTCAGAGCCTTTCCTCAGTACTTTGTTAAAGCACCTTTATCAGCGTTTACAGCCTTGAGTCTTCTTGGGTATGACGCTACAAGCTTGGCACACCTGTATATGGGGAGTCTATATAAAGGTCCCACAGTTGACAGAGCATATCTGTCCGTAGATCTCCAAGACAGAATTGTGATGAGGCATATATCTGGCGTAGGGTATACAACTATTTTTAGAGTGTTGAATGTTTTCCAAGAGCACAGCCACAATTGGGAAATGGAAGAAATATGCAACTACCCAGACTGCCTAGAGCTGGCCGTCCGACCAGACTGAGCAACCTGGCAAGAAGGACCTTGGTCAGGGAGGAGACCAAGAACCCAATGACCACTCTGACAGAACTACAGAGTTCCTTGGCTGAGATGGGAGAACCTGCCGGAAGGACAACAGTCTCTAGAGCGCTTCACCAATCTGGGCTTTATGGGAGAGTGGCCAGACGGAAGCCACTCCTGAGAATAAAGGCACGACAGCACGCCTGGAGTTTGCAAAAAGGCACGTGAAAGACTCAGATCATAAGGCAAAAGATTCTGTGGTCTGATGAGACAAAAGTGTAACTCTTCGGCCTGAATGCAAAGTGACTATGACTGGAGAAAACCAGGCACAGCTCATCACCCGTCTAACACCATCCCTACCGTGAAGCATGGTGGTGGCAGCATCATGCTATGGGGATGCTTTTCAGAGGCAGTGACTCTGAGACTGGTTAGGATAGAGAGAACAATGAATGGAGCCAAATACAGGCAAATCCTTGATGAGAACCTGCTTCAGTGCAAACGACCTTAGACTGGGGCGAAGATTTACGTTCCAACAGGACAATGACCCCAAGCATACAGCCAAAGCAACCCTGGAATGGCTTTAGAACAAGAATGTGAAAGTCCTTGATTGGCTGCAGCCAAAGCCCAGACTTGTATCCCATTGAAAATCTGTGGAAAGACTTGAAGATTGCTGTTCACCACCACGCCCCATCTAACTTGAGAAAATCCTCAAATCCAGACGTGCAAAGCTGATACAGACATACCTAAGACGATGACTCACAGCTGTAATTGGCGCCAAAGGTGCTTCTACAAAGTATTGACTCAGGGGTGTGAATACTTATGTAAATGAGGTAATTCTGTATTTAATACATTTGCTAAAATTTCTAAAAACATGTTTTCACTGTCATTATGGAGTAAAAATCTACTTAATCCATTTTGAATTCAGGCTGTAACAACAAAATGTGGAAAGGTCAAGGTCGTGGTCAAAAGTTTTGAGAATGACAAATATTAATTTCCACAAAGCCTGCTGCCTCAGTTATGATGGCAATTTGCATATACTCCAGAATGTCATGAAGAATGATCAGATGAATTGCAATTAATTGCAAAGTCCCTCTTTGCCATGAAAATGAACTTAATCCCAAAAAAACATTTCCACTGCATTTCAGCCCTGCCACAAAAGGACCAGCTGACATCATGTCAGTGATTCTCTCGTTAACACAGGTGAGAGTGTTGACGAGGACAAGGCTGGAGATCACTCTGTCATGCTGATTGAGTTAGAATAACAGACTGGAAGCTTTAAAAGGAGGGTGGTGCTTGAAATCATTGTTCTTCCTCTGTTAACCATGGTTACCTGCAAGGAAACACGTGCCGCCATCATTGCTTTGCACAAAAAGGGCTTCACAGGCAAGGATATTGCTGCTAGTAAGATTGCACCTAAATCAACTATTTATCGGATCATCAAGAAGTTCAAGGAGAGAGGTTCAACGGTTGTGAAGAAGGCTTCAGGGCGCCCAAGAAAGTCCAGCAAGCGCCAGGACCGTCTCTTAAAGTTGATTCAGCTGCGGGATCGGGGCACCACCAGTACAGAGCTTGCTCAGGAATGGCAGCAGGCAGGTGTGAGTGCATCTGCACGCACAGTGAGGCAAAGACTTTTGGAGGATGGCCTGGTGTCAAGAAGGGCAGCGAGGAAGCCACTTTTCTCCAAGAAAAACATCAGGTACAGACTGATATTCTGCAAAAAGGTACAGGGATTGGACTGCTGAGGACTGGAGTGAAGTCATTTTCTCTGATGAAACCCCTTTCTGATTGTTTGCGGCATCTGGAAAACACCTTGTCCGGAGAAGACAAGGTGAGCGCTACCATCAGTCCTGTGTCATGCCAACAGTAAAGCATCCTGAGACCATTCATGTGTGGGGTTGCTTCTCTGCCAAGGGAGTGGGGTCACTCACAATTTTGCCTAAGAACACAGCCATGAATAAAGAATGGTACCAACACATCTTCTGAGAGCAACTTCTCCCAACCATCAAAGAACAGTTTGGTGACGACCAATGCCTTTTCCAGCATGATGGAGCACCTTGCCATAAGGTAACTAAGTGGCTCGGGGAACAAAACATTAACATTTTGGGTCCATGGCCAGGAAACTCCCCAGACCTTAATCCCATTGATAAGTTGTGGTCGATCCTCAAGAGGCGGGTGGACAAACAAAACCCCACAAATTCCAAGCATTGATTATGCAAGAATGGGCTGCCATCAGTCAGGATGTGGCCCAGAAGTTAATTGACAGCATGCCAGGGTGGATTGCAGAGGTCTTGAAAAAGAAGGGTCAACACTGCAAATATTGACTCTTTGCATAAACTTAATGTAATTGTCAATAAAAGCCTTTGACACTTATGGAATGCTTGTAATTATACTTCAGTATACCATTGTAACATCTGACAAAAATATATAAAAACACTGAAGCAGCGAACTTTGTGAAGACCAATACTTGTCATTCTCAAAACTTTTGACCACAACTGTACAATACACCACCACCAGGTTGTTGGGCACCTACTGAACCAAAAAATATACTGTATTTATTTTCTCAATTACATATATTGCTAAATAAAAAGGTTTAAGGAAATACATGCAGGCACCACATTACTACAAGACAAAACAGCTCGCTCAATCAAGCAAGCATGATGGTCTTGTAAGTATAATAGCAAAGCTTGTTTTCATATAATAAAAAATACAAATTAAAAAAACGTAGTGGAAAGGGATTAGTGTGGTGTGAAGAATCCACAACTTTAACTTGTATGTGGTACAAACCACATTACTGTGGAAGCACCTCCTCAAAGAGTATGAATCAGGCTGTTTGAGAAGGTGTGACTCCTGAGCAACCTGCCTACACACAGTTTGAAGTAGAATAGACCAACATAACTACTGTAATAGGACAAAGCTGTGTGCTGGAAAACCTTGGTAGAGCATGGGTGGAATAGGAATTGTGGTGCTCATGTGAATTTCCTTTATTTTTTCAGCTTCAGATCAATGCCTACCTCTCACTTAAAACATAGTTTTTTTTGTTTTAAATTATACTTACATTTCTGATTAGCTCCTATTGTGAATAGACTGCAGGTTCTGTTATTTACTCCGGGTCTGAGAACAGAATGAGCAAAAAAGACTAGTCACCCTCAAAACTCCTGAAACGTCACGCTACATACTGTAGACACGCATCCCAAACAGCAACAACCTGTTCTCTACATCAAGGGAATTCAACTCTAAACCCTACGAGGTCCAGAGCCTGATTGGTTTTCTGTTCTAACTGATAGTTAATTACACCCACCTGGTGTCCCAGGTCTAAATCAGTGCCTGAGTAGAGGGGAACTGGCTTCGAGGTCCAGAGTTGAGTATGAGGGCCATATATAGTGCAGCATATTTGACTAATACCCTATGGCGTGCCATTTGGCCCTATGGGCCTTCAGAAAGTATTCATACCCTTTGACTTATTCCACATTGTTGTTACACAGCCTGAATTCAAAATTGATTCAATTGATTTTTTTATCTCACCCATCTACACACACACTACCCCATAATGACAAAGTGACAAATGTTTAGACATTTTTGCAAATTCATTGAAAATGAAATACCGAAATCTCATTTACATAATTATTCGCAACCCCGAGTCAATACATGTTAGAATCATCTTAGGTAGCGGGTAAGTTTCTAAAGGCTTTGCACACATGGATTGTACAATATTGGCACATTATTAATATGCCATTTAGCAGACGCTTTTATCCAAAGCGACGTACAGTCATGTGTGCATACGTTTTTACGTATGGGTGGTCCCGGGGATCGAACCCACTACCCTGGCGTTACAAGCGCCATGCTCTACCAATTGAGCTACCGAGGACCACAGACACCATCATTTTTATTATTTTTGTAATTCAACTGTCAAGTTGATTGTTGATCATTGCTAGACAGCCATTTTCAAGTCTTGCCATAGATTTGAGGAAATGTAAGTCAAAATTGTAACTAGGCCACTCAGGAACCTTCAATGCAGTCTTGGTAAGCAACTCGTGTGGATTTGGCCTTGTGTTTTAGGTTATCGTCCTGCTGAAAGGTGAATGTGTCTCCCGGTGTCTGGTGGAAAGCAGACTGAACCAGGTTTTCCTCAACGATTTTACCTGTGCTTAGCTCTATTACGTAGATTTTTATCCCCCAAAAACTCCCCAGTCCTTGCCGATGACAAGCATACCCATAACATGAGGCAGCCACCACCATGCTTGAAAATATGAAGAGTGGTACTCAGTGATGTGTTGGATTTGCCCCAAACATAACGCTTTGTATTCAGGACATAAAATGAATTTCTTTGCCACAATTTTTGCAGTTTTACTTTAGTGTCTTATTGCAAACAGGATGCATGTTTTTGAATATTGTTTATTCTGTACAGGCTTCCTTCTTTTCACTGTCATTTAAGTTAGTATTGTGGAGGAACTACAATGGTGTTTATCCATCCTTAGTTACAGAGTTTAATGGTTGTTATAGGCGAAAACTGTTCTAAAAGTCACCATTGGCCTCACGGTGAAATCCCTGAGCGGTTTCTTTCCTCTCTGGCAACTGAGTTAGAAAGGACACCTGTATCCTTGTAGTGACTGGGTGTATTGATCAGTACATCATCCAAGGTGTCGGCGGCAGGTAGCTTAGTGGGTAAGAGCGTTGCGCCAGTAACCGAAAGGTCGCTGGTTCTAATCCCCGAGCCGACTAGGTGAAAAATCTGTCGACGTGCCCTTAAGCAAGGCACTTAACCCTAATTGCTCCTGTAAGTCGCTCTGGATAAGAGCGTCTGCTAAATGACTAATAATAAATAATAATAATTAATAACTTCACCATGCTCAAAGGGATATTCAATCTTTTTTTTTTTTTTTTACCCATCTACCAATAGGTGCCCTTCTTTGCGAGGCATTGGAAAACATCCCTGGTCTTTGTGGTTGAAATTCACTGCTCGACTGAGGGGCATTACAGATAATTATATGTGTGGGGTACAGAGACAAGGTAGTCAATCAATCATGTTAAACACTATTACTGCATACAGAGTGAGTCCAAGCAAATTCTTACTCCTGAATTTATTGAGGCTTGCCATAACAAAAGGGGCTGAATCCTTATTGACTCAAGACATTTCAGCTTTTAATTTGTAATTATACTGAACAGAAATATGAACACAACATGCAACATTTTCAACGATTTTACTGAGTTACAATTCATATAAGGAAATCAGTCAATTGAAATAAATAAATTAGGCCCTAATCTATGAATTTCACATGACTGGGCAGGGGCGGATCCATGGGTGGACCTGGGAGGGCATAGGCCCACCCACTGGGGAGCCAGGCCCAGCCAATCAGAATGAGTTTTTCCCCCACAAAAGGGCTTTATTACAGACAGAAATACTCCTCAGTTTCATCAGTTGTCCGGGTCTCTGACGATCCCGCTGGTGAAGAAGCTGGATGTGGAGGTCCTGGGCTAGCGTGGTTACACGGTTTTGAGGCCGGTTGGACATAATGCCAAATGGTACAGAAATTAACTTTAAAAACACAGTCAACAGTGCTGGTGGACATTCCTACAGTCAGCATGCCAAATCCACGCTCCCTCAAAACTTAAGACATATGTGGCATTGTGTTGTGTGACAAAACTGCACATTTTAGTGTGGCCTTTTATTGTCCCCAGCACAAGGTGCACCTGTGTAATGATCATGCTGTTTTATCAGCTTCTTGATATGCCACACCTGTCAGGAGGATGGATTATCTTGACAAATGAGAAATGCTCACTAACAGGGATAAACTAATTTGTGCACAACATTTGAGAGAAATAAGCTTTTTGTGCATATGGAACATTTCTGGGATCTTTTATTTCAGCTCATGAAACATGGGACCAACACTTTACATGTTGCGTTTATATTTTTGTTCAGCATAATTTGTAAACATTTCTCAAAACATAAATTCCACTTTGACATTATGGGGTATTATGTGTAGGCCAGTGACACAAAATCTCAATTTAATCAATTTTAAGTTCAGGCTGTAACACAACAAAATGTGTAAATAGATAAGGGGTGTGAATATTTTTGAAAGGCAATAGGGTGTAGACATAATGTAGCTATAATACTGTGATGGTGCAATAACACTACTCTGGTACCTGTTCTTGTAGCCTTCTGTTGAGAAGGGGTTTCTTCCATTGAGCGAGGCTGCAGCTGGCAACAGGATGGCAGGAAATGACTTCAGGTCATACGCCTCATAAGAGCTGGAGGGCAGAGGTACCCACCATCAACACCCTAACACAGCACATTTACATTTTAGTCATTTTAGCAGACGCTCCTATCCAGAGCGACTTACAGGAGCAATTAGGGTTAAGTGCCTTGGTCAAGGGCACGTCGACAGATTTTTCACCTAGTCGGCTCTGGGATTAGAACCAGCGACCTTTTGGTTACTGGCACAACGCTCTTAACCACTAAGCTACCTGCCGCCACACACCATCAACCCCATACCCGAACACTCCGTCAACCCCATACCCGAACACCATCAACCCCATACCGTAACACCCCATCAACATCCTAACACACCATCAACCCAAACCTACCATCAACCCCACACACACTAACAAAGTTTTTAATTGTTTAAAAAACACCTAAACTCCAATGACTGTCAGATTAGAGTCACCAAACTATGACCTCTGATCAGAAGGGGTTTGGCTGGCTCTCTCTATTGTCTGACACACTAACCTACCAGCTAATCTCCCCCAGTGAAATAGAAGTTATGCAGGGTCAGCCTTAACGATTTGGGGGCCCGTTTCAAAATGCAATTGAGGTCCCTTACCCCCAGAAAGGGACATTTTACGCCATACATTAAGTGTTTTGATAATGAATAACCTGGTATTAAAAATACCTTCAATTCTTGGGTTTAATTTCAGGTAATTAGTGTTAGTTTTGTGGGCCCCCTGGGCAGTTGGGGGCCCGTTTCATTCGAAACACGGCTGAGTCCGACTCTGGCATTTATCGACAGTAGAGACACAGAGTACAGTGCTGGATTAATGGCGGGGAAGAAATACTCAGGATGAGCTGCTTAGTTACCCGAAGGCCAAGCGGGGTCTGCTTACCCAAAGGCACAGGGGCGAGCAGGGGCGTGGGAAAGCTTCTTGCGGAGGGTATAGTGGTGGAGTTGGCCCGACCGGTGGGTCTGGTATTCTCTGGGCAGGGGAGGGATGGAGCCGCTGGGCTTCAGGGGACGCTCATCTAGGGGGGGAAATATCATTATAAAAAGTAAGCTTTACTAAGAGAACATGTCAACAAGATTGTGTGGAAATTGAAAACAACACTGGCTCATATAGAAGGTAAAGCCTCAGTTTGACGTGGACGTTGCAGCTACAAATAAGTGTTTAGAAACATTTACACACAAAAGAAATGCTGCTGGCTAATGTTCTTATTTGAATAGCAGGCAACCAAGCCTGATCATTTCAATAGCTTGGCCGTTGAAAAAAAATACAAATGCTGAGGTCGCCATCTACTGGTGACACACTGTAGTCACACGTGTCCAACAACCAAACTGCGCCTTCACTACTGCACGATCTTACAGTAATAATTAAATTGGAAAAAATAAACAAATACCTCTGAAATCATACTTGGGATACATCCTGCTGTCATTCTTCCATTTATTATCAAACAGAAAGTGTCTCCCACAGAGGTCTTTCTCAGGGTAGTTATTATCTGAGGAGTCAAGTTGGGACAAAGGAGACACCTCTCTGCCCAGGAAAGAGGAAGTAGACCTGAACAACATGTAAATAACATTCAATAGGAGGCCACAAATTAACATTCATTCAACTGAATGGAGTAGTGCCAACTAATATAGCTAACCTGAGTGTCCATCCCAAATGGCATCCTACTCCCTATATAGTGCACTTACCCCTATACATATCTACCCCCATCACTACAGTATCCCTGCACATGTAAATACAGTATTAGAACACACTTTAAGTAGTTCCTGTATATAGTATGATTACTTACTTAATTGTGTATTTCATATTTCCTATTCTTGTGTTTTTTTCTAGTAATACATTGTATTAATTATTGCATTGTTGGGTTTTGAGTTTAAGAATGCATTGCACTGTACTTGTGCATGTGACATTAAAACTTGAAACTTTTGACCAGGGCCCATCCAAAGTAGTGCACTATATAGGGAATAGGGTGCCATTCTCTGGTCTAAAGTAGTGCACTATATAGGGAATAGGGTGCCATTTGGGACGTATACACATTCTCTTGTACACTTAACGTTACTTACCCCTCCACATTCCAGTTGGAATCCTTCCCGTCCCTGGAGTCTAGAATTTCAAAATAAAAAGGCATGCTGTGGTATTCAGCTGTAAGATGTGAAGAAAGTGGAACCAGCATAGTAGATGATTCAATCACACTACAGGTGTTTAATTGATTGTATTAGGATTCCCCAATAGCTACTGCACACGCAGCAGCTACTCTTCCTGGGGTCCACATAAAAAAAAAATACATGAAAGTACAGAACAGTTATAGACAAGAACATAAGATGACATTAAAGTCCAAATAAAATAAGTTATTGGAAAGACACCAAGAGACAAAATGTACACACTTTTCATATATGCATAATCATATTCTTATATACAGTACAGTTGAATTAGATCTTAAGATTGAGGAGAGGTGCTGTGATAGGTAAAAATACGTGTTTTTTTCAAGCTAAGCTTGCTTTTTGCCTGAGTAACCGCTGGTGGCAGAGCGTTCCACGATGGCATGGCTCCGTTAGCTAAGGCCAAGCAATAAACTACAGTGTACCCCATCTCATCGTGAAACATTACCAGTGTGTAATAGGTAGTCTGGCTAGCTGGTGGCTAATGAAATGGGGTCAGTGCTCTACAGCAGACTCCCCAAGGGGCAAATAGGTCCTATTCATGAGTGTATTACTTTAGACCAGAACCCTACGGGCACTACACAGGGAAAAGGGTGACATTTGGGAAGCAGTGATATAGATTTGCTCTGGACATACATATAATGGACTGTCAGACGGCCAGCTGGCTCAAAACAAAGCAACATGCCTTGCCCTTAAAGGGATATTCCACCCTATAATTGAAATGTGACGTGAAACGTCATCATAAGGTTATCCTCACTGGAGATAGGGGATGGGCATAGTTGTCTAGAACATAAACCATCTGTCTATATCCTCAGGACTAAGTTTTATTACGTTAAAATGTCCTTAAAGTGCACCATCAGATTAATATCCTTAATGACTTCAACTCCCATTGCGCAAAGCGGTTCTCCCGTCTCCCCGCTTGCAGGCAAGTGAGGCACTGTAAGAACGGTTGCTAAGGGACGCCATTTGCGTCTTTGCGTCTCAAAAAAGATACACGTCAACTAAGCTTGTTGCCCATCATGAGGACCAAGGCACTATTCATATAATTAATATAAATGACTATTTGTATGGCATGTTCAATGGAAACACCGGTTGTTGTTTTTTTACTCCGACGCGTTTCGGTTGCATGGCCTTCGGAGTACAAAAATATGATAATACAATGTCCTCTTTTGAACAGATGTTTCCAATGAACCCTGATTAGAAGAGGGAACGGTTACAGAATTCATTGGCTCTTTGTGCTGTTGCCCTCCGCTATGTTTGGACCGTTTTGGTCCATGTTTGCTGTGCTCTAGTGTACTATAGAATGGATGGGCGGCAGGTAGCTTAGTGGTTAAGAGCGTTGTGCCAGTAACCGAAAGGTCGCTGGTTCTAATCCCCGAGCCGACTAGGTGAAAAATCTGTCGATGTGCCCTTGAGCAAGGCACTTAACCCTAATTGCTCATGTAAATCGCTCTGGATAGGAGCGTCTGCTAAAATGTAAATGGCTCTCCTGTTCTTAACACTTTGCCCGGTCATGTTCAAGGTTAGAACTACCTTTCTGGGGGTTCTGATGCCTCTATTTTTTTGATAACATATCTACAGTATTTCACTTTTTTAAATGGGTATAGTATTGCTTACTAGGTGTTGTCCAATGAATTCTGTAACCATTCCCTCTTCTAATCTGGGTTGATTGGAAAAATCTGTTCAAGAGGACATTGTATTATCATATTTTTGTAATCCCTAACGAAGGCCATGCAACCGAAACGCGCCGGAGTAAAAAAAAACCAAAAAAAGTTGTTTCCATTGAACATGCCATACAAATAAAGGCATTTTAATTAATTATATTTAAGAGTGCCTTGGTCCTCCTTTTTGATGACCGATTTATCAAAGAGCGCCTTCTGTCAACCAAAATCGACTATTGTGTACCTATTGTGTACCTTGCAGCGCTTCCCTTGCTTCGTTTTTTCTACAAGCTTGTTGACCCCATCAGGACCTGAAGATGAGTCCACGTCACAATCATTTAACACGTTCATTCATTTACGTAGTTATTACACATTGATTACACTATCACCTCGTATTTCATGTCACAACGATTCACCGAAACGTATGCTATGATGTGGGTAAAGTTGGTAAAGACACTTCCAAGCTCTGGACAGTGGTCATAAAAAAGCTAGCTAGTTGATGGATGCAAACAATGTTCTTCCCCAAAAACATAGCAAAACAACTGTTGTTTCAGTAGCTATAGTTAGCTAACTTTCTAGCTAGGTGTCATAATCTAAAAACACCCCTAATTTATAAAACAGTATTTATTTGATTAATGGTGGTCGGACCCACCAACGTGAAGCTAGCCACAATTAGGATTAGCCACAATTGTGGAATTTGTGGTTCGCCTTCAAAATAAACCTCAATGAAAGTGATGCAAATTAATACAAATAGTGGAATAATGCCATAATGGAATATATCGTGCTAAACGAGGTAGGAATGTTCTTATATAAATTCAACAAAATACAATAACTTGTTATTTTGACAAAAATCTGATGAAATCACACTGGATGTATTAGACTTTAGAACTGCATTGGGGGCATACTTGTTTCCTATGGATTGTGGATCAATGACATGGGGTATCAGTCTACTCTGACACCCAGAGAACATTGTCATAGCTCTTATTGCGGGACTCTGAAACCACTGTGAATTGAGCCACATTTATTGTACTAGTCAACCTACTATGTGTATTTAACACAATTGCAGAGGAAAAACAATACAACCTGGATGTTTTGGAGCCTGATAACTGAGGACTTCTTTGGGGGGGAAAAACACTTGGGTACTGAGTAGACCGACACCCCATTTCATTGATCCCCAATCCTTAGGTAAGGCTGTACAGTGCAATATGTCAATAGGCTGACTGGGAGGTGATTTCCCACAGTCAAAATCCCGCAATAAGAGCTACGACACTAATATTTGGGTAAACTCTTCACAGTTGTGTTCTGTGGGTGTCACCGAGTAGACTGGTACCCCATTTCATCCTTGTTTAACATGATCTAGTCATGTCATATATATATGTCATATATATATATATATATATATATATATAGCATGATTCCGCCAATTCTAACCTTCTGCATCACTATCAAATGAGGGCCTTTTATTTTCAGGCGAAACGCAAATGCCACTACTGTGGCTAATCCTTATTGTGGCTAGTTTCACAACACATAATCCGGTCCAGTCAATCCATACCAGCCAGATGAAGCTAGCTGGTTGTTTATAACTTTAGTTTTGGGCTGGCTAGCTAGTTATTTCATTAGGAGAACAACGAGTGGCTACCTAGCTAATACTTACTCACGTTGATTCCGAAATCATTGCTGAGAATATTGAAAATGACTGCAGTTTCTACTGGTCATTGTTTTCAGGCTGGTTGCATTTGGTGCTAGCTAGGTACCAAGCTTAAACTAGCTAGATACCCCAGAAGTTGCTAACTCCAAACGGGGTTCTATAGGTTGCAGGCTAACAGGGCCCTTGACCGTTGCCATAGCAACAGGGCCCTTGACCGTTGCCATAGCAACAGGACTCGCATAGCTTTGAGATAGAAATGCGATCTCTACCAGGTTGAATATGGAGAGATCCTAACGCCTACATTGATAGCTAGTTGTAAAATCCCTGAAATAAACTGTACTAACTACTTCTCATTTTGATATCGACTATTGTGTGGAACTACTAGAGACAGCATTGCATTGGGTGTTTGTAGTCGACTTTAACTGCAGTTTTCCATACATTGCGTCCTAACTCACATGCATTATTTAACAATGTAAATCAGGAATTTGTGGATTTGGATGATTATTCATTTAACTGCACAGATTAATTGCACGCATGCCTCATGGTTGAGAAGAAATTGACTACCTCTTTAAAGAAACATGTTTTAAACGCCTACACCTTTGTATTATCTATTTGCATATACTTTAGACATGTAAAATCATACGCGCCACTATGGGTTTCTTCACCGTACCCAAACTAAAAACAGATTTAAGTAAGCATAACTAATAAAGCATCAACTACTTACCGTTCAGAGGGCATTTTCTCCTAGGTGTGTGGACATGACTCGGCTTGACTCCGGCCAGCCTTCCTCTTGGTATACTAAACCCCGGACGATGACTGCGGCCGAGAGCTCCATAGCTGCCTCGGCCCAACTGTGCGCCAGTGTAACCCGAGCAACCCAGCGAGAAGTCCCCGGCAGTGCTGATAGAAGCCGCCACCTGTAGTGTCATCAGCTTCGGGCTGGCTATGGGGTGCATTACCGCTTTAAAAATACTGACGACAGCACGCTACACTGTACAGACTAAAATCTAGAGATAACACTTTGCACTAAATGTCCAAAAATCATAAACTGGCTAGCTAATTTGCCATGCCAGTATGTAAGCAAAAAAAACAACTAGCTACTAGCTAGCTAGCTGACGTATTGAGTCATGTAGTTTCCATGGCTACAGACTGTGGCTGGCCCAACATATCAGAAAGTCCCAGCCCTAAATCATTTACATACTAAAAATACACCTCAACTACTGCTAAAACAACTCCCTTACACAAACCCGTCCTGTAAAAAGTGAAATGTGCCCATTTGTGACAGCAGGATACATGCTGGACTAAATGCTAAATAAAGAACGTATTACATTGTAATCCTGCAAAATGTCTCGGATGTGGCTCAAGTCATTACTGATGTGATAAAATAGTAGTGAGTAGAGCAGGGCTCGCCAACCTTATTCCCGGAGAGCTACCGCCCTGTAGGTTCACACGCCAACCCTAATTTAGTGCACTTGACTCTAAAAAAAATTAGCTGGTTGATGAGCTGAATTATGTTAGGTACAACTAGAGCAAAAACCTACAGGAGGGTAGCTCTCCAGGAACAGGCTTGGAGAGCCCCGCAGTAGAGTCCAGTGTATTTTATGTAGGAACACACTTGGGATGCTCCAATGCTACACAAAATAGATTTCAGACACCAGAGTTATGAGACAAGACCAATAAGTTCCTTTTGATGTTTATTGTACAAACTCAACAGCATCCTGTGAAAAACCTGAAAGACAAGAAATGTGAACATTAATACCAGAAAACAAGCCACATTGCTTACGGCAAATACACATTTCCTATGTTTAGTTCGAGATCCGTTGTCGCCAATGTTCAAATGTTTTCCGGCGCTGAGCAGATTCTGTCTGCTGAGCAGAAACTTGAACTTTTAAAATTCAGAGCATCTAACACACACACAACTTCCTTTAATTCATTAAGTAACTGGAGGGGGGAACATCCTCAAAGTGCCAGTGGTTTACTAATGTGGTTTCAGACAAATTGGCTTATTTTTCAGACTGGATTCACCAGAGTCGATAAGATGGGGAAAAAAGTTGAGCATCATTAACCACATTGTGTAAAATAGAAACTGGACACTTGGGACTTGAGAAGATGCCCATAAACAATGTTCAAATGGTTTTGTTCTCGATCACAACACTGGTATAAAGCTGATCATGTAGGCAGTAGTCCCCAAACCTGATGCTGACAGCTACACCATGCCAGTGTTGGGAAACGCTGCCTTAACCCTGACGTGCGCCGCATCTCACCTCTAGTTCATCCTCCTGACAAGTCTGTTGATCTGGTCCTCCCTGTTTCCAGCATCGCCTCCCTCCACAAAGTGAGTAGTCTTCTTGTTCATGCCGCCGCGGGGGGTGGACAGCTTGAAGGGCCACAGGAAGTTGTTAGCAGGCTTGAAGTTCTTCCCGACTGTGTAGATCTCATGTATCAGGTCCTCCATGCAGATGATACTGTATTTACCTGGAGGGACGAGGACAGAGTGAGGAGTGCTTGTACATATTTGTTTAAAAAAAGGGCAATCTGCAGTTCAATTCAAAGAGCTGAGGGATGGGGTTGGAGAAATGTAACCACTCAAATTCATATACATATGGAAGGACTGACCATCCAGGAGATCAAATTGACAATGATCGGTACCAATCAAAGATAACCCCTTCTAAATTGTATTGGTAACATAGTGCTTTCGGAAAGTATTCAGACCCCTTGACTTTTCACACATTGTCACATTACAGCCTTATTCTAAAATGGATTCCCCTCAGCAATCTACACAACACCCCATGATGACAAATTAATTTTGTTTGCCACATGCACCGAATACAACAGGTGTAGACTTCAGTGAAACAAGCCCTAAACCAACAATGCAGTAAAACAAGAGATAATTAAAAATAATTAAAGAGAAGCAGTAAAATAAAATAAACAGTAGGGAGGCTATATACAGGGGGTGACAAAGCAAAACCAGGTTTATTTTTTTTTGCAAATTTATAAAAATATAAAAACAGAAATACCTTATTTACATAAGTATTCAGACCCTTTGCTATGAGACTCAAAATTGAGCTCAGGTGCATCCTGTTTCCATTGATCATCCTTGAGATGTTTCTACAACTTGATTGGAGTCCACCTGTGGTAAATTCAATTGATTGGACATGATTTGGAAAGGCACACACCTGTCTATATAAGGTCCCACAGTTGACAGTGCATGTCAGAGCAAAAACCAAGCCATGAGGTTGAAGGAATTGTCCGTAGAGTTTAAGAGACAGCATTGTGTTGAGGCACAGATCTGGGGAAGGGTACCAATTGTGTTATGCAGCATTGAAGGTCCCCCAAGAACACAGGGTGCTCCATAATTCTTAAAATGGCAGTTTGGAACCACCAAGACTCTTCCTAAAGCTGGCCGTCCGGCAAAACAGAGCAATCTGGGGAGAAAGACCTTGGTCAGGGAGGTGACCAAGAACCCGATGGTCAGTCTGACAGAGCTCCAGAGTTCCTCTGTGGGGATGGGAGAACGTTCCAGAAGGACAACCATCTCTGCAGCACTCCACCAATCAGGCCTTTATGGTAGAGTGGCCAGACGGAAGCCACTCCTCAGTAAAAGGCACATGACAGCCAGCTTGGAGTTTGCCAAAAGGCACCTAAAGGACTCTCAGACCATGAGAAACAAGATTCTCTGGTCTGATGAAAACAAGACTGCACTCTTTGGCCTGAATGCCAAGCATCACGTCTGGTGGAAACCTGGCACCATCCCTACGGTGAAGCATGGTGGAGGCAACATCATGCTGTGGGGATGTTTTTCAGTGGCAGAGACTGGGAGACTAGTCAGGTTCGAGGGAAAGATGAACGGAGCGAAGTACAGAGAGATCCTTGATGAAAACCTGCTCCAGAGCGCTCAGGACCTCAGACTGGGGTGAAGGTTCACCTTCCAACAGGACAATGACCCTAAGCACACAGCCAAGACAACGCAGGAGTGGCTTCGGGACAAGCCTCTGAATGTCCTTGAGTGGCCCAGCCAGAGCCCGGACTTGAACCCGATCTAACACCTCTGGAGAGACCTGAAAATAGCTGTGCAGCAACGCTCCCCATCCAACCTGACAGAGCTTGAGAGGATCTGCAGAGAAGAATGGGAGAAACTCCCCAAATACAGGTGTGCCAAGCTTGTAGCGTCATACCCAAGAAGACTTGAGGCTGTAATCGCTGCCAAAGGTTCATCAACAAAGTACTGAGTAAAGGGTCTGAATACTTAAGTAAATGTGATTTCAGTTCTTTATAAACCTGTTTTGGCTTTGTCATTATGGGGTATTGTGTGTAGATTGATGAGGGGGAAAAAACTATTTAAATCCATTTTAGACTAATGCTATAACGTACCAAAATGTAGGAAAAGTCAAGGGGTCTGAATACTTTCCGAAAGCACTGTATATATAGCAGATGTTATTGTGGGTGTAGCGAAATGCTTGTGGCTAAAGGTCTGTGTACAGTAATGGGATATCTATGTCCAAATGATTCAATGTGGTTTCAGACAAATTGGCTTATTTTTCAGACTGGATTCACCAGAGTCGATAAGATGGGGAAAAAAGTTGAGCATCATTAACCACATTGTGACGAAGATTGAATGACGGGACAATCATTACAGTGCAGACAACCCATCTATTCTACAGTAGAGTAAATGTGAAAGTGGCTTTGACTTCCAACATTATGAAGGCTTGAAAATGCGTACCCAGGGCCTTCTCGATCAGGGCGTTGTCTGTGAGGGCGATGCGCTGCTTGGTCATCCTGCCGTGGCCACGCTTGTAGATCAGCTCGCGCACCGACTTCAGGTTGGGGTACCTGGGAGACGAGAGCACAAAACTACTATCTGTGGACCACCGTGGTGCAAGTAGTGTAGTCGCAAACAAAAACAGTGATAACTACCGCAGCTGCACCCAACCAAAACATTAATTTGGATCATTTCATACTGGGCGTGACAGAAGTGTTTTTTAACGGTTTTACTGAGTGCCATTAGTAATATCAATGTGGTTTCAGACAAATTGGCTTATTTTTCAGACTGGATTCACCAGAGTCGATAAGATGGGGAAAAAAGTTGAGCATCATTAACCACATTGTGAAGAACTTCCGGGACAAGTTGTACCATCTACCTCAAGCGACACAGAACCGTAACCCTAAAATTCAACAGGGTGTTCACAAAGCAGGGGTGTATTTATTAGTGCAAACCCGTTTGCAACATGAAAAGTTCCGCTACGAAAACGAGCATTTCTTATTGGCCAATTCAGGTTAGTCCCACCCTACTTTGGCTTCCTAGTGAATACACCGTGGTAGTATTGTCAGCCTTACCCCCAAGCGATGTAGGGCTCGGCGATCCTCAACATGTTGATTGAAGCCTTGTTCAGTTTGACGAACACTCCGTTGAAGATCTGACGCAGACGCAGGAGCTGGAGGACCTTGCGCACCTTGGGGCTGACGCCGTTGATACTGAGAGGGGGGCCAGGCAGAGAGGTACACAGAATGTTGTTCAGCACAGCGTCACTAGTTTTCATTTTCCAGTCGGTTTTTAGTTTACCTTCAGTGTGGTTTCAGACAAATTGGCTTAGTTTTCAGACTGGTTTCACCAGAGTCGATAAGATGGGGAAAAAAGTTGAGCATCATTAACCACATTGTGAAGAAGTTTGAAAGACAGGAAGGAGACATTGTCACCAGCTATACCAAGTGACAACAAATACAAATCAGTGTCCAGGTAACGACTTAATTACATCCATGTTTTGGTGAGTAATGGTGTACAAGACACATGGAAATCTGACATTAAAAAAAATGCATTTAGCAGACTTTCATCCACAGAAAACATACCCCCTGATCCTGATGACGAAGGCCAGTTTGGGCTCAGCTGGGACGTAGAAGTTCCCGACCTTGCGGGCCGTCCGCCCCATGCGGATCTCGCGCCTGTACATCTCCCTGTAATCCTTGTGGTACTTCTCAGCCCTCTTGTAGATCAGTTTCCTGGTCACCTTGCGAGTCTGGGGATACGAGGCGTCAACTATGAGTCGGAGCAGAACACTACAGCAGAGTAACACCTATAGTTAACTTCACAGTAGGACCAAAGTTGATACTGCACGTTGTAGAGAAAAACAGGGCGCTATGAAATTAATGTTGGAAGCGTAATTCTTTGCCCCATGTCATTATAAATTACATAGCATCAACTAGATTATTATTTACAATATTATAACCTTAGACTTGACAGTGTTAATACAATAAGAACGTTAATTTGCTGTGACCTTTGCTAGTTCAGACTGCGCTGCTCTTGGTTGTCTCTCTTCCATATTTGGTGCTTGACCAATCAGATTTTACACATTTGAATAAACCTTGAATTAATTCCTCCTTTTATGGGTGAACACCCTACAGGAAGCTATGTTTAAACTGATGGAGTGGATAGCTAAATGTTACAGCTGACATTGCTTATTTAGGACAACATTTCTATGTGGTTTCAGACAAATTGGCTATTTCAGACTGGTTTCACCAGAGTCGATAAGATGGGGAAAAAAGTTGAGCATCATTAACCACATTGTAGTTATACCGATTGAATGACAGTGGGGCTTAAATGAATAGCTATTACCCCGACAACCAGCCAGTTCTACGCAGTACGTCACCTGCATTTCTGGGGAGATTGTATGCATTGTAAATCGTAAATATGGAAACCTGCTAGTTAGGTTATTACTTGGGTTAGTTCAAACTTGCCTTTTTATCGGCCAGCATCTTCTTGATGCGCATGGCCTTCATGGTGGCGAAGGCCTTGCGCCTTTTCAAAAGGCTCTCAGGGACCGCCGGAACCTTTTTTCTGCAACAGAGGCAACACTTTGTTTAGAGTAGCAAAAAACTGTTTAACATGGAAGTGACCGACTGAGGAATAATACCGTAACGGACCAAACATGTTGCGAAGGCTGTTAGTGTTAACTAGCAACGTCACCGAAAACTAGCCATTCCCAAACCGTGAGCCTGGCTTAGTAAATTAGCTAGTTAGTTTCGCCGGCCGAAGACAAGACGCCAAGTCTACATTGTGATATAGAGGGGATCAAACAGCGAAATATTCAGAAAATATACTTTGCAACTCATCGACAATATGTAAGTAACACTACGAGCCACGCATATAGCTTAAAACGTGCAAATTGATTCGCAAACCGGGCATGTTTATGCCCACATCCAGTCCGAGTCAACCAAATGAACAAAAAATATCGTAGAGTAGAAAACGTCACTCAACACTACCGACGCGACAAACATGTTCGTTAACTGACGATAAACAATTTCATGTCAAATAACGTAGGATTATTTGTTAAATTAGTAGATGGGCATAGATTCTGGCAGAGCAAAAATCACTCACTCTGCGTCCGCCATTGTGTCCACCGAGAAAGAGAATTTCCCTCATGCGCATGCGTGAGTTAAAGGGTTGTAGGACCCCAGTCGCTGTCTATTCAACTGCCTGAGAATAATTTGCTCCTGGCACTAATCTCGCAGTGTCCCCCCCTCCAGTGGCGATTTTAGCATGTCAATCTTGGTGGGGCAAACTCAACATGAGAAACGGTGAAACTGTTAGGGCCTACATAAAGCTGTCCCAACTGCAGAGCTTTCTTTTCAGCACCATGGAGTGAATCCTTACCACTGCTACACCTGGCAATTAGCGGAGCCTTGTCTGGCAACGAAACAGTTCATTCAGACTCATTTACTGCCTTTAAAAAAAAGACATAGCTGATATGGCTGACTTGCTTATACAAATGTGGTTTCTACTGACAATTGAGATGTACAAACTATGGCATAAGGGAACGATGAGCAGATAAGAAGCAATCTGTAATTTCGATTAAGACATTCATGAGCTAACTAAGCCAGGTGATAGCCTGATAGCCAGGTGTCGTCAATATAACTATTTGTTCAGCACTTTTGAAATGTACAGCTACAGAATTCAGAACATGGGCCGTTCTTACAGTATTCTCCCTGTACACCAAGTCAGAACCGTAGGATAAATAAAGGGGGCATATAAGCAGACAATGAAAGCTCTTATAATATTTGATGATGACATTTCTCTAAAACAGGCTATATGCTACATGTGCACCACCAGTCAGAACAGTAGGCTAAAATATGAGGGGGAAAGGGAGAAAATTATTAGGGTAAGGCACATTGGCTACTAACAGCTTAATACACAACATACACTTTGTATTACTTTCTTAGCTACAGTATACATATCTCCCTGGCATATTATATAATTTATGCAGCAGTATACAATACATTTTTGGACTCACCTTGTTGTGCTGTGCTCACTTGAACAGGAAGGTGGCACGGTGGTCCTTCTTGTGGGCAAATTTTGTCATCGAACTTTGTCATCAAAGCCTGGCATTCTCTGGCTTAATGGTGCTTTCAAGACAACTGAGAACTAGGAAAAAAACTATGTCGAATCATGACGTCAGTGATCTTCAGGTCGGAGCTTTAGAAAGAGGTCATAGTTCCCGACTTGGAATTCCGAGTTGGATGACCGTTTAAAACGTATTTTCCCAGTCTGAGCTAGTTTTTTTCAGAGTTCCCAGTTGTCTTGAACTCACTGAAGTCTGAGATGTCCCAGTTCCGAGTTTCCAATTGTTTTGAACGTGGCCAATGTATTTAACCTTTTCTGGCCCATTGTGTTGCATGTAAATGTTTATCCTTTTAAGCTTGGAAAAGATACCTTTAAACCCAGACTTGGACCACACACCCTCTCCACTGAATCGATGGCTTTGCAACGCTTGCAGTTAGCCACTGATTCCTTCCAAACCACTCATTGTTGAATTTGCGATTTCCAACTTGTTGTGTAATGTTTATGTCCAATGGCCGATGAGCACAGATACATTTTATCTATAATTTCTCTTCATATGGCAAGGCTTGAAAAGGATTTGCCAGTAGATTGTCGACTTGATTCATGATGATGACTGTTTGTCTAGCCTGCTAGCTAAGATTATGATGCTGACATGATCAGTCCAATCAAAGCTAGGGTAGATATAATGTGATTTGACTTAATTTTATCTGTGGCCAATGACCTTGAGCCATCTTGGATGGGCACTTCTAATGTAAATCTATGGCAGTACCCAAGGGGCTTGAATATTCGAGCTCTCCCTGTAGATGTTGCGTGACATAGTGTCCCCATGAGTGACAGAACGCTGAGCCAATCACGGAAAAACTAGAGAACATTACCAATCCCTACACTCAGTATTTTCCACTGGATGCCCCACCACCACCACAGAAAGCACTGAGCTAGGCTGGAATACCTGCATTTTGAAGCTGCCTTACTCAAGAAATCAAAAAAGAGACCATGTTTGTATGCGGCTTTATTAACTAAATTATTATTGTTTTTTACATTCTTTGCAAACTGATATATGACACGTATTAATGCCAAAATAACATGCAAAACAGGCAAAATAAATAAATATATATATATTTAGCTAAACAGGTGGGGCTCAAAAGAGGTGCTCCACCCCCTTAGTTTCAGGAAGAGAACTGTATTGAGATCAGGCTTTTCTTCGATAGCAAAATCAGCAGAATGTCAGCCCAGTTACATCTCGCTCCATAAACTGCTGGCCATTGGGCTTCCTCTCCCCACTTTATTTGGTGGGGAGTGGAAATTCCCACCGGATGCTTCAGATTTATACAGCCGGTGAAACATCTTACTCCTAGTTCTATCTGTGCTACCGGCACAGACAGAAATGGGTAACCTAGATAAGTCACGGGCTATAAATCTGATGCACGTTTTCTCACCATCAAATATGCTAGTGAGAGGAAGTCCAGTCGCGGGTAGTGGGAGAGGCTGTAACTAGGGGAGACTGGACCGACATTCTGCACATTTTGTCATCGATGAAACATCTGATCTCAATAAATGTTTCTGTTCCCAACACTAAAATATGTTACGAACACAGTGCACTGAGTTTTATAGACTTGACGCTTTGCCAAAACATTTTAAAAATCACGTTGTTTTCACAACGGAGGCGTTCCCTAACAGAAATATGCAAATAATTGCGACAACGCACCAATAGAATCTCGCTAACTCGTGCTTGGCTCTGCCCGCCTCCTTGCTTGTTCTGCCCACCTGTGCTTAATTTGCTCCCACTGTAAACGACGCAGATGAATTATCTTGGGTTAGTTATAAATATATGTGCTACCGGTGGACGCCTCCTTCTCCCGCCTGCTGTTTACCGGAGTCCTAGCTAGCTAGCACGCGCACAGTGTCTTATTCTTCTTCTTTTAAATGTTATTGGCGAATCGCAACCAACTGACAGTTGCATACACTGCCATCTACTGTACTGGAGTGTGAGGCAGGTCACGACCAATCTATACCACTATATTTTCTTAACTAACCCTGAATTTCTAATAAAATGAAAGAATTCCCCACAAACCTCACTACTCCCATCACCCCCACCCAAAAATACCACCCACTCCCCATTCCCGTCTGACCTCTGACCCTGTCAAACAACCTCTCCCTTTCTACATCATACAGTTCACAAAATAATAATACATTTTCAACCGTTTCCTCTACCATGCAGCCATTACACATTCCAGTACCATGTTTCCCTATTAATTTCAAAGATTAATACAATTCCGTATGCCCTACTCTCATCCTACACAACATAACCTCCTCCCTTCTGTTCCCATTATATGACACATTTTACATTTTTACATTTTAGTCATTTAGCAGACGCTCTTATCCAGAGCGA
Organism: Coregonus clupeaformis; assembly: GCF_020615455.1. NCBI lineage: Eukaryota > Metazoa > Chordata > Actinopteri > Salmoniformes > Salmonidae > Coregonus > Coregonus clupeaformis. Next base: position 57,080,818 of record NC_059198.1, on the reverse strand, counting down.
CTTACAGGAGCAATTAGGGTTAAGTGCCTTGCTCAAGGGCACATTTACGTCATTTAGCAGACGCTCTTATCCAGAGCGACTACAAATTGGTGCATTCACCCTATAGCCAGTGGGATAACCACTTTACAATTATACTTTTTTTTTTTTTTTGGGGGTAGAAGGATTACTTTATCCTATCCCAGGTGTTCCTTAAAGAGGTCTCCGGAAGGTGGTGAGTGACTCCGCTGTCCTGGCGTCGTGAGGGAGCTTGTTCCACCATTGGGGTGCCAGAGCAGCGAACAGCTTTGACTGGGCTGAGCGGGAACTATGCTTCCGCAGAGGAAGGGGAGCCAGCAGGCCAGAGGTGGATGAACGCAATGCCCTCGCCTGGGTGTAGGGACTGATCAGAGCCTGAAGGTACGGAGGTGCCGTTCCCCTCACTGCTCCATAGGCAAGCACCATGGTCTTGTAACGGATGCGAGCTTCAACTGGAAGCCAGTGGAGTGTGCGGAGGAGGGGGTGACGTGAGAGAACTTGGGAAGGTTGAACACCAGACGGGCTGCGGCATTCTGGATGAGTTGTAGGGGTTTAATGGCACAGGCAGGGAGCCCAGCCAACAGCGAGTTGCAGTAATCCAGACGGGAGATGACAAGTGCCTGGATTAGGACCTGTGCCGCTTCCTGTGTAAGGCAGGGTCGTACTCTCCGAATGTTGTAGAGCATGAACCTGCAGGATCGGGTCACCGCCTTGATGTTAGCGGAGAACGACAGGGTGTTGTCCAGGGTCACGCCAAGGCTCTTCGCACTCTGGGAGGAGGACACAACGGAGTTGTCAACCGACACTATCTCCCGTACAGATTTCCTTTTCTATAAAAATGTCTGCCCTTGCTACTTTCATCCTATATTCTCTGCCAGCAATCTAACCCAATTTCCCCTCTACCCAACTGCACCTGTATATCCACAATATTATTTTTCTCTGTTCTTTGTGCCGTTATGTCTACTATATCACTTCCATAAATGAGCCGCAATACAACAGAACTGAATTTCAATACCGTTTCTTTGTAACCATAACAACAGCATCATTATTTCTAACGTTCACGTTCTGACTTTCCAGATTTTAAATTACACAAAACTGATGCAGAGTGAACATATTACTACTCTTCTTGGTTGCACCTCTATTTTCTGCGACTTAGGTTCCATCCCTGCAGAACAGTTGATAACCATTGCTATAAATGCCAAAAATCCAATCTTACTGAAACATATATCCCTTGTTGGTTTATCCCTCTGTACTGGTACAGATCTACTCCTCCCACCACTCCTCTCAGGATCCCTCCCCCTTGACCCATCTTCCTCTACTTTCTTCCCTGCCTCCGCATACGACAACTTCTGCACCACTCTAACCCTGGAAACCTCAACCTGCCTCTCTCTCTCTCACACCGGACATGTCTGATCCCCAGCCCCATGGGAACCCCTACAATTAACACGTACCACTACTTTCCCCAATGCTACACATTCCTTGTCTCATTAAAGAGAGATTATAAATAAAGTGTTAAATAACTACATTATCTTTATCATGTGTGTTAAATAGTTAAGTAGTTATATTATTATATTACAGTCAACTTTGATGACCCCTATGTAAAAAATAATAATAATAACTGTAAGAATGGCTGGTAAACCTTTTTTGAGATGAGTGCCACTAGTAGCTCAGCTGGTAGAGCACGGCGCTTGTAACGCCAAGGTAGTGGGTTCGATCCCCGGGACCACCCATACACAAAAATGTATGCGCGCATGACTGTAAGTCGCATTGGATAAAAGCGTCTGCTAAATGGCATATTATTATTACATCACTAATCCAATGTCATTAACATCGCAAAGCATAACATGTCCAAATTATGCCAGCCACAACCTTGGAAAAACACTAGTCTACTGCATATTACAGTGAACTTTGATGGATTATAATTCAATTTTAACACAGTAAAATTGGATGGTAAACATTTTGTCATATGTCTGCGTGAATGAATGCATGAATTAAAATCCCTCAAAGTTCAAAGTTAATATGTTACTTCATATTACAGTGGACTTTGAGGGATTTTAATTAATTCATTCATTCATGCAGAATTCTGACAAAATGTTTACCATCCAATTGTACTGTGTTAATACTGAATTAGAATCCCTCAAATTTCACTATAATAGAACATAACAATTATTTTCCTCATCTTGGAGCTGGCTTAATACAGACATCGTACGGTATTCAATGGTCATCACACTGGATTAATGATCTACTAGTGACACATCTATATACAGTTCCAGGGTCAGTAGCTATATACAGGGTCCCTGTATATAGGGTCCCTGTATATAGCTACTGACCCTTGAACTGTCCCTGTATATAGCTACTGACCCTTGAACTGTCCCTGTATATAGCTACTGACCCTGGAACTGTCCCTGTATATAGCTACTGACCCTGGAACTGTCCCTGTATATAGCTACTGACCCTGGAACTGTCCCTGTATATAGCTGACTTACTTTCTCATGTTTTTCTTATTTCTATTTATTGTGTTTTTGTTCTACTTGACTTTCATATATATATATATATATATATATATATATATATATATATATATATATATATATATATATATATATATATATATATCACTGAGGCTGCTGAGGGGGGACGGCTCATAATAATGGCTGGAATGGAGTCAATGGAATGGCATCAAAAACATGTTTTTCACATGTTTGATTCCGTTCCATTGACTCCATTCCAGCCATTATTATGAGCCGTCCTCCCCTCAGCAGCCTCCAGTGATACAGTACTACTGATATTGATGACTGCATTGTTGGGAAAGAGCTAGCAAGAAAGGCATTGCACTGTACTTGTGCACCTGACAATAAAAACATGAAATTTGAAATATATATACGCTATACTTATTGAATAGAATTACAATTGATGTGTACATATTGACTGGTTTTACAAGATTTTGGATGACATTTGAATGTAACTTATAAAGTTTAATAACCTTAAATCAAACCGACATATTGTTCATGTAATAAACGAAAACAGTAAAATCGTCATCAGTGATAAAACGCTTTGTACAGGTGCCACATTTACAGTTAGGTTATCTTTAAAAAGTCCGAATGTTATTTTATTTAATAAAAAAATAAAACAAGGAAGACAATTAAAACATGTATTAAACAATGGCTAAAACATTTCCCCTCTATTTTCATTCATCTGACACCACTTCAAAAGTCCTACAGGTGGCACAAAAGAGCTCATCAATTCAGCCTCCAGTTTCCACTACGCGCCTTTCATTTGACTAAAAATAATCCGCCTTCTATTTCTGTCAGGCGCTGCGGCCCCCGTCCTATTGGGGTCCATTGACGGGCAAAGTGGTTAAAAAGCGCATTAGCCGCTGCTGTGTTATGAGAGCATTGCAGGTCTGTCGCTGCTGCAGATGGAAGGGCGAAACGCAGTGGCAGTGTCTACACGCAACTCCGTCCTTACTTAATCTATGCGCACTTCTGACAACTGGGACTGTTTGCGGGATCGGGAAGCAACTTGAGAAAACCAGCAACAAGTTTTCTAACATTTGTTGAGCATTGCATTCATTGATTCAGTTAATGGCTGCATGCTTTTGCTGTCTTGGGGTAGAGTAATTTATTTGAGAAAATCAAAAATCAGTCCAGTAGATCTCTATTCTATTTAGAGTGTTTTGAATTGACAGGATTCAGACCGTTGGTTTCACCGGCGATATTAGTTTAATTAGTTTACAAGTCATTTCGGTAGATAGCCTATTTATCACAACTTTGGCTGCTATAACTGACTTGTCATTTAAACCACAGTAAAGCAAACGGTGTGCACTTTCTATACAATATTATCTCCGTTTTGAATTTCTTTAATTATCTTGCTCATTGCCATCGCATTCAAGATGATGAATGCTATGGTCATTCTTGCGGAATTCTTCGTGGTCATCTTGAAAGTACTCTGGGCTTTTATCACCGCCGGGGCGAAATGGGTGGTGCGGCCGAAGGAGAAGAGTGTAGCGGGACAGGTGTGTGTGATCACCGGGGCTGGAAGCGGCCTCGGCCGGCTGTTCGCCAAGGAGTTCGCTCGAAGACGGGCTGTACTGGTGCTATGGGACATCAACAGCCAAAGCAACGAGGAGACCGCGGAGTTGGTGAGGGAAATCTACCGGGAGCTGGACAGTGAAACCCCGATGTCCAAAGACGGTGAGTTGCCTGAAAATATCTGTCATCCGATTTTTTCAACGCGATTATTTGGCTCATGAGCTTGATCAAATATTGTCTGGTCAGGAGGGTCACCATATACATTATTCTATTGATAACAATATGGTGTTTTTAAACCAACTAGCCTATTTACTGTCGACTCAGTTTATTAGCATTTAATTCTGAGTAGAACTTCATTCCGTACGCTAGGCGTGGGTACGGTGCACTCGCCACAGGGCAGCTCCCTGTTAAAGTCCTCTCTCTGGTCCTACACTGTGGGTTTGTGCTAGTAGCCTACCCTGTCATTGCCTATAGGGGCGAAAATGTATAGGCTCATATTTAATAATAATAATAATAATAATAATTATAATAATAATATATTTGACCTACACACAGAGTGCACTCAGCAGCTATAGAGGGCAGAAAATAATATGTTTCAGAACTGTTTAATGGCAATTAAAGGTTCTGACTTTCCCATCAACTTTAAATGAAAAGTTATTTTCCATGGCTTGATTTTAAATGTGTTATTACCTTATTCTGATTTGGACTGTCTATTTTGATTTTCTTGTCTGCCCTCCAGTGATGTACTCTAATACTGTGGTGTGGTTCATTCTCACTTCCTCTCTCTCCCTCCCTCCATCTATCCAGGAGCAGTCGGAGGGCTAGAGGAGGTTCTTCCGTTCCAGCCGCAGGTGTACACGTATGTGTGTGACGTGGGCAAGCGGGAGAGTGTGTACTCCACGGCGGAGAAGGTGCGTCGGGAGGTGGGAAACGTGGACATGTTGATAAACAACGCCGGCGTGGTCTCCGGTCACCATCTCCTGGAGTGTCCTGACGAGCTGATCGAACGCACCATGGTGGTCAACTGCCACGCACACTTCTGGGTGAGTCCCCCACGCCTACTGTACTGTCAGCCCTGTCCCCTGTCCCCCACGCCTACTGTACTGTCATCCCTGTCCACTGTCCCCCACGCCTACTGTACTGTCATCCCTGTCCACTGTCCCCCACGCCTACTGTACTGTCATCCATGTCCCCTGTCCCCCACGCCTACTGTACTGTCATCCCTGTCCCCTGTCCCCCACGCCTACTGTACTGTCATCCCTGTCCACTGTCCCCCACGCCTACTGTACTGTCATCCCTGTCCCCCACGCCTACTGTACTGTCATCCCTGTCCCCTGTCCCCCACGCCTACTGTACTGTCATCCCTGTCCCCTGTCCCCCATGCCTACTGTACTGTCATCCCTGTCCCCCACGCCTACTGTACTGTCATCCCTGTCCCCTGTCCCCCACGCCTACTGTACTGTCATCCCTGTCCCCCACGCCTACTGTACTGTCATCCCTGTCCCCCACGCCTACTGTACTGTCATCCCTGTCCCCCACGTCAACTTTACTGTCATCCCTGTCCCCCATACCTACTGTACTGTCATCCCTGTCTCCTGTCCCCATACCTAATCGACTGTCATCCCTGTCCCCCACGCCTACTTTACTGTCATCCTTGTCCCCCATGTCTACTGTACTGTCATCCCTGTCCCCATACCTACTGTACTGTCATCCCTGTCCCCCATGCCTACTTTACTGTCATCCCTGTCCCCTGTCCCCATACCTACTGTACTGTCATCCCTGTCCCCCATGCCTACTGTACTGTCATCCCTGTCCCCTATCCCCCATGCCTACTGTACTGTCATCCCTGTCCCCTGTCCCCAATGTCTACTGTACTGTCATCCCTGTCCCCCATGCCTACTGTACTGTCATCCCTGTCCCCTGTCCCCCATACCTACTGTACTGTCATCCCTCTCCCCTGTCCCCCATACCTGCTGTACTGTCATCCCTCTCCCCATACCTGCTGTACTGTCATCCCTCTCCCCATACCTACTTTACTGTCATCCCTGTCCCCTGTCCCCCATACCTACTGTACTGTCATCCATGTCCCCATACCTACTGTACTGTCATCCCTGTCCCCCATACCTACTGTACTGTCATCCCTGTCCCCATACCTACTGTACTGTCATCCCTGTCCCCTGTCCCCCATACCTAATCGACTGTCATCCCTGTCCCCCACGCCTACTTTACTGTCATCCCTGTCCCCCATGTCTACTGTACTGTCATCCCTGTCCCCCATGCCTACTGTACTGTCATCCCTGTCCCCATACCTACTGTACTGTCATCCCTGTCCCCCATACCTACTGTACTGTCATCCCTGTCCCCATACCTACTGTACTGTCATCCCTGTTCCTGGTCCCCATACCTACTGTACTGTCATCCCTGTCCCCCATGCCTACTGTACTGTCATCCCTGTCCCCTGTCCCCCATACCTACTGTACTGTCATCCCTGTCCCCTGTCCCCCACGCCTACTGTACTGTCATCCCTGTCCCCTATCCCTATCCCCTGTCCCCTGTCCCCTGTCCCTGTCCCCTATCCCTGTCCCCTGTCCCCTACCCCTCTCACTGCCTAGACCTCAGGTTGACCCTTCAGGACTCCCACCAACTAGGACTGGATCAACGATGTTGATATTTTATGGGGGTGTTTTAAATCCCCCGAGGCCAGTTTATTGGGTGGTAAACGGGGTTATTCCCTTCATTTACTGTATGATTCATTCAAATGATTGCTAGCCTTTAAGATCAATTCATTCAGGGTTGGAAAGATGAATAACTCTCTGAGAACGGCCATGTTGTCGATCATAAGGACCCACATAGTTTAAACATCTAATAGTATTTACTACTAAATCTACTCCAATCTGTCTGGATTATATTGTAGTAACAAAGTGACAGCATCCGTTCTGTACAAACTCTCACCTAAACTTGTCTCCATCTCAGAGTTTCCAGGATCAGTGATGATCATCACCTCCTTATACTGGCAGGGTGTTTACTGTTCTAGGAATGTCTCTCTCTCTCTCTCTCTCTACCTCTCTATCTCTCTCTCTCTCTCCGCTCTCTCTCGCTCTCGCTCTTCTCTCTCTCTCTTCTCTCTCCTCTCTCTCTCTCTCTCTCTACCGCTCTCGCTCTCCTCTCCTCTCCTCTTCTCTCTCTCTCCTCTCCTCTCTCTCTTTCTCTCTTTCTCTCCCTCTCTCTCTGTCTCTCACTCGCTCTCTCTTTCTGTTTCTCTCTCTCTCACTCGCTCTCTCTCTCTGTCTCTCACTCTCTCGCTCTCTCTCTCTCTCTTTGTCTCTCGCTCTCCTCTCCTCTCCTCTCTCCTCTCCTCTCTCTCTCTGTCTCTCGCTCTCTCGCTCCCTCCCTCTCTCTCTCTCTCTCTCTTTCTGTTTCTCTCTCTCTCTGTCTCTCACTCTCTCTCGCTCTCTCTCTCTCTTTCTCTTTGTCTCTCGCTCTCTCTCTCTCTCTCTCTCTCTCTTTCTGTTTCTCTCTCTTTCTGTTTCTCTCTCTTTCTGTTTCTCTCTCTCACTCTCTCATTCTCTCTCTCTCTCTCTCTCCTCCCAATGGTTCATTTAGGTGTTTGTGTCTTTCTCTGTGTGTGGAAAGTAAATGATGACCATAAATAGTTCCCATACGTTGCTCAGCTCTCCTCCAGTCACCATACGTTGCTCAGCTCTCCTCCAGTCACCATACGTTGCTCAGCTCTCCTCCAGTCACCATACGTTGCTCAGCTCTCCTCCAGTCACCATACGTTGCTCAGCTCTCCTCCAGTCACCATACGTTGCTCAGCTCTCCTCCAGTCACCATACGTTGCTCAGCTCTCCTCCAGTCACCATACGTTGCTCAGCTCTCCTCCAGTCACCATACGTTGCTCAGCTCTCCTTCAGTCACCATACGTTGCTCAGCTCTTCTCTCCTCCAGTCACCATACGTTGCTCAGCTCTTCTCTCCTCCAGTCACCATACGTTGCTCAGCTCTTCTCTCCTTCAGTCACCATACGTTGCTCAGCTCTTCTCTCCTCCAGTCACCATACGTTGCTCAGCTCTTCTCTCCTCCAGTCACCATACGTTGCTCAGCTCTCCTCTCCAGTCACCATACGTTGCTCAGCTCTCCTCTCCTCCAGTCACCATACGTTGCTCAGCTCTCCTCTCCTCCAGTCACCATACGTTGCTCAGCTCTCCTCCAGTCACCATACGTTGCTCAGCTCTCCTCTCCTCCAGTCACCATACGTTGCTCAGCTCTCCTCCAGTCACCATACGTTGCTCAGCTCTTCTCTCCTCCAGTCACCATACGTTGCTCAGCTCTCCTCCAGTCACCATACGTTGCTCAGCTCTCCTCCAGTCACCATACGTTGCTCAGCTCTCTTTCAGTCACCATACGTTGCTCTCCTCTCCAGTCACCATACGTTGCTCAGCTCTCCTCCAGTCACCATACGTTGCTCTCCTCTCCAGTCACCATACGTTGCTCAGCTCTCCTCCAGTCACCATACGTTGCTCAGCTCTCCTCCAGTCACCATACGTTGCTCAGCTCTCCTCCAGTCACCATACGTTGCTCAGCTCTCCTCCAGTCACCATACGTTGCTCAGCTCCTCTCCAGTCACCATACGTTGCTCAGCTCTCCTCCAGTCACCATACGTTGCTCAGCTCTCCTCCAGTCACCATACGTTGCTCTTCTCTCCTCCAGTCACCATACGTTGCTCAGCTCTCCTCCAGTCACCATACGTTGCTCAGCTCTCCTCCAGTCACCATACGTTGCTCAGCTCTCCTCCAGTCACCATACGTTGCTCAGCTCTCCTCCAGTCACCATACGTTGCTCAGCTCTCCTCCAGTCACCATGCGTTGCTCAGCTCTCCTCCAGTCACCATACGTTGCTCAGCTCTCCTCCAGTCACCATACGTTGCTCAGCTCTTCTCTCCTCCAGTCACCATACGTTGCTCAGCTCTCCTCTCCTCTACCAGCCTCAGAAAGAGAGAGTGGTGGGCTGGGCTGGGTTTGATGTTGTTACAACTGAAGCCAGCTGTTTGGCAGGCAGACAGAGAGAAACTGCATCCCATATGGCACCCTATTCCTATGGGCCCTGGTCAAAAATAGTGCACTACTTAGGGAATAGGGTGCCATTTGGAAGGCAGGCATAGACTGATGATCCCACTGGTATGTCAATCCCCTCTGCACTGCCCTGAGCTCACTGACATATCCCCCACTTCCGCCAGGAGAGAGAGGGGGATGGGGAAGAGGGAGAAGCGTTGGCTCCCACACGGCATGTCTCTCCATCCACTGTAGCTCTCTCAGACCTCTTTAGGCCATTGGATAGGATAGTCCTTCCTGGTACCTTGGCTCCCCCCCCCCCCGCCTGCCTGCTCTATCCCCTACATAGTGTACCATGGGTCCTGGTCATTAGTAGTGCACTATATAGGGAATAGTGTGCCATTTGAGACGCAGTCCTGTGTTCTCCATTTGTTTTCCCTCTTCCTCGCTTGCCAACATGAATATTTATCTTAAAGACTAGATGTACCTGGGACAGGACGGAGGAGAATGTGCACAGCTCTGTCCTAGTTGTAGCGATGATGATGAACGGGAGGCTCCCAGGCAAACTAACTGGGGTGCAGACAGGCAGACAGGCAGGCAGGCAGGCAGACAGACAGGCAGACAGACAGACAGACAGGCAGACAGACAGACAGACAGGCACTCAATCTGCTTGGCCAGAGTAGTTAATTAAAAGCCCATTGAACGGGCACATCCTGTCTGCGGGGGGTGTTAGTAAACTAGACCATTCTGATGGCTGCTTAGAGCATTGTTTAGGAGATGACCCCCCTGTGGTGAGGCAGTTATGAAGGGGGGGTATTTGTTTAGAAACCTGCAGAGAGCCGACTTACTCTGAAGAACCAGGAGGCTTTTTATAGCACAGGTTGCTTCACAATCACAATCGGCCATATTTCTTAGTGTTTGTTTACATGTGGTGGTGATGAAGGATGTGTTGATCAGAGTGGGTGTTTGTTTACTGCTCCCTAATGCCGCAGAGACCGTCTGATTCGTTCTCAGGGCTTTGAGTGGAGAGACCGTCTGATTCGTTCTCAGGGCTTTGAGTGGAGAGACCGTCTGATTCGTTCTCAGGGCTTTGAGTGGAGAGACCGTCTGATTCGTTCTCAGGGCTTTGAGTGGAGAGACCGTCTGATTCGTTCTCAGTGACACCATGAAACCATGTGATGTGATTCTAAAAAATGAGCATGAACAATATCTTGTCTGTTCAATGGACCATGTAGGAGACCGGTTATGTATGACCAATCTATTAACAGTGAAGATTCCCTATTTGCAATAGATTTTTAACTGTACCCAGTTCCCATAGGAGTTGTTGAAAATAGTGCACTATATTTTGGAATAGGGAGACATTTGGGATTCCCTGAGTGAGGGATCCAGTGGTGTAGTGGTAGTAGTCTGCATTCTCATTAGGGTTAGGGCTGTAGTGGTTAGGGTTAGGGCTGTAGTGGTTAGGGTTAGGGTTAGGGCTGTAGTGGTTAGGGCTGTAGTGGTTAGGGTTAGGGCTGTAGTGGTTAGGGCTGTAGTGGTTAGGGTTAGGGCTGTAGTGGTTAGGGCTGTAGTGGTTAGGGTTAGGGCTGTAGTGGTTAGGGTTAGGGCTGTAGTGGTTAGGGTTAGGGCTGTAGTGGTTATGGTTGTAGTGGTTAGGGTTAGGGCTGTAGTGGTTAGGGTTGTAGTGGTTAGGGTTAGGGCTGTAGTGGTTAGGGTTAGGGCTGTAGTGGTTAGGGCTGTAGTGGTTAGGGCTGTAGTGGTTAGGGTTGTAGTGGTTAGGGTTGTAGGGGTTAGGGCTGTAGTGGTTAGGGGTTAGGGCTGTAGTGGTTAGGGTTGTAGTGGTTAGGGTTAGGGTTGTAGTGGTTAGGGCTGTAGTGGTTAGGGTTGTAGTGGTTAGGGTTAGGGCTGTAGTGGTTAGGGCTGTAGTGGTTAGGGTTGTAGTGGTTAGGGTTGTAGGGGTTAGGGCTGTAGTGGTTAGGGTTAGGGTTGTAGTGGTTAGGGTTAGGGCTGTAGTGGTTAGGGCTGTAGTGGTTAGGGCTGTAGTGGTTAGGGTTGTAGTGGTTAGGGCTGTAGTGGTTAGGGTTAGGGCTGTAGTGGTTAGGGCTGTAGTGGTTAGGGTTAGGGCTGTAGGGGTTAGGGCTGTAGTGGTTAGGGTTAGGGTTGTAGTGGTTAGGGCTGTAGTGGTTAGGGTTAGGGCTGTAGTGGTTAGGGTTAGGGCTGTAGTGGTTAGGGCTGTAGTGGTTAGGGTTGTAGTGGTTAGGGTTAGGGCTGTAGTGGTTAGGGCTGTAGTGGTTAGGGCTGTAGTGGTTAGGGTTAGGGTTGTAGTGGTTAGGGTTGTAGTGGTTAGGGTTAGGGCTGTAGTGGTTAGGGCTGTAGTGGTTAGGGTTAGGGCTGTTAGGGTTAGGGCTGTAGTGGTTAGGGTTAGGGTTGTAGTGGTTAGGGTTGTAGTGGTTAGGGCTGTAGTTGTTAGGGCTGTAGTGGTTAGGGCTGTAGTGGTTAGGGCTGTAGGGGTTAGGGCTGTAGTGGTTAGGGCTGTAGTGGTTAGGGTTAGGGCTGTAGTGGTTAGGGTTAGGGCTGTAGTGGTTAGGGCTGTAGTGGTTAGGGCTGTAGTGGTTAGGGTTAGGGCTGTAGTGGTTAGGGTTGTAGTGGTTAGGGTTAGGGCTGTAGTGGTTAGGGCTGTAGTGGTTAGGGCTGTAGTGGTTAGGGCTGTAGTGGTTAGGGTTAGGGCTGTAGTGGTTAGGGCTGTAGTGGTTAGGGTTAGGGCTGTAGTGGTTAGGGTTAGGGCTGTAGTGGTTAGGGTTGTAGTGGTAGTATTCTCATTAGGGCTGTTCCTGCTTCTGTTTTCTCTTGTTCTTTGCGGAGGGACGGCGGGACGGAGGGAGGGAGGGAGGGAGGGAGGGCAGTGTGGGTAGGGAGGGAGGGCAGTGTGGGTAGGGAGGGAGGGCAGTGTGGGTAGATGAAAGCAGGGACTAATGAATGGGGACAGACCAGTGTGTCAGAATGGAGGATGTGGTCCATTAGAGACACCAGTTGCTGCGGTTCTGGAACCTGATTTGCCTTGGCTATTAATATGGAGATTTCTGCGCACGTAGGGCTCTGGTCAAAAGTAGTGCACTATGTAGGGAATAGGGTGCCATTTGGGACTCAACCATCCTCTCTTCTCTTACACAAACACATGCAAGCCGGTGTCGTAGGTCACTACATGCAGATGGTCTATCACACAAAGCTTTGATATGTGTTGTGTATGTAGGCCACAGCAGGTTTTACAGAAAGAACTAAAGTACTTCTCCATATTATATGACTCAACAACTAACCACAAATGTGATTTAGTGCTAGTCATATATATATATATAGTTGAGTAGGACGTTAAAACCAGTTTAGGGGATATGGTGCTTTCTAAAGCTTTAGACTCATAGTGGTTTTGGCACTTTGTGGATATTACTGAACAGGACATTTTATTTCCTCCACACAGTGTTTGCCAAAAGAAGGGATTAAAATCAGGGGGAGAGAGTGGTCCAGTTCTTGTGTTTCAGTTTTTGTTTACAGAGGAAGGGAGGGAATTGCTCTGCTGCTTTCTCAAGACTGTCATCTCTCTGTTTGGAGATAAACAGGCAAAAGCACATTTCTCCTCCATGTCTGTTCGAGGTTCATGTTTTCTGTGGAAAAAGTACGAATAAAAAAATAAAATACATAATTCTGTTTTCTTTCTATGTCTAGCATTTACTGGTTATTATTCCAACGGCTATCCCACAGGCTGGCAGTAGCTCAGCCCACCCAGGGTAACAGTTGCAGATGATTATCAGATAATGTTCTGCCCCCGAAACTCTTGTAAAGTGTCTATCGAGAGTCCAAAACGCGTACACGTACGCACAGCAGGGGTTGTAGAGTCTTGGGACCGTTGCCTTTCATACTTTTCTCCTTCTCAGCACGGCTCAAGCAATTTATCCAACTGTCAACACATTAAAATTAATAGAGGAGGCGTACGCGGAGCAGCGTTGGTTGAGAATTTTTGGGGGAGGTGCACGTTCGGGCTGCGCGTCCCCCACGGACGGTGGTTTCAGAGCCGCAAACCCATGTCGCAATGGGGGAGGTCGGACTATCGCGTCAATGAGTCTGGCCCTTACAGTGAAGTTTGAAGTCTCCCTCTCTGGCCTCTCAACCAACACCAGCCGTTTCCTCCACTCCCTTCTCTTTCTCTGCTCCAACATGACCTGGCAGTGGGTTCACTGCACTGACTCCATCTGAAACGCTCCAACGAGTGTGGAAACCAGACGAAGGGAGAGACTGAGGGAGAGACGGAGCAGGGGAAGGGCAGAGTCCAGATGGGAGAAGGAGGGGGGTTGCTGAGAGAGGGATAGAGAGTGTGTGCGCGCGTTGTTGGATAGCACGGTGGGAATGGAGCGCCGATGGAGACGTGAGCAGGAAGTGGGTGGTTATCTAAGCATGAGTCTGCCAGGCTATACAGACATACATACACACATACAGTGCCCTCCCCCGTCTCCACCATGGGTCCCGGATGGTCCCTGGTGGTCCCAAGGCCTGATTCAGAGGCCCATCCCGGCCTAGGATGGGTGCAGCTGTATGCGAGCCACTGGGCCCAGCTCTGACCAGTCACGGATCAGACCGCACTTCCTGGGCCCAGCTCTGACCAGTCACGGATCAGACAGCACTTCCCGGCCCAGCTCTGTACCAGTCACGGATCAGACAGCACTTCCCGGCCCAGCTCTGACCAGTCACGGATCAGACAGCACTTCCCGGCCCAGCTCTGTACCAGTCACGGATCAGACAGCACTTCCCGGCCCAGCTCTGTACCAGTCACGGATCAGACAGCACTTCCCTTTATTCTTGTGTTTGAGGGAGAGGTGGGGAGAGGCTATAGGGACACGCCTGGTGCCCAAATGGATGACGTGTGTCGCACAGCTGAGAGTCGAGTGTGGAAACGAATGGATTCGGTTCAGTCAGTTGTCCTGATAAGCCTTTCCCAGTAGTGGCCTGGTAGTGAGAATCAGAGTAAATGGATATGGAACGTTCTGGCTAGATTACAGAGAGGATGTACAGAGGTTTCAGGCTTCACTCATTCACAGTTTAGTCATTTAGCAGACGCTCTTATCCAGAACAAGTTACAGTAGTGAGGTCCTCTTGTGAATTGTGGTTTAAGTAGTGGAAATAACCCTAGATAAGTCAGTTACCAATATATTGATCAGGGTATTAACAGGTGTGTGAGATGCAGTGTTCCTCTCCTATCTCACCGTGCTCATGTAGTGGAAGTTAATCTTGTCTCACTAAGCTCCCTGGAGAGCGGCGTGGCTCCCTGGAGAGCGGCGTGGCTCCCTGGAGAGCGGCGTGGTGAGAACAAAGAGAGAGAGTGAGAGAGGAAAAGAAGGAAGGCCGTCACTTCCTGTCCCGTCCCGTCACGTCCCGTCACTTCCTGTCTCGTCCTGTCACTTCCTACAGGCTAGATTAGAGGAGAGTGTAATGGTGAGCTGCTATCTGACCCACTTATGTGACAATTGGTTTCTTGTCTGCGGATCATGGGCTTGACGTGATGCCAAGTGACAGGAGCTAAGTTCCCCTCCCTGCATTCCTGCCCGGACCAGAGAAAGGAGCCAGCCAGGCAGAAGGGTCGTACTTGACTGGTTTTATATGGGCCATCCCTGGGCTCAGTGCACCTGTAGGCTAGGCTGGTTGGCTGGGCTGGATGTGGTTGGAGGGAGTTAGCGATTAGGGTATTGTGTGTGTGTGTGTGTCTGTTTGGCAGAGTTAAGCTAGAGCAGAGTTAAGGTAGAGTTTGCGTAGAGGTAGAGTTTGAGTAGAGGTAGAGTGAGTAGAGTTTGAGTAGAGGTAGAGTTTGAGTAGAGGTAGAGTGAGTAGAGTTTGAGTAGAGTTTGAGTAGAGTTTGAGTAGAAGTAGAGTTTGAGTAGAGTTTGAGTAGAGGTAGAGTTTGAGTAGAGGTAGAGTAGAGGTAGCGTTTGAGTAAAGTTTGAGTAGAGGTAGAGGTTGAGGTAGAGGTAGAGTTTGAGTAGAGTTTGAGTAGAGGTAGAGTTTGAGTAGAGTTTGAGTAGAAGTAGAGTAGAGGTAGAGTTTGAGTAGAGTTTGAGTAGAAGTAGAGTAGAGTTTGAGTAGAGTTTGAGTAGAGGTAGAGTTTGAGTAGAAGTAGAGTAGAGTTAAGGTATAGTTTGAGTAGAGTTTGAGTAGAGGTAGAGTTTGAGTAAAGTTTGAGTAGAGATAGAGTTTGAGTAGAGTTTGAGTAGAGGTAGAGTTTGAGTAGAGTTTGAGTAGAAGTAGAAGTGGAGTAGAGTTTGAGTAGAGGTAGAGTTTGAGTAGAGGTAGAGTTTGAGTAGAGGTAGAGTTTGAGTAGAAGTAGAGTAGAGTTTGAGTAGAGGTAGAGTTTGAGTAGAGGTAGAGTAGAGGTAGCGTTTGAGTAAAGTTTGAGTAGAGGTAGAGGTAGAGTTTGAGTAGAGTTTGAGTAGAGGTAGAGTTTGAGTAAAGTTTGAGTAGAGGTAGAGTGAGTAGAGTTTGAGTAGAGGTATAGTTTGAGTAGAGTTTGAGTAGAAGTAGAGTAGAGTTAAGGTATAGTTTGAGTAGAGGTAGAGTTTGAGTAGAGGTAGAGTAGAGGTAGCGTTTGAGTAAAGTTTGAGTAGAGGTAGAGGTTGAGGTAGAGGTTGAGGTAGAGGTTGAGGTAGAGGTTGAGGTAGAGGTTGAGTAGAGTTTGAGTAGAGTTTGAGTAGAGGTAGAGTTTGAGTAGAGGTAGAGTTTGAGTAGAGTTTGAGTAGAGTTTGAGTAGAGGTAGAGTTTGAGTAGAGTTTGAGTAGAAGTAGAAGTGGAGTAGAGTTTGAGTAGAGGTAGAGTTTGAGTAGAGGTAGAGTAGAGGTAGCGTTTGAGTAAAGTTTGAGTAGAGGTAGAGGTTGAGGTAGAGGTTGAGGTAGAGGTTGAGGTAGAGGTTGAGGTAGAGTTTGAGTAGAGTTTGAGTAGAGTTTGAGTAGAGGTAGAGTTTGAGTAAAGTTTGAGTAGAGATAGAGTTTGAGTAGAGTTTGAGTAGAGGTAGAGTTTGAGTAGAGTTTGAGTAGAAGTAGAAGTGGAGTAGAGTTTGAGTAGAGGTAGAGTTTGAGTAGAGTTTGAGTAGAGGTAGAGTTTGAGTAGAGGTAGAGTTTGAGTAGAAGTAGAGTAGAGTTTGAGTAGAGGTAGAGTTTGAGTAGAGGTAGAGTAGAGGTAGCGTTTGAGTAAAGTTTGAGTAGAGGTAGAGGTAGAGTTTGAGTAGAGTTTGAGTAGAGGTAGAGTTTGAGTAAAGTTTGAGTAGAGGTAGAGTGAGTAGAGTTTGAGTAGAGGTATGAGTTTGAGTAGAAGTAGAGTAGAGTTAAGGTATAGTTTGAGTAGAGGTAGAGTTTGAGTAGAGGTAGAGTAGAGGTAGCGTTTGAGTAAAGTTTGAGTAGAGGTAGAGGTTGAGGTAGAGGTTGAGGTAGAGGTTGAGGTAGAGGTTGAGGTAGAGTTTGAGGTAGAGTTTGAGTAGAGGTTGAGTAGAGGTAGAGTTTGAGTAGAGTTTGAGTAGAGGTAGAGTTTGAGTAGAGTTTGAGTAGAGTTTGAGTAGAGTTTGAGTATAGGTAGAGTTTGAGTAGAGTTTGAGTAGAAGTAGAGTTTGAGTAGAGGTAGAGTTTGAGCAGAGTTTGAGCAGAGTTTGAGTAGAGTTTGAGTAGAGGTAGAGTTTGAGTAGAGATTGAGTAGAAGTAGAAGTAGAGTAGAGTTTGAGTAGAAGTAGAGTTTGAGTAGAGGTAGAGTTTGAGCAGAGTTTGAGTAGAGTTTGAGTAGAGATTGAGTAGAGTAGAGTTTGAGTAGAGGTAGAGTTTGAGTAGAGATAGAGTTTGAGTAGAGTTTGAGTAGAAGTAGAGTAGAGTTAAGGTATAGTTTGAGTAGAAGTAGAGTTTGAGTAGAGTTTGAGTAGAGGTAGAGTTTGAGTAGAGTTTGAGTAGAAGTAGAAGTAGAGTAGAGTTTGAGTAGAGGTAGAGTTTGAGTAAAGGTAGAGTTTGAGTAGAGGTAAAGTGAGTAGAGTTTGAGTAGAGGTAGAGTTTGAGTAGAGGTAGAGTTTGAGTAGAGGTAGAGTTTGAGTAGAGTTTGAGTAGAGGTAGAGTTTGAGTAGAGTTTGAGTAGAGGTAGAGTTTGAGTAGAGTTTGAGTAGAAGTAGAGTAGAGTTTGAGTAGAAGTAGAGTAGAGTTAAAGTATAGTTTGAGTAGAGGTAGAGTTTGAGTAGAGGTAGAGTTTGAGTAGAGGTAGAGTTTGAGTAGAGTTTGAGTAGAGGTAGAGTTTGAGTAGAGGTAGAAATTGAGTAGAGGTTGAGTAGAGGTTGAGTAGAGGTAGAGGTTGAGTAGAGGTAGAGGTTGAGTAGAGTTTGAGTAGAGGTAGAGTTTGAGTAGAGGTAGAGTTTGAGTAGAGGTAGAGTTTGAGTAGAGGTAGAGTTTGAGTAGAGGTAGAGGTTGAGTAGAGTTTGAGTAGAGGTAGAGTTTGAGTAGAGGTAGAGATTGAGTAGAGTTTGAGTAGAGGTAGAGTTTGAGTAGAGGTAGAGTTTGAGTAGAGTTTGAGTAGAGGTAGAGTTTGAGTAGAGGTAGAGTTTGAGTAGAGGTAGAGTTTGAGTAGAGTTTGAGTAGAGGTAGAGTTTGAGTAGAGTTTGAGTAGAGGTAGAGTTTGAGTAGAGGTAAAGTTTGAGTAGAGTTTGAGTAGAGATAGAGTTTGAGTAGAGGTAGAGTTTGAGTAGAGGTAGAGGTTGAGTAGAGGTAGAGTTTGAGTAGAGGTAGAGTTTGAGTAGAGGTAGAGTTTGAGTAGAGGTAGAGTTTGAGTAGAGTTTGAGTAGAGGTAGAGTTTGAGTAGAGTTTGAGTAGAGGTAGAGTTTGAGTAGAGTTTGAGTAGAGGTAGAGTTTGAGTAGAGGTAGAGTTTGAGTAGAGGTAGAGTTTGAGTAGAGGTAGAGTTTGAGTAGAGGTAGAGTTTGAGTAGAGGTAGAGTTTGAGTAGAGGTAGAGTTTGAGTAGAGGTAGAGTTTGAGTAGAGTTTGAGTAGAGGTAGAGTTTGAGTAGAGTTTGAGTAGAGGTAGAGTTTGAGTAGAGTTTGAGTAGAGGTAGAGTTTGAGTAGAGGTAGAGTTTGAGTAGAGGTAGAGTAGAGGTAGAGTTTGAGTAGAGGTAGAGTTTGAGTAGAGGTAGAGGTTGAGTAGAGGTAGAGGTTGAGTAGAGGTAGAGTTTGAGTAGAGGTAGAGTTTGAGTAGAGGTAGAGTTTGAGTAGAGGTAGAGTTTGAGTGGAGTTTGAGTAGAGGTAGAGTTTGAGTAGAGGTAGAGTTTGAGTAGAGTTTGAGTAGAGTTTGAGTAGAGGTAGAGTTTGAGTAGAGGTAGAGTTTGAGTAGAGTTTGAGTAGAGGTAGAGGTTGAGTAGAGGTAGAGGTTGAGTAGAGGTTGAGTAGAGGTAGAGTTTGAGTAGAGTTTGAGTAGAGGTAGAGTTTGAGTAGAGGTAGAGTTTGAGTAGAGTTTGAGTAGAGGTAGAGTTTGAGTAGAGGTAGAGTTTGAGTAGAGGTAGAGTTTGAGTAGAGGTAGAGTTTGAGTAGAGGTAGAGGTAGAGTTTGAGTAGAGGTAGAGTTTGAGTAGAGGTAGTTTGAGTAGAGGTAGAGTTTGAGTAGAGGTAGAGTAGAGGTAGAGTTTGAGTAGAGGTAAAGTGGGTAGAGTTTGAGTAGAGGTAGAGTAGAGTTAAGGTATAGTTTGAGTAGAGTTTGAGTAGAGGTATAGTTTGAGTAGAAGTAGAGTAGAGTTAAGGTATAGTTTGAGTAGAGGTAGAGTTTGAGTAGAGGTAGAGTTTGAGTAGAAGTAGAGTTTGAGTAGAGTTTGAGTAGAGGTAGAGTTTGAGTAGAGGTAGAGGTTGAGTAGAGGTTGAGTAGAGGTTGAGTAGAGGTTGAGTAGAGTTTGAGTAGAGGTAGAGTTTGAGTAGAGTTTGAGTAGAGGTAGAGTTTGAGTAGAGGTAGAGTTTGAGTAGAGTTTGAGTAGAGGTTGAGTAGAGGTAGAGTTTGAGTAGAGGTAGAGTAGAGTTTGAGTAGAGGTAGAGTTTGAGTAGAGGTAGAGTAGAGTTTGAGTAGAGGTAGAGGTTGAGTAGAGGTTGAATAGAGGTTGAGTAGAGGTTGAGTAGAGGTAGAGGTTGAGTAGAGGTAGAGGTTGAGTAGAGGTAGAGTTTGAGTAGAGTTTGAGTAGAGGTAGAGGTTGAGTAGAGGTAGAGTTTGAGTAGAGTTTGAGTAGAGGTAGAGGTAGAGTTTGAGTAGAAGTTGAGTAGAGGTAGAGTTTGAGTAGAAGTTGAGTAGAGGTAGAGGTTGAGTAGAGGTAGAGTTTGAGTAGAGTTTGAGTAGAGGTAGAGTTTGAGTAGAGGTAGAGTTTGAGTAGAGGTAGAGTTTGAGTAGAAGTAGAGTTTGAGTAGAGTTTGAGTAGAGGTAGAGTTTGAGTAGAGGTAGAGGTTGAGTAGAGGTTGAGTAGAGGTTGAGTAGAGGTTGAGTAGAGGTTGAGTAGAGGTTGAGTAGAGGTAGAGTTTGAGTAGAGGTAGAGGTAGAGTTTGAGTAGAGGTAGATTTTGAGTAGAGGTAGTTTGAGTAGAGGTAGAGTTTGAGTAGAGTTTGAGTAGAGTTTGAGTAGAGGTAGAGTTTGAGTAGAAGTAGAGGTAGAGTTTGAGTAGAAGTAGAGTTTGAGTAGAGGTAGAGTTTGAGTAGAGGTAGAGTTTGAGTAGAGGTAGAGTAGAGGTAGAGTTTGAGTAGAGGTTGAGTAGAGGTAGAGTTTGAGTAGAGGTAGAGTAGAGTTTGAGTAGAGGTAGAGGTTGAGTAGAGGTTGAATAGAGGTTGAGTAGAGGTTGAGTAGAGGTTGAGTAGAGGTAGAGGTTGAGTAGAGGTTGAGTAGAGGTTGAGTAGAGGTAGAGGTTGAGTAGAGGTTGAGTAGAGGTAGAGTTTGAGTAGAGGTAGAGTAGAGTTTGAGTAGAGTTTGAGTAGAGGTAGAGGTTGAGTAGAGGTTGAATAGAGGTTGAGTAGAGGTTGAGTAGAGGTAGAGGTTGAGTAGAGGTTGAGTAGAGGTAGAGGTTGAGTAGAGGTAGAGGTTGAGTAGAGGTAGAGTTTGAGTAGAGTTTGAGTAGAGGTAGAGGTTGAGTAGAGGTAGAGTTTGAGTAGAGTTTGAGTAGAGGTAGAGGTAGAGTTTGAGTAGAAGTTGAGTAGAGGTAGAGTTTGAGTAGAGTTTGAGTAGAGGTAGAGGTTGAGTAGAGGTAGAGTTTGAGTAGAGTTTGAGTAGAGGTAGAGTTTGAGTAGAGGTAGAGTTTGAGTAGAGTTTGAGTAGAGGTAGAGTTTGAGTAGAGGTAGAGTTTGAGTAGAGGTAGAGTGAGTAGAGTTTGAGTAGAGGTAGAGTTTGAGTAGAATTTGAGTAGGGGTAGAGTAGAGTTAAGGTAGAGTTTGAGTAGAAGTAGAGTAGAGTAAAGGTATAGTTTGAGTAGAAGTAGAGTTTGAGTAGAGTTTGAGTAGAGGTAGAGTTTGAGTAGAGGTAGAGTTTGAGTAGAGGTTGAGTAGAGGTAGAGGTTGAGTAGAGTTTGAGTAGAGGTAGAGGTTGAGTAGAGTTTGAGTAGAGGTAGAGGTTGAGTAGAGTTTGAGTAGAGGTAGAGGTTGAGTAGAGTTTGAGTAGAGGTAGAGTTTGAGTAGAGGTAGAGGTAGAGTTTGAGTAGAGTTTGAGTAGAGTTTGAGTAGAGTTTGAGTAGAGTTTGAGTAGAGGTAGAGGTAGAGTTTGAGTAGAGGTAGATTTTGAGTAGAGGTAGTTTGAGTAGAGGTAGAGTTTGAGTAGAGTTTGAGTAGAGTTTGAGTAGAGGTAGAGTTTGAGTAGAAGTAGAGGTAGAGTTTGAGTAGAAGTAGAGTTTGAGTAGAGGTAGAGTTTGAGTAGAGGTAGAGTTTGAGTAGAGGTAGAGTAGAGGTAGAGTTTGAGTAGAGGTTGAGTAGAGGTAGAGTTTGAGTAGAGGTAGAGTAGAGTTTGAGTAGAGGTAGAGGTTGAGTAGAGGTTGAATAGAGGTTGAGTAGAGGTTGAGTAGAGGTTGAGTAGAGGTAGAGGTTGAGTAGAGGTTGAGTAGAGGTAGAGTTTGAGTAGAGGTAGAGTAGAGTTTGAGTAGAGTTTGAGTAGAGGTAGAGGTTGAGTAGAGGTTGAATAGAGGTTGAGTAGAGGTAGAGGTTGAGTAGAGGTTGAGTAGAGGTAGAGGTTGAGTAGAGGTAGAGGTTGAGTAGAGGTAGAGTTTGAGTAGAGTTTGAGTAGAGGTAGAGGTTGAGTAGAGGTAGAGTTTGAGTAGAGTTTGAGTAGAGGTAGAGGTAGAGTTTGAGTAGAAGTTGAGTAGAGGTAGAGTTTGAGTAGAGTTTGAGTAGAGGTAGAGGTAGAGTTTGAGTAGAGTTTGAGTAGAGTTTGAGTAGAGGTAGAGTTTGAGTAGAGGTAGAGTTTGAGTAGAGTTTGAGTAGAGGTAGAGTTTGAGTAGAGGTAGAGTTTGAGTAGAGGTAGAGTGAGTAGAGTTTGAGTAGAGGTAGAGTTTGAGTAGAGTTTGAGTAGGGGTAGAGTAGAGTTAAGGTAGAGTTTGAGTAGAAGTAGAGTAGAGTAAAGGTATAGTTTGAGTAGAAGTAGAGTAGAGTTTGAGTAGAGGTAGAGTTTGAGTAGAGTTTGAGTAGAGGTAGAGTTTGAGTAGAGGTAGAGTTTGAGTAGAGGTTGAGTAGAGGTAGAGGTTGAGTAGAGTTTGAGTAGAGGTAGAGGTTGAGTAGAGTTTGAGTAGAGGTAGAGGTTGAGTAGAGTTTGAGTAGAGGTAGAGTTTGAGTAGAGGTAGAGGTAGAGTTTGAGTAGAGTTTGAGTAGAGTTTGAGTAGAGTTTGAGTAGAGTTTGAGTAGAGGTAGAGGTAGAGTTTGAGTAGAGGTAGAGTTTGAGTATAGGTAGAGTTTGAGTAGAGTTTGAGTAGAGGTAGAGTTTGAGTAGAGGTAGAGTTTGAGTAGAGGTAGAGTTTGAGTAGAGTTTGAGTAGAGGTAGAGTTTGAGTAGAGGTAGAGTTTGAGTAGAGGTAGAGTGAGTAGAGTTTGAGTAGAGGTAGAGTTTGAGTAGAATTTGAGTAGGGGTAGAGTAGAGTTAAGGTAGAGTTTGAGTAGAAGTAGAGTAGAGTAAAGGTATAGTTTGAGTAGAAGTAGAGTTTGAGTAGAGTTTGAGTAGAGGTAGAGTTTGAGTAGAGGTAGAGTTTGAGTAGAGGTTGAGTAGAGGTAGAGGTTGAGTAGAGTTTGAGTAGAGGTAGAGGTTGAGTAGAGTTTGAGTAGAGGTAGAGGTTGAGTAGAGTTTGAGTAGAGGTAGAGGTTGAGTAGAGTTTGAGTAGAGGTAGAGTTTGAGTAGAGGTAGAGGTAGAGTTTGAGTAGAGTTTGAGTAGAGTTTGAGTAGAGTTTGAGTAGAGTTTGAGTAGAGGTAGAGGTAGAGTTTGAGTAGAGGTAGATTTTGAGTAGAGGTAGTTTGAGTAGAGGTAGAGTTTGAGTAGAGTTTGAGTAGAGTTTGAGTAGAGGTAGAGTTTGAGTAGAAGTAGAGGTAGAGTTTGAGTGAGAAGTAGAGTTTGAGTGAGGGAGTTTGAGTAGAGGTAGAGTTTGAGTGAGGTAGAGTAGAGGTAGAGTTTGAGTAGAGGTTGAGTAGAGGTAGAGTTTGAGTAGAGGTAGAGTAGAGTTTGAGTAGAGGTAGAGGTTGAGTAGAGGTTGAATAGAGGTTGAGTAGAGGTTGAGTAGAGGTTGAGGTAGAGGTAGAGGTTGAGTAGAGGTTGAGTAGAGGTAGAGTTTGAGTAGAGGTAGAGTAGAGTTTGAGTAGAGTTTGAGTAGAGGTAGAGGTTGAGTAGAGGTTGAATAGAGGTTGAGTAGAGGTAGAGGTTGAGTAGAGGTTGAGTAGAGGTAGAGGTTGAGTAGAGGTAGAGGTTGAGTAGAGGTAGAGTTTGAGTAGAGTTTGAGTAGAGGTAGAGGTTGAGTAGAGGTAGAGTTTGAGTAGAGTTTGAGTAGAGGTAGAGGTAGAGTTTGAGTAGAAGTTGAGTAGAGGTAGAGTTTGAGTAGAGTTTGAGTAGAGGTAGAGGTAGAGTTTGAGTAGAGTTTGAGTAGAGTTTGAGTAGAGGTAGAGTTTGAGTAGAGGTAGAGTTTGAGTAGAGTTTGAGTAGAGGTAGAGTTTGAGTAGAGGTAGAGTTTGAGTAGAGGTAGAGTGAGTAGAGTTTGAGTAGAGGTAGAGTTTGAGTAGAGTTTGAGTAGGGGTAGAGTAGAGTTAAGGTAGAGTTTGAGTAGAAGTAGAGTAGAGTAAAGGTATAGTTTGAGTAGAAGTAGAGTAGAGTTTGAGTAGAGGTAGAGTTTGAGTAGAGTTTGAGTAGAGGTAGAGTTTGAGTAGAGGTAGAGTTTGAGTAGAGGTTGAGTAGAGGTAGAGGTTGAGTAGAGTTTGAGTAGAGGTAGAGGTTGAGTAGAGTTTGAGTAGAGGTAGAGGTTGAGTAGAGTTTGAGTAGAGGTAGAGTTTGAGTAGAGGTAGAGGTAGAGTTTGAGTAGAGTTTGAGTAGAGTTTGAGTAGAGTTTGAGTAGAGTTTGAGTAGAGGTAGAGGTAGAGTTTGAGTAGAGGTAGAGTTTGAGTATAGGTAAAGTTTGAGTAGAGTTTGAGTAGAGGTAGAGTTTGAGTAGAGTTTGAGTAGAGGTAGAGTTTGAGTAGAGGTAGAGTTTGAGTAGAGGTAGAGTTTGAGTAGAGGTAGAGGTAGAGTTTGAGTAGAGTTTGAGTAGAGGTAGAGTTTGAGTAGAGGTAGAGTTTGAGTAGAGGTAGAGTTTGAGTAGAGGTAGAGTTTGAGTAGAGGTAGAGTTTGAGTAGAGGTAGAGTTTGAGTAGAGGTAGAGGTAGAGGGTGTGTCTGTGCTAGCGCTGCTGCTACTCACAAGGAAGTGTTTCTATTCTGTTTAATGAGTCTGGGAAAAGTCTGTTGCCCTTGTTGGCCTTTTCAGGGGTTGTGTGTGTGTGTGTGTGTGTGTGTGTGTGTGTGTACACTGGAAGGGAAGTTGCCTTGAGGTTTCGGGGAAAGAGAATTGAGAACAGCATGGATGTTTGAGTTCACTACTAGAATGTTTTTGCTTGTTGCAAATGAATGCTGATTCCCTTTGGATTAACCTTTCAATTATTTACATCCTATGATCCCACACTATAGACACACACCTGACTGAGTCCCTCTCCACCACAACAATCCACTTCTGTCGCTATGACTACACAAACCCTCCACTTTCTCTAGCCTCAATCCAATACAGCAATCAAAACAGAAATGTCCTTGTGGGTGTTTTGACCAAGGACCCGTCCCTCGCTCTCTCTCTCCGGCCTCCCGTCAGTGTTGGGGTCGTTCTAATGAATTGACCATCTGGACCTTCTCTAACAACAGTATGTGTTCATATTCCTGTTGGTCAGGCGCTAGCACTAATACGCTCTGACACCCCAGCTGCGAGCAGCTTTGTGTGGGCAAGATTGTCTTGGGGGTACGCAGCAATTAGAGGCAGGCAGCGGGCAGGACACTCCGACGGGGGCCCGAGAGGCCGAGCGGCTCTGTCAGGGGGGGGGTGTAATTTAGCGGAACTGGGATCCTTAAGGCCCAATTACGGATCGCTCTGATGTAAGACATGAGCCCCTGGTCGCTTTCACAGGTTTCGTGTCTGAGAGGTCGCCAGAGGTCGCCAGAGGTCGCCAGAGGTCGCGGCCGACACGCCAGAGATGCCATGAGAAGCAGGGAATCATGGGAGGGATGGGAGTTTGGGCAGAGGGCGGAGCCTGTCCCTGTGTGCTTGCTATACATAGGCCCAGGAGGTTTTCCATCCTGACCATGGAACCTAACTAGATATAGAAACACGTCCTGCGCTTGGAATGATCATTTACAGTCAACTCAGGATTGCACATCCAGCTAGCGCGGTGCAAACTCTGCCTTCCCTCAATCTCTGACCTCACAGTTCTGCCCTGAAAGCCAAAGCTTTTCAATAGCAGTTTACCCGAAAGGTCTTATTTTCCTGCCCTGATGGCA
The DNA here is from genome assembly GCF_020615455.1 of Coregonus clupeaformis. Taxonomy (NCBI): domain Eukaryota; kingdom Metazoa; phylum Chordata; class Actinopteri; order Salmoniformes; family Salmonidae; genus Coregonus; species Coregonus clupeaformis. The sequence goes on along the minus strand of NC_059198.1, from coordinate 57,055,682 downwards.
GGCAGGCCCAGTCATTGTGCTTGCAGGATCAAATCAAAACCAAGCCTCCCTCCTTTCCCCCTGTACATAATGGTGCAGTGTGGGAGTGGGTTCTGGGTTGAGTGAGTTGGCTGGACCAGGTACGGGCATATCTCTGCTAATGATCCATTTGCACGCATAGCCCCACCCACCCACCATCCGTCTTGGCACGGAGAAGCCTGTCTCCGCTCCTTGCCCAGTCCTGATATTCCTTCTGACCACTCCTCCCTCCCCTCCTCTCAACCAGCGCCCCATCCCTCGATGAACTCAATATTGCAGCAATTTCAGATTTTAATGTCCTGGAAAGGTGCAGATGTTTGCTTGCATCAGATCTTCTAAATCCCTCTCTTCTCCCGTCCATAGACCATAAAGGAAGATTGTCTGGAAGTGATTAATGCTCCATCTAGCTTCATACATACATACATACAGTGAGGGGAAAAAGTATTTGATCCCCTGCTGATTTTGTACGTTTGCCCACTGACAAAGACATGATCAGTCTATAATTTTAATGGTAGGTTTATTTGAACAGTGAGAGACAGAATAACAACAACAAAATCCAGAAAAACGCATGTCAAAAATGTTATACATTGATTTGCATTTTAATGAGGGAAATAAGTATTTGACCCTCTGCAAAACATGACTTAGTACTTGGTGGCAAACCCTTGTTGGCAATCACAGAGGTCAGACGTTTCTTGTAGTTGGCCACCAGGTTTGCACACATCTCAGGAGGGATTTTGTCCCACTCCTCTTTGCAGATCTTCTCCAAGTCATTAAGGTTTCGAAGCTGACGATTGGCAACTTGAACCTTCAGCTCCCTCCACAGATTTTCTATGGGATTAAGGTCTGGAGACTGGCTAGGCCACTCCAGGACCTTAATGTGCTTCTTCTTGAGCCACTCCTTTGTTGCCTTGGCCATGTGTTTTGGGTCATTGTCATGCTGGAATACCCATCCACGACCCATTTTCAATGCCCTGGCTGAGGGAAGGAGGTTCTCACCCAAGATTTGACGGTACATGGCCCCGTCCATCGTCCCTTTGATGTGGTGAAGTTGTCCTGTCCCCTTAGCAGAAAAACACCCCCAAAGCATAATGTTTCCACCTCCATGTTTGACGGTGGGGATGGTGTTCTTGGGGTCATAGGCAGCATTCCTCCTCCTCCAAACATGGCGAGTTGAGTTGATGCCAAAGAGCTCGATTTAGGTCTCATCTGACCACAACACTTTCACCCAAACGCAAACTTCAGACGGGCCTGTATATGTGCTTTCTTGAGCAGGGGGACCTTGCGGGCGCTGCAGGATTTCAGTCCTTCACGGCATAGTGTGTTACCAATTGTTTTCTTGGTGACTATGGTCCCAGCTGCCTTGAGATCATTGACAAGATCCTTCTGTGTAGTTCTGGGCTGATTCCTCACTGTTCTCATGATCATTGAAACTCCACGAGGTGAGATCTTGCATGGAGCCCCAGGCCGAGGGAGATTGACAGTTCTTTTGTGTTTCTTCCATTTGCGAATAATCGCACCAACTGTTGTCACCTTCTCACCAAGCTGCTTGGCGATGGTCTTGTAGCCCATTCCAGCCTTGTGTAGGTCTACAATCTTGTCCCTGACATCCTTGGAGAGCTCTTTGGTCTTGGCCATGGTGGAGAGTTTGGAATCTGATTGATTGCTTCTGTGGACAGGTGTCTTTTATACAGGTAACAAACTGAGATTAGGAGCACTCCCTTTAAGAGTGTGCTCCTAATCTCAGCTCGTTACCTGTATAAAAGACACCTGGGAGGCAGAAATCTTTCTGATTGAGAGGGGTTGAAATACTTATTTCCCTAATTAAAATGCAAATCAATTTATAACATTATTGACATGCGTTTTTCTGGATTATTTTGTTGTTATTCTGTCTCACACTGTTGAAATAATCCTACCATTACAATTATAGACTGATAACGTACAAAATCAGCAGGGGATCAAATACTTTTTTCCCCCCAGAGAGAGAGAGAGAGAGAGAGAGAGAGAGAGAGAGAGAGAGAGAGAGAGAGAGAGAGAGAGAGAGAGAGAGAGAGAGAGAGAGAGAGAGAGAGAGAGAGAGAGAGAGAGAGAGAGAGAGAGAGAGGAGAGAGAGAGAGAGAGAGAGAGAGAGAGAGAGAGAGAGAGAGAGAGAGAGAGAGAGAGAGAGAGAGAGAGAGAGAGAGAGAGAGAGAGAGAGAGAGAGAGAAGAGAGAGAGAGAGAGAGAGAGAGAGAGAGAGAGAGAGAGAGAGAGAGAGAGAGAGAGAGAGAGAGAGAGAGAGAGAGAGAGAGAGAGAGAGAGAGAGAGAGAGAGAGAGAGAGAGAGAGAGAGAGAGAGAGAGAGAGAGAGAGAGAGAGAGAGAGAGAGAGAGAGAGAGAGAGAGAGAGAGAGAGAGAGAGAGAGAGAGAGAGAGAGAGAGAGAGAGAGAGAGAGAGAGAGAGAGAGAGAGAGAGAGAGAGAGAGAGAGAGAGAGAGAGAGAGAGAGAGAGAGAGAGAGAGAGAGAGAGAGAGCCCTGCCTGTGGCACCAAAAGTCCTGCTGAGTGTTAGTCTTCAATCTCCCTCAGTGTTAGTCTTCTCAGCCTGTGTCCCAAATGGCACCCTACCCCCTATATAGTGAACTACTTTTGACCAGGTGCTATTGGGCTATGTAAGGAAAAGGGTGCCATTTGGGACTCAGCTCTGTCTCCTCTAGTGTTGTGTTTCTCACCGCTCCAGGTAGATAGAAGTTGCACTAAGGCACAGATCTAGGATCAGCTTAATCCTTCTTAAATCCTGACCTTAGCCATTAGAGGGAAGGGCTCTTGTCAAAAGTAGTGCACTATGTAGGAAATAATGTCAATTTGGGACACACAACCTCTCTCTCTCTCTCTCTCTCTCTCTCTCTCTCTCTGTCTGTCTGTCTGTCTCTCTCTCTCTCTCTCTGTCTCTCTCTCTCTCTCTCTCTCTATCACTCTATCACTCTGAGTATTGTTCTGCTTGGGCAGCGCAGAGGGCAGTGGGGTGGACAGCGGTTGAATTGCATTGTGGTCGATGGTGAGTGAACGGGGACCTGTGATTGGTTCTGTCAGCGGGTCTTTAGAGCCGGGTACTGGATCCGTGTGGGAAAGAACAGACGCATACAGTAAACCATCTATCTTCTCTGTGGTGTGCTCTCTCTCTCTCTCTCTCCCTCTTGTTTTTCCGTCTGTTATGAAATTCAAGTCAAAAAGTCTCACTCTCTTTCTCTGCATCACCATGGAGAAGAGAGGAAGAGAGTGAAACAGAAAGAGGATCAAAGGGTTTTGGCAGAGACAAACTGCACCAGTAAACTAACCTTCCTCTGTTTTTTTTCTTCTTCTCCCTCCTTCCCCCTCTTCTCTCTCTCTCTCCTGCAGACCACCAAGGCATTCCTTCCCAAGATGTTGGAGCTGAACCACGGCCACATTGTGACGGTTGCCAGCTCTCTGGGGCTATTCAGCACAGCTGGCGTGGAGGTGAGTTACTTCACATGAATGAGACACTCTCTCTGCGGTTAGTTAGTAGTACACACACACACACAGAGAGAGAGAGAGAGAGAGGGAGATTCACCTTTCTCGTATTATTCCCCCCCAACTCCGGAAAATTAAAGAACAGAGATGAGCTTTGGGGGGCCCTCTGTCTGTAGTTGGGGGTCTGGGTCGGGGGGCCTGTTACGGGGCCCTCTGTCTGTAGCTGAGGGGGGGGTCTGGGTGTGGGGGCCTCTTACGGGGCCCTCTGCCTGTAGCTGGGGGGGGGCTGTTACGGGGCCCTCTGTCTGTAGCTGGGGGGGCCTGTTACGGGGCCCTCTGTCTGGGGGTGGGCCGTAGGGCCCTTGGCTCTGGGGGAAGAACAGGCTGACAGGTCTCTGTGGGAGGGAGACATCTTCATCAGGTTCTTTTTGAAACCATCGCAGTTCTCTCAGTATTCACAGCCAATTCACTCTAAATGGAGGGGGGGTTGTTTTCTTTTTTGTGGGGGGGGTCCTCTTTCGTCCAGGCCCCTCACTGTTTCTTTTTGTCAGTGTTAAAAGGATTTTATGTGGTCATTTGTCCTGGGGACAATAGGAAGAGTAGCTGTGGGTTCCAGAGAAGCCTTCTAGAATGGTTCCTTAATATTCTAGAACACATGGACTCCCTTTCACTCCCTCTCTCCATTCCAAAGTGGTGTCATTTTCTTTAGGCAACGCTACCCCATTGCCTTTTGTTTTTCTAGCTGTTGTTGCGCGGGCGGGCACTCATCCATAACCATTAAGTCTCTCTTCAAAAGGACTGGAGCACAGTCAAGGTTTTAACCTATTATACTTTATAGAAATGTAATGTGATTTTAGGGCAGGAGGGAGTATTCATTTAAGAACCATAGTCTGGCAGGCTTGTCACGTGGGCACAGTCACATCTCCTTTATCCTCTCTGTTTCTCCAGTCACATCTCCTTTATCCTCTCTGTGTTTCTCCAGTCACATCTCCTTTATCCTCTCTCTGTTTCTCCAGTCACATCTCCTTTATCCTCTCTGTTTCTCCAGTCACATCTCCTTTATCCTCTCTGTTTCTCCAGTCACATCTCCTTTATCCTCTCTGTTTCTCCAGTCACATCTCCTTTATCCTCTCTGTTTCTCCAGTCACATCTCCTTTATCCTCTCTGTTTCTCCAGTCACATCTGCTTTTTGAAGATTAGTTCCCCAGCGAACCACATCAAACCCCCCCCCCCGTCCCTTAACCCAACCCCAGTCCATAACCCAACCCCAGGGTTGGGAGGGTTGGGAGGGGTGGGAGGAGTTTAGTGATCTTCGTCCCAAATGGCATCCTATTCCTTTTGACCAGGGCTCATAGGGCTCAAAGTGCTCATAGGGTTCATAGTGCTCATAATGCTCATAGGGTTCATAGGGTTCATAGTGCTCATAGTGCTCATAGGGTTCATAGTGCTCATAGTGCTCTGGTCTAAACTAGTGCACTATATAGGGAATAAGGTGCCATTTGGGACATATCCGTGGCAAATGTGGAAATATAAGAACCTAGCCAGACATCCACTCACACTACCATCCCCACAATGGAAGCCACGCTGTTGCTGCAGGGTTTTAAAGGGGGTACCTGGTGTGTCCATAGAGATGGAATGAGAACATGCTTGGAACCTCTGACCTTGGCAATTTGACGAGTAAACCCATAGGTCCACCCATTATGGCGTCATTGACCTCAATGGTGACGCCCGTTCTATTCAGTGTAATTCTATGGTTGTGTCCTTACTCCAGTATGGTAGCTACACAGGATTGAACAGGGACACCTTTTTTTCCTCATGACCCCTATAGGATTACTGCGCCAGTAAGTTTGGGGCCATCGGCTTCCACGAGTCGCTGAGCCACGAGATCAAGGCTTCTGATAAGGACGGCATTAAGATGACGCTGGTCTGCCCCTACCTGGTGGACACGGGCATGTTCAAAGGCTGCAGGATAAGGTGAGACATCATCAATCACTCATTCACTCACTCAATCAATCATTCACTCAATCAATAAATCAAACATGATCCATAACATTCTCATAGTGCTTTATCACTTAGCCTAAAATTGCTATTTAAATATACGTCGAGGTTAGTAATTAAATTAAACGCACCAGAAGGAATCCACTGCTAACGGCAATGTTCCGGCAAAAAAAATGTTCGGCACGGCGCAAATTTCAGGTCTGCTGACCGCAAAACTTCAAAGTTGTGAAAATTATCTGCAACTTTTGGCGCGCGTTTCCTGTGAACGCTGAGGCTGCACCCGCTTTAAGTTACAGTTGTAACAGTGGCCATGTAGGCTGCTGTGGCTATTTGATCGTAATGTAGGCCTACCAGAGTGGCCTACCATCAAAAACAATGGAGAAAATGCATCCCATAACATTTGAACAGGGAAATAGCTGTTCTATCATTCAGCCTACAGTAGCAGCCAATGTGTGGTGTTCAATGTAGGCCTACATTCCATGAGACTTTTGAGAAGAAAAACATGCAGGTCTTGACAATAACCTGTTTATCCACTTGTCCTTCAGACAAGGAGGTGACTGAAAAATGTTGTGTTTGAAACAAGAAACCACTTTACAAAAAAAATATCATTATTATTCCCATACCATTATTACAGAGAAAGAATCAGACAAAATATGCTACCCTCTGCCTATTGGCTACTTAGCTTATTAAAGCCTGTCTCAAAATACAACACTGCCCCTTTTAGACAGAAAAAATGCTGTTTACCTGACTTGCTTTTCAAAGATGTCTAGAAATGCATAAGTTGTGTGCTCTTGTAGGAAGCAACCACTCCCCCATTGCTGACTACAAATGATCTATAACTGGGCTAATAACTCACTAACTAGCAAAGGATATGAAAATGTGCACGTGGCTACATGCAGCTCTCGCTTTGATCTCAAAACAAGCACATCTACTCACGACCGCTCATGCTGTAAACACAGTCCAGTTCAAAGTGAATGGCACAGATCCATATATGGCAATGGTCTATTTGCTTATAGGGATACTGCAGCTCTGATTGGTTATGGCGCACCGGTCTGGTAGAGTATGGGTCGTGCCTGTCAATGCGCTCTGCCTACAAGAAAATCTCTTGCATAGTTAGTTTTGGTATGTTGCAGTGACTAATATTGTGTTGATTCGATCACAATTCTCACTGTAGAGGGAAACGCTGATAGTGTTTAACTAAAGGGGAAAACTCTAGAGAGTTGAGTGAAGTTCAATCTCGTGCTTCTCTGCACACATTGATATTTATTCTGCGCGGCAGTCCCAGAAGAGCTGCGCGGCAGTCCCAGAAGAGCTGCGCGGCAGTCCCAGACGAGCTGCGCGGCAGTCCCAGAAGAGCTGCGCGGCAGTCCCAGAAGAGCTGCGCGGCAGTCCCAGACGAGCTGCGCGGCAGTCCCAGAAGAGCTGCGCGGTAGTCCCAGACGAGCTGCGCGGCAGTCCCAGAAAAGCTGCGCGGCAGTCCCAGACGAGCTGCGCGGCAGTCCCCGAAGAGCTGCGCGGCAGTCCCCGAAGAGCTGCGCGGCAGTCCCAGACGAGCTGCGAGGCAGTCCCAGACGAGCTGCGCGGCAGTCCCAGACGAGCTGCGCGGCAGTCCCAGACGAGCTGCGCGGCAGTCCCAGAAAAGCTGCGCGGCAGTCCCAGACGAGCTGCGCGGCAGTCCCAGACGGCTAACAGTGCACCATTTTATTATATTTCCCCCCCTTTCATAACTGGGAATCTACAGCGAGAGAGCTGCCCTTAGGTTAGTGGTGTACCTCTATACACCGAGTGTACAAAACATCCATGACATAGACTGACAAGGTGAATCCTGGTGAAAGCTATGATCCCTTATTGATGTCACCTGTTAAATCCACTTCAGTCAGTGTAGATGAAGGGGAGGAGACTGGTTAAAGAAGGATTTTTAAGCCTTGAGACAATTGAGACATGGATTGTGTACGTGTGCCATTCAGAGGGTGAATGGGCAAGACAAAATATTTAAGTGCCTTTGAACGGTGTACTGGTGACATCTAGCCAACTTGACACAACTGTAGGAAGCATTGGAGTCAACATGGGCCAGCATCCCCGTGGAACGGTTTCAACACCTTGTAAAGTCCATTACCCGACGAATTGAGGCTGTTCTGAGAGGGAAAAAGGGGGGTGCAGCTCAATATTAGGAAGGTGTTCTTAATGTTTTGTACACTCAGTGTACCATACTGCACTGTTCTACTGAGTTGACTAGTGCCTTGACCTGTATGCTAATGTCAGTGTTTCACATAGAGCTCTACTTAACCAAGGGATACCCTCCCTACCTCCCCTAACAGGTGCACCCTGGATACTGTTCCCCTCTTTAGTTACAATGCCCCCCACTGTGTGTGTGTGTGTAAGCGGAAGGTTTTCTGTATCTGAACTAGCCTATTCCAGGGGTTTAGATGGATATGGTTTAGATCAGATCAGACATGGTTGTCTATTGTGTACAACCTAAACACTACGTTGCTGAATAGCACCCTGGGCACTTTCCCCTTGTGTTCATGTGTGTTCTGCCCTCCTTCTGGCTGTCTCTAACTGTTATGCCACTTCCTGTCTGTACAGGAAAGAAATTGAGCCCTTCCTGCCTCCCCTGAAGCCAGAGTTCTGTGTAACGCAGTCTATGAGGGCCATTCTCACCGATCAGGCTATGATCTGCACGCCACGCATTGTATACATGGTCAACTTCATGAAAAGGTCAGTCCTCTCTTTCTCCTTCTGTCTCTCTCTCAATTCATAAAGAAATGCTTTATTGATATGAATGGTGGTGGCAATCTCTCTCTCTCTTTCTTTTCTTTCCTCACAGACTCCTTTTCATCTCCCCATCTTTTATCTTCCTTGTCTCTCAGCTCTCTCTTCCTCTCTGCTCCTCTCTTCCTCTCTGCTCCTCTCTTCCTCTCTGCTCCCCCCTTCTTCACTACACCCTCTCCTCTCCTTCCACATACCACTCCTCTCCTCTCCGTCCACACCCCTCTCCTCTCCGTCCACACCCCTCTCCTCTCCGTCCACACCCCTCTCCTCTCCGTCCACACCCCTCTCCTCTCCTCTCCTTCCACATACCACTCCTCTCCTCTCCGTCCACTCCCCTCTCCTCTCCGTCCACACCCCTCTCCTCTCCGTCCACACCCCCTCTCCTCTCCTCTCCTCTCCGTCCACACCCCTCTCCTCTCCGTCCACACCCTCTCCTCTCCTCTCCGTCCACACCCCTCTCCTCTCCTCTCCGTCCCACTCCCCTCTCCTCTCCTCTCCGTCCACACCCTCTCCTCTCCTCTCCGTCCACACCCCTCTCCTCTCCTCTCCGTCCACTCCCCTCTCCTCTCCTCTCCGTCCACATCCCACCTCCTTCTCCGTCCACATCCATCTCCTCTCCGTCCACATCCCTCCCCTCTCCGTCCACTCCCCTTTCCTCTCCTTCCACACCCCGCTCCTCTCCGTCCACATCCCTCGCCTCTCCTTCCACATCCCTCTCCTCTCCTCTCCTTCCACATCCCTCTCCTCTCCGTCCACACCCCTCTCCTCTCCGTCCACACCCCTCTCCTCTCCGTCCACACCCCTCTCCTCTCCGTCCACACCCCTCTCCTCTCCTCTCCTTCCACATACCACTCCTCTCCTCTCCGTCCCACTCCCTCTCCTCTCCGTCCACACCCCTCTCCTCTCCGTCCACACCCCTCTCCTCTCCTCTCCTCTCCGTCCACACCCCTCTCCTCTCCGTCCACACCCCTCTCCTCTCCTCTCCGTCCACACCCCTCTCCTCTCCTCTCCGTCCACACCCCTCTCCTCTCCTCTCCGTCCACTCCCTCTCCTCTCCTCTCCGTCCACACCCCTCTCCTCTCCTCTCCGTCCACACCCCTCTCCTCTCCTCTCCGTCCACTCCCCTCTCCTCTCCTCTCCGTCCACATCCCACCTCCCCTTCTCCGTCCACATCCATCTCCTCTCCGTCCACATCCCTCCCCTCTCCGTCCACTCCCCTTTCCTCTCCTTCCACACCCCGCTCCTCTCCGTCCACATCCCTCGCCTCTCCTTCCACATCCCTCTCCTCTCCTCTCCTTCCACATCCCTCTCCTCTCCGTCCACATCCATCGCCTCTCCGTCCACATCCCTCGCCTCTCCTTCCACATCCCTCGCCTCTCCGTCCACATCCCTCGCCTCTCCTTCCACATCCCTCTCCTCTCCTCTCCTTCCACATCCCTCTCCTCTCCGTCCACATCCCTCGCCTCTCCGTCCACATCCCTCGCCTCTCCGTCCACATCCCTCGCCTCTCCGTCCACATCCCTCGCCTCTCCGTCCACATCCCTCGCCTCTCCGTCCACATCCCTCTTCTCTCCGTCCACATCCCTCCCCTCTCCGTCCACTCCCCTCTCCTCTCCTTCCACATCCCACTCCTCTCCTCTCCGTCCACACCCCTCTCCTCTCCGTCCACATCCATCGCCTCTCCGTCCACATCCCTCTCCTCTCCGTCCACATCCCTCTATATGCTACCTAGCACATTGCAATTGTCACCTCTACATTCCCTCGATGTGTATATATACTGATAAGTACAGTGTGTTGTGAATGAATGAATGTCTCTAAATGAAGAGCTGTGTGGATTTAAACTCTGTTCTCTCTCTCCTCTCTGCAGCATCCTGCCCTTCGAGGCCATCGTGTGTATGTACCGGTTCCTGGGTGCTGATAAGTGCATGTACCCCTTCCTAGCCCAGAGGAAGGAGCTGATGAACAACAACGAGGCCAAGGGGGACATCTAGGGGGCGCTGTCGCCGCGGGGTGGGGGCCCATAACCTGGAGGCACAAGGATAAGACCACTGAGGAAGAAGAGGGGGATTTAAAAAGAAGAGTATTCAAAAAGACTGAATCTAGACTGGTGAACTTGCATTGAGCAGACACAAAGGTTGACCGTATTGTTCCTCTGGAACGAGGCCAGCTGTGTACTACACATGATTTATTCCTCTTCATTTTTTTTCATATTGTATTTTTTTGTCGTAAAAAAAAAAAAAAAAAAAAGTTTTTTTTTTCTTCTAAGGTTTGTTTAAAGAAACCGACCATCTATATACTGTGTCGATAGTTTTTTTTTTTTTTATCATACGAGAAAAAAAAAGGTATTAACTATTTACGTAATGTAGCCACCATCTTTTTATTTAGTATCTTTGTGGAAATATACAGTATGTTACTGTACAGTAAAATCTTGTCACTTTTAGTTTCTTTTTTTATTTGTAGACATGCACTGTAATACTGTCTGTCTCTGTAGAAACGGTTCAACGTGGCATTTCATCACCCAGACTTAGGGTTGCACATTTCCGGTAACTTTCTGAAAATTCCCAGGTTTTCTGAAAATCCTGGTTAAAAGATTCCCAGAATCAAGATGGGGGGGGGTGGGGGGGTGGAAGCAGGAAATCCTGAATCCTCCAACCAGGATTTCTGGACAACCTGTGAATTTTGAGAAACACTACCCAGCAACCCCTGAGGCTCGGTCTAACCAATCACGACACGATGCTCCAAATGGTTATCCAATCATACTGTAGCGATCTTAGCTTGCCTTATGCATTTTAATTCCGCAGATAACATGAAGATATTCTGATTATTCCATTTATTTCAAACAGTTCCTCTGGACCTTTTACAACGTTCCACTTTTTATTAGTATCTTTCTTTGTCACCATGGAAATCTAAAAGGAAATCACTCACTTCACGTTATCCTTTTGTAGAAATGATTTCTATTCAGCTTTCCAACTAAATACTCTTTCCCTCCTGCCCATTGAGCAAAACTGGTTGAAAGATGTCCTTTTCAACGTCAAAAATGGTCGAAACAACATCTTTTCAACCAGTTTTGCTCACCGAGTGAGGCCTTTCCAAGTAGGGTGCAGCATTTCAGAACATCCAGGTACGAGCGTGTATAGGAGGGATATGGCTCTCTTATCAAGTGGAAGTCAGTTGTATGTATCCTGGTTATTCCCTCCTGATTACAGGGAATTTACAGGAATTGAGCAAACCTAGTTCCTCTGGTTGAACTCTTGAGTGATGGGATCAGTCAACCTTCAAGATAAATACCTTGCTAAACTCTTTTGAGTATTGATTGATTGGAATGTAGTGAGTATCAATTGCAAATCAATGAGAAGTAAAAAATTAAATAAAAAATAAAAAATAAACATCTTGCTCGAGATGGATGTGCCATATGCAAATGAGTTGTCGCTCCCGGCCATTGATTTGGGTAAATCAATGGCCGGGAGCCAAATGTCTCATTCATGTGACTTGCTTCAGCAGTCGACTTAAGATCTTTATCACACTTCTGACTTATCGCTGGCTTTATCAATCAACACATTTCCCCCCCCCCATCTTAAGACATAATTCCAATCAAACCAAATGAACAGCCCTTTATCTATCTGTGAGTGATGTGTGTGTGAGGAGGAATACTATAGCTAGCTGATCTAGAAACACCATGGTCTGTTTTCACAGCTTAGTTCGGCCATTCAGTAGTCTCTCTCTCTCTCTCTCTCCCTTGTCCTCCACCATTTGGCCATTCAGTAGTCTCTCTCTCTCTCTCTCTCTCTCTCTCTCTCTCTCCCTTGTCCTCCACCATTTGGCCATTCAGTAGTCTCTCTCTCTCTCTCTCTCTCTCTCTCTCTCTCTTTCTCTCTGTCCCTCGTCCTCCACCATTTGGCCATTCAGTAGTCTCTCTCTCTCTCTCTCTCTCTCCCTCTCTCTCTCTGTCTGTCCCTCGTCCTCCACCATTTGCGTCCAGTAGTCTCTCTCTCTCTCTCTCTGTCTGTCCCTCGTCCTCCACCATTTGCGTCCAGTAGTCTCTCTCTCTCTCTCTCTGTCTGTCCCTCGTCCTCCACCATTTGCGTCCAGTGAAAATGTAAACGTTGGTTGGTCTGGTTGTGAGTACAGCACTACATTACCCTCCATGGAAAAGATGACAGTCTGTCTGTCTCCACTAGGGTTGCACATCCTGGTTAAAAGATTTCCGGATTTAAAAAGACCTGACAACCAGAATCGTCCAACCAGGGAATTTGGGGAAAAGTTACTTTTGCAACCCTGGTCTCCACAGTATTTGCTGCTTGGATATTTGATATACTTTAGGGAGTAGCACGACTGCAGAGTTTTTATGAATCGTTCAAATACATTCCAATAGGCGTCATTCCTCCGGTGATGAGCCTTAATTAATTCTCTACCTCTTTATTTTTGCCATTCGTTGACAGTATGACATAAGACTCTTTTTGTATTTTTTATTTGTTTTTCTTAAAGACTGCTCTTTAGTGGAGCAGATGTGGTTCCAATGTTTTGTGTCTAACTAACTTAAATGAATAAAGTGATTTAGATTATTAGATTATTACGTGGTGTGTCTGTCTACTTTAGACCGTATTCAAAAAGAGCCTCAGAGTAGGACTTCTGATCTAGGATCAGTTTTGTCTTTCAATCAATCAATTTTTTTCAATTTTATTTTATATAGCCCTTCTTACATCAGCTAATATCTCGAAGTGCTGTACAGAAACCCAGCCTAAAACCCCAAACAGCTAGTAATGCAGGTGTAGAAGCACGGTGGCTAGGAAAAACTCCCTAGAAAGGCGAAAGCCTAGGAAGAAACCTAGAGAGGAACCAGGCTATGAGGGGTGGCCAGTCCTCTTCTGGCTGTGCCGGGTGGAGATTATAACAGAACCATGCCAAGATGTTCAAAAATGTTCATAAGTGACAAGCATGGTCAAATAATAATCAGGAATAAATCTCAGTTGGCTTTTCATAGCCGATCATTAAGAGTTGAAAACAGCAGGTCTGGGACAGGTAGGGGTTCCATAACCGCAGGCAGAACAGTTGAAACTGGAATAGCAGCAAGGCCAGGCGGACTGGGGACAGCAAGGAGTCACCACGGCCGGTAGTCCCGACGTATGGTCCTAGGGCTCAGGTCTCTCAGTTGGCTTTTCATAGCCGATCATTAAAGAGTTGAAAACAGCAGGTCTGGGACAGGTAGGGGTTTCGTAGCCGCAGGCAGAACAGTTGAAACTGGAATAGCAGCAAGGCCAGGCGGACTGGGGACAGCAAGGTGTCATCATGCCCGGTAGTCCTGACGTATGGTCCTAGGGCTCAGGTTCTCAGAGAGAAAGAGAGAACGAGAGAATTAGAGAGAGCATACTTAAATTCACACAGGACACTGGATAAGACAGGAGAAGTACTCCAGGTATAACCAACTAACCCCAGCCCCCGACACATAAACTACTGCAGCATAAATACTGGAGGCTGAGACAGGAGCGGTCCGGAGACACTGTGGCCCCATCCGAAGAAACCCCGGACAGGGCCAAACAGGAAGGATATAACCCCACCCACTCCGCCAAAGCACAGCCCCCGCACCACTAGAGGGATATCCCCAACCACCAACTTACAATCCTGAGACAAGGCCGAGTATAGCCCACAGAGGTCTCCACCACAGCACAAACCAAGGGGGGCGCCAACCCAGACAGGAAGATCACGTCAGTAACTCAACCCACTCAAGTGACGCACCCCTCCCAGGGACGGCATGAAAGAGCACCAGCAAGCCAGTGACTCAGCCCTGCAACAGGGTTAGAGGCAGAGAACCCCAGTGGAGAGGGGAACCGGCCCGGCAGAGACAGCAAGGGCTGTTCGTTGCTCCAGCCTTTCCGTTCACCTTCACACTCCTGGGCCAGACTACACTCAATCATATGACCTACTGAAGAGATAAGTCTTCAGTAAAGACTTAAAGGTTGAGACCGAGTCTGCGTCTCTCACATGGGTAGGCAGACTGTTCCATAAAAATGGAGATCTATAGGAGAAAGCCCTGCCTCCTGCTGTTTGCTTAGAAATTCTAGGGACAATTAGGAGGCCTGCGTCTTGTGACCGTAGCGTACGTATTGGTATGTACGGCAGGGGTGTTATTCAGATCACATGGACGGGGACGGGGACGGGGACGGGGACGGGGACGGGGACGGGGGGAACTGGTCCTGGATCAGCACTGGCCCTGACCTAGGTCGACGTTGACAGTAAACACATGATGCTATTGATAATAACAGATTCCATAATATGGTCTGAAAGAACATTACATTGCAGATGGAGGAATTCAACTCACATGACATTGACTTGTACTGTATAATACGGTGACTGCTTTCACAGTGACTGGTAGAGCAGGTCAAAGGGGAGATGTGAATCACTGATAAAGGCCAGAAGGATGTGTGTGTTGTCATTAGGTCTCATGGGTCTCACTCTGTTTCCGCTACATCACTCAGAATGTTACCACTAGCTGTGTCAACCACCCACCCCCACCAATAGAATAACACCCCCACCTCCACCAATAGAATAACACCCCACCCCCACCAATTGAATAACACCCCAACCCCCACCAATAGAATAAAACCCCCACCAATAGAATAACACCCCCACCCCCACCAATATAATAACACCCCCACCCCACCAATAGAATAACACCCCCACCCCCACCAATATAATAACACCCCCACCCCCACCAATAGAATAACACCCCCACCCCCACCAATAGAATAACACCCCAACACCCACCAATAGAATAACACCCCAACCCCCACCAATAGAATAACACCCCCACCAATATAATAACACCCCACCCCCACCAATAGAATAACACCTCCACCAATAGAATAACACCCCCACCCCCACCAATATAATAACAACCCCCACCCCACCAATAGAATAACACCCCCCACCCCCACCAATAGAATAACACCCCCACCCCCACCAATAGAATAACACCTCCACCCCCACCAATAGAATAACACCCCACCCCCACCAATAGAATAACACCCCACCCCCACCAATAGAATAACACCCCCACCTCCACCAATAGAATAACACCCCCACCCCCACCAATAGAATAACACCCCCACCCCACCAATAGAATAACACCCCAACCAATAGAATAACACCCCACCCCCACCAATAGAATAACACCCCCACCTCCACCAATAGAATAACACCCCCACCCCCACCAATAGAATAACACCCCCCACCCCACCAATAGAATAACACCCCCACCCCCACCAATAGAATAACACCCCCACCCCCACCAATAGAATAACTCCCCCACCCCGACCAATAGAATAACACCCCCACCAACAGAATAACACCCCCACCAATAGAATAACACCCCCATCAATAGAATAACACCCCCACCCCACCAATAGAATAACACCCCCACCCCCACCAACAGAATAACACCCCCACCAATAGAATAACACCCCACCCCCACCAACAGAATAACACCCCCACCTCCACCAATAGAATAACACCCCCACCCCACCAATAGAATAACACCCCCCCACCAATAGAATAACACCCCCACCCCGACCAATAGAATAACACCCCCACCAACAGAATAACACCCCCACCAATAGAATAACACCCCCATCAATAGAATAACACCCCCACCCCACCAATAGAATAACACCCCCACCCCCACCAACAGAATAACACCCCCACCAATAGAATAACACCCCACCCCCACCAACAGAATAACACCCCCACCTCCACCAATAGAATAACACCCCCACCCCACCAATAGAATAACACCCCCACCCCCACCAATAGAATAACACCCCCACCCCACCAATAGAATAACACCCCCACGCCACCAATAGAATAACACCCCACATCCACCAAAGTATTCCTTTCAAACTGTTGATGTACTTACTCACTCCTTACTGTGTACCCCCCTCCTATCCCTCCCCTCCTATTCCTCTCCTCTTCCTTCCTCCCCTCCTATCCCTCCCCTCCTATTCCTCCCCTCCTATCCCTCCCCTCCTATTCCTCCCCTCCTATTCCTCTCCTCCCTCCAGAGCAGTAGCTGTTAGTAACTAGCTGTAACAGCACCGCACACCTAGCTACCTACTGCAGCACCGCACACCTAGCTACCTACTGCAGCACCACACACCTAGCTAGCTAATGCAGCACCACACACCTAGCTAGCTACTGCAGCACCGCACACCTAGCTAGCTAATGCAGCACCACACACCTAGCTAGCTACTGCAGCACCGCACACCTAGCTAGCTACTGCAGCACCGCACACCTAGCTACCTACTGCAGCACCGCACACCTAGCTACCTACTGCAGCACTGCACACCTAGCTACCTACTGCAGCACCACACACCTAGCTATCTACTGCAGCACCGCACACCTAGCTAGCTAATGCAGCACCACACACCTAGCTAGCTACTGCAGCACCGCACACCTAGCTAGCTACTGCAGCACCGCACACCTAGCTAGCTACTGCAGCACCGCACACCTAGCTATCTACTGCAGCACTGCACATCTAGCTAGCTACAGCAGCACACCTAGCTAGCTAATGCAGCACCACACACCTAGCTAGCTAATGCAGCACCACACACCTAGCTAGCTAATGCAGCACCACACACCTAGCTAGCTACTGCAGCACCGCACACCTAGCTAGCTACTGCAGCACCGCACACCTAGCTAGCTACTGCAGCACCGCACACCTAGCTAGGTACAGCAGCACACCTAGCTAGCTACTGCAGCACCGCACACCTAGCTATCTACTGCAGCACTGCACATCTAGCTAGCTACAGCAGCACACCTAGCTAGCTACTGCAGCACCGCACACCTAGCTAGCTACTGCAGCACCGCACACCTAGCTAGCTACTGCAGCACCGCACACCTAGCTATCTACTGCAGCACTGCACATCTAGCTAGCTACAGCAGCACACCTAGCTAGCCACTGCAGCACCGCACACCTAGCTAGCTACAGCAGCACACCTAGCTATCTACTGCAGCACTGCACATCTAGCTAGCTACAGCAGCACCACACACCTAGCTAGCTACAGCAGCACCACACACCTAGCTAGCTACAGCAGCACACCTAGCTATCTACTGCAGCACTGCACATCTAGCTAGCTACAGCAGCACACCTAGCTAGCTACAGCAGCACCACACACCTAGCTAGCTACTGCAGCACCACACACCTAGCTAGCTACAGCAGCACACCTAGCTATCTACTGCAGCACTGCACATCTAGCTAGCTACAGCAGCACACCTAGCTAGCTAATGCAGCACCACACACCTAGCTAGCTACTGCAGCACCGCACACCTAGCTAGCCACTGCAGCACCACACACCTAGCTATCTACTGCAGCACTGCACATCTAGCTAGCTACAGCAGCACACCTAGCTAGCTAATGCAGCACCACACACCTAGCTAGCTAGCTACAGCAGCACACCTAGCTAGCTAATACAGCACCGCACACCTAGCTATCTACTGCAGCACCGCACACCTAGCTATCTACTGCAGCACCGCACACCTAGCTAGCTACAGCAGCACACCTAGCTAGCTACAGCAGCACACCTAGCTAGCTACAGCAGCACACCTAGCTAGCCACTGCAGCACCGCACATCTAGCTAGCTACTGCAGCACCGCACACCTAGCTAGCTACAGCAGCACACCTAGCTAGCTACAGCAGCACACCTAGCTAGCTACAGCAGCACATCTAGCTAGCTACTGCAGCACCGCACACCTAGCTAGCTACAGCAGCACACCTAGCTAGCTACAGCAGCACACCTAGCTAGGTACAGCAGCACACCTAGCTATCTACTGCAGCACCGCACACCTAGCTAGCTACAGCAGCACACCTAGCTAGCTACAGCAGCACACCTAGCTAGCTACAGCAGCACACCTAGCTAGCCACTGCAGCACCACACATCTAGCTAGGTACAGCAGCACACCTAGCTATCTACTGCAGCACCGCACACCTAGCTAGCTACAGCAGCACACCTAGCTAGCTACAGCAGCACACCTAGCTAGCTACAGCAGCACACCTAGCTAGCTACAGCAGCACACCTAGCTAGCTACAGCAGCACACCTAGCTAGCTACAGCAGCACACCTAGCTAGCTACAGCAGCACATCTAGAATAGTGTGCCATTTGGGACGTAAACTTGTATTGCAGGGAGATTGGGCTTCCTTCCCAAACTGGGAACATTCCCATTGAGGAAAGGAACCCCTTCGGAATGCCATGCTAGATAATATGCAAATAATTTACCTCTCTGCCTTTTGAGTTCCGGAAACTTCAGAATGTACACTCACCTCTTCATTAATGATTCACAAATGTTGCTAACCTCTCACCATTACCAATAACAGGGAAAGTTGGGGAGGGGGGGGGGTATGATATTTATGCATCTTTCTCACTCATCATTATTCACGAATGTAGGAGTATTCATAAACATATTATATTCTTATTTACAATAAAAGTGACTCCAAAATGACACAATACATTATTTACCATTCATTTCTATTGGGCACAACATAATCTGAAACACTACCAAAACAAACTGTTAATACATTCAACACATTTGTAGAGTCAAGGAATATCAGACCAAATACTAAACTTTTGACTACTTTAATACACTATAAGTGAATTTTTTCCAAATACTTATGACACCTTCAAATGGGCGAACTAGATACATAATGCTTTCATTTCTAAAAGGTGACGTTCTGTACTGTCGCCTCATATGAAACATTTCATTTCAAATCCCACATTCATTTAGCAGACGCTCTTATCCAGAGCGATTTACAGGAGCAATTAGGGTTAAGTGCCTTGCTCAAGGGCACATCGACAGATTTTTCACTACTAAACTACCTGCAGATTTAGCTTCACTGTCCCAATAAATACGTAGGGGAGTGTATCTACTTCTAAAAGAGCTTTCCTTTTGTAGTCAAATATTGGGGTGGATTCTACACATCTATCCAACATGTTGGGGTTGACCCACAGCATAACACATCTATCCAACATGTTGGGGTTGACCCATATCATTACACATCTATCCAACATATTGGGGTTGACCCACACCATAACACATCTTCCCTTAATGTATGTATGTATGATATCATTGCTAGTTCTTTTTATATTTTTCTTGATTTTAACATTTTAATTCCTCGTAAATGATCAATAATTGTGTTATCTTCACATAGACTCATATGGATACTGTAGGTTTTTTCTTTTCTTCTTTTTTATAGTTAGTCATTTTTTACATTTTACATTTATCAGACATTCTTATCCAGAGCGACTTAAAGTAGTGAGTTCATACATTTTAATACTTTTTTCTACTGGTCCCCCCGTAGGAATCAAACCCACAACCCTGGCGCCATGCTCTACCAACTGAGCTACACGGGACTACTAGTCTTCATAAAAATAAAAATAAAATTATGTACACATCCACACACCCTGGTTGCCAGGTTTTTGCAGAAGCGGTCGTGGGGGATTGTGTGTTCTCCATGACGGTGGTGCCTGAGTCTGTTCTGGGGGTCCAATCAGAGAGAGGGAAGATGTTAGGATGGATCCCTAGGAATGCATCCTTCCTTCCTTCCTTAATGTAATCACTTTTCTAATACATAGAATGGATCCTTACAAACCCTTCTTTGAAATCATCACTGATCTAATGCATAGAATGGATCCTGTCAAGGGACATTATCCCCACCTCTAAAGCCTGAAACACACAGAGAATCTCCCTGACAATACACTGCCGATAGGTACTTATCACAGTGGGAGGCCGTTCCATCTCTTTCTCGAACAAAAGTGGTACCTGTAGGCTATGGGATGGTAGCTAGCTAAGTGCACAGATGCAATGCACACAACACTAAATACTTCCTCCAAGCTAGCTAACCACTGTAGCTAGTATTGACATTATAATTAAATCACAATGAATTTGTTCCCTTGAAACAGCTGCCTGTGTTAGCTGCCGAGTTAGTGCAGTGTCTTTAGCTAGCTAGCTATGTTGTGCTAGCTAGCGAACATGCTAACGTTAGCTAGCTAAACATTTGGCTATGGGCTGGCACTGGCAGTACGGGATTATGGAGAGTAAATTACATTGTTTCTTCGTCCTCTTGCTAGGTTATCTAGTTGTGGCCATCTGGCAGGTATCAACAAGGGCTTTCTACAAAATAGCAACATTAGCGCCGATAACTAGCTAGCTAGCTAAAATTGGAATCTAGACCATAAACTAAGCAACACTCACGGACATGCATTGCCAAACAAGGCTACTGCCACCTTCTGGTTTGGAGTATTTTAAGAAAGCTGAGTGGCTGACGACTTCAAGGTCTATGCTGTGTGAACAAAAAAGAGATTGACTGCCGACACTGTTCAGAGGTGCTAAGTACTGTCAGCAGGCAAACGTTTGACAGTCCTACCGGTGTGTCTGAGCTATCACCCATAGATGCCCTATATCCCTTCCTCTAACCCTAACCACGTAGGCCCTATATCGTGGGTGAACAGGGAGGACAGGAGGGGACTAAGCACACACCCCTGTGGGACCCCGTGTTGAGGTGATGTTGCCTACTCTCACCACCTGGGATCAGCCCTTCAGGACGTCCTGAATCCAGTTGCAGAGTTGCATGATGCATACTTCCCAGTGTTGGGAACTAGGACTTGTGGTCCTCTGTTGCTCAGCTGGTAGAGCACGGCGCTTGTAACGCTAAGGTAGTGGGTTCGATCCCCGGGACCACCCATACACCATTTTTTTTTTTTATGCACGCATGACTAAGTCGCTTTGGATAAAAGCGTCTGCTAAATGGCATATCATATTATTATAGTAATTTAACTACATTTTGCATTAGTTTGGTGGTAGTTGAACTAAATTCAAATCTAGCCAGTGTTTCCAGTAGTTAATTACGGTGTAGCTAACTACTGGAACTACACACTACTGTTTTACCATGTAGCGGTGTAGCTAACTACTGGAACTACACACTACTGTTTAGCCATGTAGCGGTGTAGCTAACTACTGGAACTACACACTACTGTTTAGCCATGTAGCGGTGTAGCAAACTACTGGAACTACACACTACTGTTTTACCATGTAGCGGTGTAGCTAACTACTGGAACTACACACTACTGTTTAGCCATGTAGCGGTGTAGCTAACTACTGGAACTACACACTACTGTTTAGCCATGTAGCGGTGTAGCAAACTACTGGAACTACACACTACTGTTTTACCATGTAGCGGTGTAGCTAACTACTGGAACTACACACTACTGTGTTTGCAAAAAGAAAAGATGGGTGAAGTAGGAAATCATTTCCTTTCTTTTTTTGCATCAGACCAGCATTATTATCACTTGAAATATAGTTTTTTTGTCTTTAATAGGCTAAATTACACATTATTTTAACATACAGTGGATATAAAAAGTCTACACACCCCTGTTAAAATGGCAGGTTTTTGTGATGTAAAATAATGAGACAAAGATAAATCATGTCAGAACTTTTTCCACCTTTAATGTGACCTATAACGTCAACAATTCAATTGAAAAACAAACTGAAATCTTTTAGGAAAAAAAAAAAAAAAACTCACAATAAGCTGGTTGCATAAGTGTTCACACCCTTAAACTAATACTTTGTTGAAGCACCTTTTGATTTTATTACATCACTCAGTCTTTTTGGGTAGGAGTCTATTAGCATGGCACATCTTGACGTGGCAATATTTGCCCACTCTTCTTTGCAAAAGCGCTCCAAATCTGTCAGATCACAAGGACATCTCCTGTGCACATCTCCTTTTACTTTTAATAAACGTTTAATCAATCTCTGTGTTCAACAAATTTACCAACTTTTTAGTTTTGTCCTCACTCATCTTTTTTCGTTAAACTTTTTCACCCCGGACGTTTTATCCCGAGACAGAAGAGTCATTTTCCTGTGCGTTTTAGCTGCCAATTTTACTTTATTTTCCATTTTTCCATCGCAACTTTTTTCCCTTATTCAACTTTTTCACTCCGGACGCTTTATCTGGACATGGTTCGTCAACATCTTCAACAGCCGAAGCTAAGTAGTAACATTAACATGATGTCTTCTAATTGCAGTCGCTGTACTCATAATATACAGGAGAACGATCGCCTTACGGCGAGAATAGCTGTGCTACAAGCCCAGCTTCAGACGCAATCGTTAGGCAAGGGTAATGTCAGTGTAGGAAAGGAAGAAACAGCGTCTGTGCCACCAGTAAGTACAGACAGTAACGTTAGTATAAATCCCCCCGCACAGTCCCCGCAGCCGGACAACTTTCTCATGGCTTCTGGAGGGAAATACTGTTGGAATGCTCAACCGGTGTCGCTCATTCAGCCGACAGAAACCTTCAACCGGTTTTCCCCATTATGTAGCGAGTCGGAGTCTGAGTCTGAGTCTTCTCTTGTCTCTACTCCTCCCGTTACGGGGTCTGAGACGCCGAAGGCTCCCACCATTAGCTCTGACAAATTGAAAACCCTAGTCATTGACGACTCCATTACCCGCAGTATTAGACTTAAAACGAATCACCCAGCGATCATACACTGTTTACCAGGGGGCAGGGCTACCGACGTTAAGGCTAATCTAAAGATGGTGCTGGCTAAAGCTAAAACTGGCGAGTGTAGAGAGTATAGAGATATTGTTATCCACGTCGGCACCAACGATGTTAGGATGAAACAGTCAGAGGTCACCAAGTGCAACATAGCTTCAGTGTGTAAATTAGCTAGAAAGATGTGTCGGCATCGAGTAATTGTCTCTGGCCCCCTCCCAGTTAGGGGGAAGTGACGAGCTCTACAGCAGAGTCTCAGCACTCAATCGCTGGTTGAAAACTGTTTTCTGCCCCTCCCAAAAGATAACATTTGTGGATAATTGGCCCTCTTTCTGGGACTCACCCACAAACAGGACCAAGCCTGACCTGCTGAGGAGTGACGGACTCCATCCTAGCTGGAGGGGTGCTCTCCTCTTATCTACCAACATAGATAGGGCTCTAACTCCTCTAGCCCCACAGTGAAATAGGGTGCAGGCCAGGCAGCAGGCTGTTAGCCAACCTGCCAGCTTAGTGGAGTCTGCCAATAGCATAGTCAGTGTAGTCAGCTCAGCCATACCCATTGAGACTGTGTCTGTGCCTCGACCTAGGTTGGGCAAAACTAAACATGGCGGTGTTCACCCTAGCAATCTTATTAGGATAAAGACCTCCTCCATTCCTGCCATTATTGAAAGAGATCGTGATACCTCACATCTCAAAATAGGGTTACTTAATGTTAGATCCCTCACTTCAAAGGCAGTCATAGTCAATGAACTAATCACTGATCATAATCTTGATGTGATTGGCCTGACTGAAACATGGCTTAAGCCTGATGAATTTGCTGTGTTAAATGAGGCCTCACCTCCTGGTTACACTAGTGACCATATTCCCCGTGCATCCCGCAAGGGCGGAGGTGTTGCTAACATTTACGATAGCAAATTTCAATTTACAAAAAAAAAAAATGGCGTTTTCATCTTTTGAGCTTCTAGTCATGAAATCTATGCAGCCTACTCAATCACTTTTTATAGCTACTGTTTACAGGCCTCCTGGGCCATATACAGCGTTCCTCTCTGAGTTTCCTGAATTCCTATCAGACCTTGTAGTCATAGCAGATCATATTCTAATTTTTGGTGATTTTAATATTCACATGGAGAAGTCCACAGACCCACTCCAAAAGTCTTTCGGAGCCATCATCGACTCAGTGGGTTTTGTCCAACATGTCTCTGGACCTACTCACTGCCACAGTCATACTCTGGACCTAGTTTTGTCCCATGGAATAAATGTTGTAGATCTTAATGTTTTTCCACAAAATCCTGGACTATCGGACCACCATTTTATTACGTTTGCAATCGCAACAAATAATCTGCTCAGACCCCAACCAAGGAGCATCAAAAGTCGTGCTATAAATTCTCAGACAACACAAACATTCCTTGATGCCCTTCCAGACTCCTTCTGCCTACCCAAGGACGTCAGAGGACAAAAAATCAGTTAACCACTTAACTGAGGAACTCAATTTAACCTTGCGCAATACCCTAGATGCAGTTGCACCCCTAAAAACGAAAAACATTTGTCATAAGAAACTAGCTCCCTGGTATACAGAAAATACCCGAGCTTTGAAGCAAGCTTCCAGGAAATTGGAACGGAAATGGCGCCACACCAAACTGGAAGTCTTCCGACTAGCTTGGAAAGACAGTACCGTGCAGTACCGAAGAGCCCTCACTGCTGCTCGATCATCCTACTTTTCCAACTTAATCGAGGAAAATAAGAATAATCCAAAATTTCTTTTTGATACTGTTGCAAAGCTAACTAAAAAGCAGCATTCCCCAAGAGAGGATGGCTTTCACTTCAGCAGTAATAAATTCATGAACTTCTTTGAGGAAAAGATCATGACCATTAGAAAGCAAATTACGGACTCCTCTTTGAATCTGCGTATTCCTCCAGGGCTTAGCTGTCCTGGATCTGCACAGCTCTGCGAGGGCCTGGGATCGGGAGAGACACTTAAGTGTTTTAGTACTATATCTCTTGACACAATGATGAAAATAATCATGGCCTCTAAACCTTCAAGCTGCATACTGGATCCTATTCCTACTAAACTGCTGAAGGAGCTGCTTCCTGTGCTTGGCCCTCCTATGTTGAACATAATAAACAGCTCTCTATCCACCGGATGTGTACCAAACTCACTAAAAGTGGCAGTGATAAAGCCTCTCTTGAAAAAGCCAAACCTTGACCCGGAAAATATAAAAAACTATCGGCCTATATCGAATCTTCCATTCCTCTCAAAAAATTTTAGAAAAAGCTGTTGCGCAGCAACTCACTGCCTTTCTGAAGACAAACAATGTATACGAAATGCTTCAGTCTGGTTTTAGACCCCATCATAGCACTGAGACTGCACTTGTGAAGGTGGTAAATGACCTTTTAATGGCGTCAGACCGAGGCTCTGCATCTGTCCTCGTGCTACTAGACCTTAGTGCTGCCTTTGACACCATCGATCACCACATTCTTTTGGAGAGACTGGAAACCCAAATTGGTCTACACGGACAAGTTCTGGCCTGGTTTAGATCTTACCTGTCGGAAAGATATCAGTTTGTCTCTGTGAATGGTCTGTCCTCCGACAAATCAACTGTACATTTCGGTGTTCCTCAAGGTTCCGTTTAGGACCACTATTGTTTTCACTATATATTTTACCTCTTGGGGATGTTATTCGAAAACATAATGTTAACTTTCACTGCTATGCGGATGACACACAGCTGTACATTTCAATGAAACATGGTGAAGCCCCAAAATTGCCCTCGCTAGAAGCCTGTGTTTCAGACATAAGGAAGTGGATGGCAGAAAACTTTTTACTTTTAAACTCGGACAAAACAGAGATGCTTGTTCTAGGTCCCAAGAAACAAAGAGATCTTCTGTTAAATCTGACAATTCATCTTGATGGTTGTAAAGTCGTCTCAAATAAAACTGTGAAGGACCTCGGCGTTACTCTTGACCCTGATCTCTCTTTTGACGAACATATCAAGACTGTTTCAAGGACAGCTTTTTTCCATCTACGTAACATTGCAAAAATCAGAAATTTTCTGTCCAAAAATGATGCAGAAAAATTAATCCATGCATTTGTTACTTCTAGGTTAGACTACTGCAATGCTCTATTTTCCGAGCTACCGGATAAAGCACTAAATAAACTTCAGTTAGTGCTAAATACGGCTGCTAGAATCCTGACTAGAACCAAGAAATTTGATCATATTACTCCAGTGCTAGCTTCCCTACACTGGCTTCCTGTTAAGGCAAGGGCTGATTTCAAGGTTTTACTGTTAACCTATAAAGCGTTACATGGGCTTGCTCCTACCTGTCTTTCCGAGTTGGTCCTGCCGTACATACCAATACGTACGCTACGGTCACAAGACGCAGGCCTCCTAATTGTCCCTAGAATTTCTAAGCAAACAGCGGGAGGCAGGGCTTTCTCCTATAGATCTCCATTTTTATGGAACAGTCTGCCTACCCATGTGAGAGACGCAGACTCGGTCTCAACCTTTAAGTCTTTACTGAAGACTTATCTCTTCAGTAGGTCATATGATTGAGTGTAGTCTGGCCCAGGAGTGTGAAGGTGAACGGAAAGGCTCTGGAGCAACGAACAGCCCTTGCTGTCTCTGCCAGGCCGGTTCCCCTCTCCACTGGGGTTCTCTGCCTCTAACCCTGTTGCAGGGGCTGAGTCACTGGCTTGCTGGTGCTCTTTCATGCCGTCCCCTGGGAGGGGTGCGTCACTTGAGTGGGTTGAGTTACTGACGTGATCTTCCTGTCTGGGTTGGCGCCCCCCCTTGGTTTGTGCTGTGGTGGAGACCTCTGTGGGCTATACTCGGCCTTGTCTCAGGATTGTAAGTTGGTGGTTGAGGATATCCCTCTAGTGGTGCGGGGGCTGTGCTTTGGCAGAGTGGGTGGGGTTATATCCTTCCTGTTTGGCCCTGTCCGGGGGTTTCTTCGGATGGGGCCACAGTGTCTCCGGACCGCTCCTGTCTCAGCCTCCAGTATTTATGCTGCAGTAGTTTATGTGTCGGGGGGCTGGGGTTAGTTGGTTATACCTGGAGTACTTCTCCTGTCTTATCCAGTGTCCTGTGTGAATTTAAGTATGCTCTCTCTAATTCTCTCGTTCTCTCTTTCTCTCTGAGAACCTGAGCCCTAGGACCATACGTCAGGACTACCGGGCATGATGACACCTTGCTGTCCCCAGTCCGCCTGGCCTTGCTGCTATTCCAGTTTCAACTGTTCTGCCTGCGGTTACGAAACCCCTACCTGTCCCAGACCTGCTGTTTTCAACTCTTAATGATCGGCTATGAAAAGCCAACTGAGAGACCTGAGCCCTAGGACCATACGTCGGGACTACCGGCCGTGGTGACTCCTTGCTGTCCCCAGTCCGCCTGGCCTTGCTGCTATTCCAGTTTCAACTGTTCTGCCTGCGGTTATGGAACCCCTACCTGTCCCAGACCTGCTGTTTTCAACTCTTAATGATCGGCTATGAAAAGCCAACTGAGATTTATTCCTGATTATTATTTGACCATGCTTGTCACTTATGAACATTTTTGAACATCTTGGCATGGTTCTGTTATAATCTCCACCCGGCACAGCCAGAAGAGGACTGGCCACCCCTCATAGCCTGGTTCCTCTCTAGGTTTCTTCCTAGGTTTTCGCCTTTCTAGGGAGTTTTTCCTAGCCACCGTGCTTCTACACCTGCATTACTAGCTGTTTGGGGTTTTAGGCTGGGTTTCTGTACAGCACTTCGAGATATTAGCTGATGTAAGAAGGGCTATATAAAATAAAATTGATTGATTGATTGCACAGCCCTCTTCAGATCACCCCAGAGATGTTCAATTGGATTCAGGTCTGGGCTCTGGCTGGGCCATTCCAAAACGTTAATCTTCTTCTGGTGAAGCCATGCTTTTGTGGATTTGGATGTGTGCTTTAGGTCGTTGTCGTGCTGAAAGGTGAACTTCCTCTTCATCTTTCTAACGGACGCCTGAAGGTTTTGTGCCAAAATTGCCTGGTATTTGGAACTGTTCATAATTCCCTCCACCCTGACTAAGGCCCCGGTTCCAGCTGAAGAAAAACAGCCCCAAAGCATGACACTGCCACCACCATGCTTCTCTGTGGGTATGGTGTTCTTTGGGTGATGTGCAGTGTTGTTTTTGCGCCAAACATACCTTTTGGAATTATGGCCAAAAAGGTCAACCTTGGTTTCATCAGACCATAACACATTTTCCCACGTGCTTTTGGGGGACTTGATGTTTGTTTTTGCAAACTTCAGCCGGGCTTGGATGTTTTTCTTTGTAAGAAAAGGCTTCCGTCTTGCCACCCTACCCCATAGCCCATTCATATGAAGAATACGGGAGATTGTTGTCACATGTAGCACACAGCCAGTACTTGCCAGAAATTCCTGCAGTTCCTTTAATGTTGCTGTAGGCCTCTTGGAAGCCTCCCTGACTAGTTTTCGTCTCGTCTTTTCATACATTTTGGAGGGACGTCCAGTTCTTGGTAATGTCTCTGTTGTGCCATATTTTCTCCACTTGATGATGACTGTCTTCACTGTGTTCCATGGTATATGTAATGCTTTGGAAATTATTTTGTACCCTTCTCCTGACTGATATCTTTCAACAATGACATCCCTCTGATGCCTTGGAATCTCTCTGCGGACCATGGCTTTTGCTCTGAGATGCAACTAAGAAAATGGCAGGAAAATCCTACTAGAACAGCTGAACTTTATTTGTGATTAATCAGAGTCACTTTAAATGATGGCAGGTGTGTAATGACTTCTATTTAACACGAGTTTGAATGTGATTGGTTAATTCTGAACACAGCCACATCCCCAGTTATAAGATGCAACCAGGTTATTGTAAGGTTTTCATTTGTCATTTTTCCCCCTCGAAGATTTAAGTTAATTTTTCAATTGAATTGTTCCCATTATAGGTCACATTAAAGGTGGAAACCGTTCTGACATGATTTATCTTTGTCTCATTATTTTACATCACAAAAACCTGCCATTTTAACAGGGGTCTGTAGACTTTTTATATCCACTGTATGACCTCAAAGTGATCTGACCTTGCAATTTGTAGTCATTGGCATTTCAGGTTTACAATAATAATAATTAATATAATAATAATTAATATAATTTTTTACAAAGTAGTTTGGATGTAGTGAACTCCTTTTTCAAAGTAAGTTTAGTTAGGTCAACTAAATGTTTCTGAACAGTAGCTTCTTTCAGTGTAAATTAATTGGTAGCTTGGCAAAGTTTTCAGAGTAACAACACTGATCCTTCCCTCCTCTTTTGCCTTGACATGTCTCTCTCTCTCTCTCTCTCTCTCTCTCTCTCTCTCTCTCTCTCTCTCTCTCTCTCTCTCTCTCTCTCTCTCTCAAAATAGTCCAAATTGGTGAAGTGAAATGAAAAAAAGTGGTGCGTGCATATGTATTCACCCACTTTGCTATGAAGCCCCTAAATTAGATCTGGTGCAACCAATTACGTTCAGGTTAGGGTTGGGTTGGGTTGGGTTATAAAAAAATATCAGAAACTTTGAACATCCCACAGAGCACAATTAAATCCATTATTAAAAAATGGAAAGAATATGGCACCACAACAAACCTGCCAAGAGAGGGCCGCCCACCAAAACTCATGGACCAGGCAAGGAGGGCATTAATCAGAGAGGCAACAAAGAGACCAAAGATAACCCTGAAGGAGCTGCAAATTGGAGTATCTGTCCATAGGACCACTTTAAGCCGTACACTCCACAGAGCTGGGCTTTACGGAAGAGTGGCCAGAAAAAAGCCATTGCTTAAAGAAAAAAAAAATAAGCAAACAAGTTTGGTGTTCACCAAAAGGCATGTGGGAGACTCCCCAAACATATGGAAGAAGGTATTCTGGTCAGATGAGACTAAAATTGAGCTTTTTGGCCATCAAGGAGAACGCTATGTCTGGCGCAAACCCAACACCTCTCATCAACCCGAGAACACCATCCCCACAGTGAAGCATGGTGGTGGCAGCATCATGCTGTGGGGATGTTCTTCATCGGCAGGGACTGGGAAACTGGTCAGAATTGAAGGAATGATGGATGGCGCTAAATACAGGGAAATTCTTGAGGGAAACCTGTTTCAGTCTTCCAGAGATTTGAGACTGGGACAGAGGTTCACCTTCCAGCAGAACAATGACCCTAAGCATACTGCTAAAGCAACACTTGAGTGGTTTAAGGGGAAACATTTAAATGTCTTGGAATGGCCCAATCAAAGCCCATACATCAATCCAATTGAGAATCGGTGGTATGACTTAAAGATTGCTGTACACCAGCGGAACCCATCCAACTTGAAGGAGCTGGAGCAGTTTTGCCTTGAAGAATGGGCAAAAATCCCAGCTTATAGAGACATACATATTTTGCATCTTCAAAGTGGTAGGCATGTTGTGTAAATCAAATGATACAACCCCCGCCCCCCGCAAAATCCATTTTAATTCCAGGTTGTAAGGCAACAAAATAGGAAAAATGCCAAGGGGAGTGAATACTTTCACAAGCCACTGTAAATACAACCCATATTTATGTTTATTTATTTTCCCTTTTGTACTTTAACTATTTGCACCTCATTACAACACTGTATATAGACATAATATGACATTTGAAATGTATTTATTCTTTTGGAACTTCTGAGTGTAATGTTTACTGTTAATATTTATTGTTTATTTCACTTTTGTTTAATATCTACTTCACTTGCTTTGGCAATGTTAACATTCCCATGCCAATAAAGCCCTTAAATTGAAATTGAATTCAGAGAGAGCGAGAGAGAGAGAGTAGTGCACTACACAGGGAATAGGGTGCCATTTGGGACACATCCTAAATGTGTGTCTGGAGAAAGAGGGAGAACTGTAGAGTGATTAACTACCCATCTAGGTCAGAGTGTAGGGGGACAAGTATTTCTAGATTTGCCCATAGTCTATCAGTGATAATGACGTAAATGGGAGTGATAAAACGCTGGTCAGTTTGTCCCCCAACATCCCCCTCTCCAATCCCAATGGCTTTCCACTCCCATAATTCATTGTTTAATTATTTCATTCTGTTGAGGTGCCTTCCTCCATCCTCTCCTCCCTGTCATGGAAGAAGAGATCGGAGTGAGGGAGTTAGGGAGGGAGGGAGGGAGAGTGTGATGGAATGAGGGCGAGAGGGAAGGAAAAGTAGGGCCCGTGGCTGGGGAGGAGTGGGGCCCGTGGCTGGGGAGGAGTGGGGCCCGTGGCTGGGGAGGAGTGGGGCCCGTGGCTGGGGAGGAGTGGGGCCCGTGGCTGGGGAGGAGTGGGGCCCGTGGCTGGGGAGGAGTGGGGGCCCGTGGCTGGGGAGGAGTGGGGCCCGTGGCTGGGGAGGAGTGGGGGCCCGTGGCTGGGGAGGAGTGGGGTCCGTGGGCTGGGGAGGAGTGGGGTCCGTGGCTGGGGAGGAGTGGGGGCCCGTGGCTGGGGAGGAGTGGGGCCCGTGGCTGGGGGAGGAGTGGGGCCCGTGGCTGGGGAGGAGTGGGGCCCGTGGCTGGGGAGGAGTGGGGCCCGTGGCTGGGGAGGAGTAGGGCCCGTGGCTGGGGAGGAGTGGGGGCCCGTGGCTGGGGAGGAGTGGGGTCCGTGGCTGGGGAGGAGTGGGGTCCGTGGCTGGGGAGGAGTGGGGTCCGTGGCTGGGGAGGAGTGGGGTCCGTGGCTGGGGAGGAGTGGGGCCCGTGGCAGGGGGAGGAGTGGGGCCAGTGGCTGGGGAGGAGTGGGGCCTGTATTTGGGGAGTTTCTCCCATTCTTCTCTGCAGATCCTCTCAAGCTCTGTCAGGTTGGATGGGGAGTGTTGCTGCACAGATATTTTCAGGTCTCTCCAGAGATGTTCGATCGGGTTCAAGTCCAGGCTCTGGCTGGGCCACTCAAAGACATTCAGAGACTTGTTCCGAAGCCACTCCTGCATTGTCTTGGCTGTGTGCTTGGGTTGTTGTCCTGTTGGAAGGTGAACCTTTGCCCCAGTCTTAGGTCCTGAGCACTCTGGAGCAGGTTTTCATCAAGGATCTCTCTGTACTTTGCTCCGTTCATCTTTGCCTCAATCCTGACTAGTCTCCCAGTCCCTGCCGCTGAAAAACATCCCCACAGCATGATGCTGCCACCACCATGCTTCACTGTAGGGATGGTGCCAGGTTTCCTACAGCTTGGCATTCAGAACAAAGAGTTCAACTTGGTTTCATCAGACCAGAGAATCTTGTTTCTCATGGTCTGAGAGTCTTTAGGTGCCTTTTGGCAAACTCCAAGCGGGCTGTCATGTGCCTTTTACTGAGGAGTAGCTTCTGTCTGGCCACTCTACCATAAAGGCCTAATTGGTGGAGTGCTGCAGAGATGGTTGTCCTTCTGGAAGGTTCTCCCATCTCCACAGAGGAACTCTGGAGCTCTGTCAGAGTGACCGTCGGGTTCTTGGTCACCTCCCTGACCAAGGCCCTTCTCCCCCGATTGCTCAGTTTGAGTCTTGGTGGTTCCAAACTTCTTCCATTTAAGAATTATGGAGGCCACTGTGTTCTTGGAGACCTTCAATACTGCCGAAATGTTTTGGTACCCTTCCCCAGACCTGTGCCTCAACACAATCCTGTCTCGGAGCGCTACGGACAATTTCTTCGATCTCATGGCTTGGTTTTTGCTCTGACATGCACTGTCAACTGTGGGACCTTATATAGATAGGTGTGTGCATTTCCAAATCATGTCCAATCAATTGAATTTACCACAGGCGGACTTCAAGTTGTAGAAACATCTCAAGGATGATCAATGGAGAATAAGAGCACTTCCTCCCAGTTGCCCACTGCACTGAGGCTAGGAAACACTATCACCA
The DNA here is from genome assembly GCF_020615455.1 of Coregonus clupeaformis. Lineage (NCBI taxonomy): Eukaryota > Metazoa > Chordata > Actinopteri > Salmoniformes > Salmonidae > Coregonus > Coregonus clupeaformis. The sequence continues at coordinate 57,023,076 of NC_059198.1, read as the reverse complement.
CCGATAAATCTACAATAATCGAGAATTTCAACAAGCATTTTGCTACAGCTGGCCATGCTTTCCATCTGGCTACCACTACCCCGGCCACCAACTCTGCACCCTCCGCTGAAACTTGCCCATGCCCCCCCCCCCCGCTTCTCCTTCACACAAATTCAGACAGCTGACGTTTTGAAAGAGCTGCAAAATATGGACCCCTACAAATCAGCTGGGCTAGACAATCTGGACCCTTTCTTTCTAAAACTAGCCGCCGAAATTGTCGCAACCCCCTATTACTAGTCTGTTCAACCTCTCTTTCATAACGTCTGAGATCCCCAGAGATTGGAAAGCTGCCGCGGTCATCCCCCCTCTTCAAAGGGGGTGACACTCTAGATCCAAACTGCTACAGACCTATATCCATCCTGCCCTGCCTTTCGAAAGTATTTGAAAGCCAAGTTAACAAACAGATCACCGACCATTTCGAATACCACCGTACCTTCTCCGCTATGCAATCCGGTTTCCGAGCTGGTCATGGGTGCACTTCAGCCACGCTCAAGGTCCTAAACGATATTATAACCGCGATTGATAATAGACAGTACTGTGCAGCCGTCTTCATCGACCTGGCCAAGGCTTTCGACTCTGTCAACCACCGCATTCTTATTGGCAGACTAAATAGCCTTGGTTTCTCAAATGACTGCCTCGCCTGGTTCACCAACTACTTCTCAGATAGAGTTCAGTGTGTCAAATCGGAGGGCCTGTTGTCTGGACCTATGACAGTCTCTATGGGGGTGCCACAGGGTTCAATTCTTGGGCCGACACTTTTCTCCGTGTATATCAATGATGTCGCTCTTGCTGCTGGTGACTCTCAGATCCACCTCTACGCAGACGACACCATTTTGTATACATCTGGCCCTTCATTGGACACTGTGTTAACAAACCTCCAAACGAGCTTCAATGCCATACAACACTCCTTCAGTAGCCTCCAACTGCTCTTAAACACTAGTAAAACTAAATGCATGCTTTTCAATCGAACGCTGCTGGCACCCGCCCACCCGACTAGAATCACCACTCTTGACGGGTCTGACCTAGAGTATGTGGACAACTACAAATACCTAGGTGTCTGGTTAGACTGTAAACTCTCCTTCCAGACTCACATAAAGAATCTCCAATCCAAAGTTAAATCTAGAATCGGCTTCCTATTTCGCAACAAAGCCTCCTTCACTCATGCTGCCAAACATGCCCTCGTAAAACTGACTATCCTACCGATCCTTGACTTCGGCGATGTCATTTACAAAATAGCCTCCAACACTCTACTCAGCAAATTGGATGTAGTCTATCACAGTGCCATCCGTTTTGTCTCCAAAGCCCCATACGCTACCCACCACTGTGACCTGTACGCTCTTGTTGGCTGGTCCTCACTACATGTTCGTCGTCAAACCCACTGGCTCCAGGCCATCTATAAATCACTGCTAGGCAAATCCCCACCTTATCTTAGCTCATTGGTCACCATAGCAGCACCCACCCGTAGTCTGCGCTCCAGCAGGTATATCTCACTGGTCATTCCCAAAGCCAACACCTCCTTTGGCCGCCATTCCTTCCAGTTCTCTGCTGCCAATGACTGGAACGAATTGCAAAAATCTCTGAAGCTGGAGACTCTTATCTCCCTCACTAACTTTAAGCATCAGTTGTCAGAGCACCTTACCGATCACTGCACCTGTACACAGCCCATCTGAAATTAGCCCACCCAACTACCTCATCCCTATATTGTTATTTATTTTGCTCTTTTGCACCCCAGTATCTCTATTTGCACATAATCTCTTGCACATCTAGCATTCCAGTGTTAATACTATTGTAATTATTTTGCACTATAGCCTATTTATTGCCTTACCTCCATAACTTGCTACATTTGCACACACTGTATATATATTTTCTGTTGTATTTTTGACTTTATGTTTTTTTACCCCATATGTAACTCTGTGTTGTTTTTATCGCACTGCTTTGCTTTATCTTGGCCAGGTCGCAGTTGTAAATGAGAACTTGTTCTCAACTGGCTTACCTGGTTAAATAAAGGTGAAATAAAAATAAAATAAAAATTGGAAACAGGATGCACCTGAGCTCAATTTCGAGTCTCATAGCAAAGGGTCTGAATACTTATGTAAATAAGGTATTTCTGCTTTTTATATTGAATACATTTGCAAACATTTCTAAAAACCTTTTTACGCTTTGTTATTATGGGGTATTGTGTGTAGATTACTGAGGATTTTTTTTTATTTAATCAGTTTTAGAATAAGGCTGTAACGTAACAAAATGTGGAAAAAGTCACTGTGTCTGAATACTTTCCGAAGGCGCTGTAGAACATAATGCCCTGATATAACAGTAAAAATAACAACAGCCATAGCCTGTATAGACTAGAACAGCGGTCACCAACCTTTTCTTAGTCAAGATCACTTTATGAGTCAAAATGCAAGCCGAGGGCAGTTCTCTGCTGGGCGCCGGAGAGCAAGTACGCCTACAATGTACTGTGTGATATCAATTAAATGATCAATAGCCTATAGGGCCTGACTATTGTCACGATCGTTACATGAACCGGACCAAGGCGCAGCGTGATAAGCGTACATTCTTTTAATGAGTACACACACGAACAAAATAATAAACGATACGTGAAGTCCTAGGGTTAAACAAAAACCTTACGGATCAAGATCCCACAATACAAAAGTGCCAACAGGCTGCCTAAGTATGGTTCCCAATCAGAGACAACGAGAATCAGCTGCCTCTGATTGGGAACCATCCTGGCCAACATAGAAATACAACGATCTAGAACAGAAACCTAGAAAACTATAACATAGAACCTACACACCCTGGCTCAACATTAAAGAGTCCCCAGAGCCAGGGCGTGACAGTACCCCCACAAGGCGCGGACTGCGACCGCGCCAACCAAACACAACAGGGGAGGGGCCGGGTGGGCATTCTGCCTCGGAGGCAGATCCGGCTCCGGGCGTGACCACCACTCTCTCTCCACCCCCCCGTAGCGCCCCTGGTCTGGTCTGGCCCCGCTGGCCGGAGCTGGACTGGACACCGGTGGAGCAGGCACGGGCCGTGCCGGACTGACGACGGGCACCACTGGCTTGGTGCGGGGAGCAGGAACGGGCCGGACCGGGCTGACGACGCGCACCACTGGCTTGGTGCGGGGAGCAGGAACGGGCCGGACCGGGCTGACGACGCGCACCACTGGCTTGGTGCGGGGAGCAGGAACGGGCCGGACCGGGCTGGCGACGCGCACCACAGGCTTGGTGCGGGGAACAGGAACAGGCCGAACCGGGCTGGCGACGCGCACCACAGTCTTGGTGCGGGGAACAGGAACAGGCCGGACCGGGCTGGCGACGTGCACCACAGGCTTGGTGCGGGGAGCAGGAACGGGCCGGGCTGGACTGGGAACACGCACCATAGGCTTGGTGCGGGGAGCCGGAACGGGCCGGGCCGGACTGTGGAGGCGGACTGGAGGTCTGGAGCGGAAAGCTGACACAACCCATCCTGGCTGAATGCCTACTTCCACACAATACGTGTGAGGCATCAGCACAGGACGTACAGGGCTGTGCACTCGTACTGGCGCTACAGCACGTGGCACTGGCGCAGGATATACGGGACCGAGGAGGGGTACTGGAGGCCACGAGCGTTGAGCCGGCACACTCCGTCCTGGCTGCATGCCCACCTTAGCACGACACGTGCGTGGTGCTAGCACAGGACGTACAGGACTGTGCCGGAACACTCGCGGCACAGTACGTGGCTCACGGAGCCTGCCCTTTTAGCCCCCCAAACATTTTTTTCTTGGGGCTGTCTCTCGGGCTTCCTCCTCGGCCGGTACCCACTGCGTTGCCGCTGCTCCTCTCTGTAGCGCGCCTCCACAGTCTCCTCCCAAGGACGGCGATCCATTCCGGCCTGGATCTCTTCCCAAGTCCTTTGGTGGGATCTTCTGTCACGATCGTTACATGAACCGGACCAAGGCGCAGCGTGATAAGCGTACATTCTTTTAATGTGTACACACACGAACAAAACAATAAACGATACGTGAAGTCCTAGGGTTAAACATAAACCTTACGGATCAAGATCCCACAATACAAAAGTGCCAACAGGCTGCCTAAGTATGGTTCCCAATCAGAGAACGAGAATCAGCTGCCTCTGATTGGGAACCACCCTGGCCAACATAGAAATACAACGATCTAGAACAGAAACCTAGAAAACTATAACATAGAACCTACACACCCTGGTCCTCTGTAGCTCAGCTGGTAGAGCACGGCGCTTGTAACGCCAAGGTAGTGGGTTCGATCCCCGGGACCACCCATACACAAAAAAAAAAAATTTATGCACGCACGACTGTAAGTCGCTTTGGATAAAAGCGTCTGCTAAATGGCATATTATTATTATTATTATTATTAACATTAAAGAGTCCCCAGAGCCAGGGCGTGACAACTATAATGCATGGGTGGAGAAGCCAGGGCAAAGTTCTATTTCCAATTCAATTACATTCCTACAAATTATAGGCTTGACTGGAAATATATATATTGTTTCATGTATTTGCCTATTTTCATATATAATAAGAGAGGTCTGATTTTCTCCATGTAGGTCTACCACTTATTATAAATAACCTCGAGTCCCTTATATTTCAAAACTCAAGTCTCAAGCTAGGCTATATGATAACACTGGCCAGAGGTCAGTTACTATGTGATAACACTGGTCAGAGGTCAGTTACTATATGATAACACTGGCCAGAGGTCAGTTACTATATGATAACACTGGTCAGAGGTCAGTTGCTATATGATAACACTGGTCAGAGGTCAGTTACTATATGATAACACTGGTCAGAGGTCAGTTACTATATGATAACACTGGTCAGAGGTCAGTTACTATATGATAACACTGGTCAGAGGTCAGTTACTATATGATAACACTGGTCAGAGGTCAGTTGCTATATGATAACACTGGTCAGAGGTCAGTTACTATATGATAACACTGGTCAGAGGTCAGTTACTATATGATAACACTGGTCAGAGGTCAGTTACTATATGATAAGACTGGTCAGAGGTCAGTTACTATATGATAACACTGGTCAGAGGTCAGTTACTATATGATAACACTGGTCAGAGGTCAGTTACTATATGATAACACTGGTCAGAGGTCAGTTACTATATGATAACACTGGTCAGAGGTCAGTGTCACGGTTTCGGCCGAGGCTGCTCCTCCTCCTGGTTCGGGCAGGCTTCGGCGGTCGTCGTCCCCGGAGTACTAGCTGCCACCGATCTATGTTTCATGTTCGTTTGGTTTGGTCTTAATGTTGTACACCTGTGTCTAGTTAGTCCTCGTTAGTGTTCTATTTAGTTCTCGTTGTGTGTGTCTGTGTTTGTGTGTGATTGCGCCTCTGTTACGTGTTGGAGCTACATTTTCCCTCTAGTGTTTGGAGTGGTTTCTTTGCACATGTTTTGTGCGCAGTTTATTTTGTCGCCTGTGTGCGCCTGGTATTCGCCTTCAGGCTTATTGTGCTTTTGTTTGTGTGAATTTTGCACTAAAGCCTTTGAACTGAGCCTCTGCGTCCTGCGCCTGATTCCTACACCACACCCACCTTCAGCACCTTATGACAGAATCACACACCCCAATGGAATCAGCAGGATCGGCAGAGACGCCTGTGTCGCTCGAGGAGCATATCCGTGGACAAGATGGCCAGATTCGACAACTGGAGACAGCTCTACAGGAGGTAATCTACACCTTGCACCGATGGGAGGCCAGCCGGGTACCCACACCTCCACCTATCCTGCCCACCCCATCGGTCGGTCCACCAGTCCTAGGTTCGGAACCCAGGGGGATTCGGCTCTCGCTCCCGAGGGCGTATGACGGAACAGCTGCCGGGTGTCAGGGGTTCCTCCTGCAGGTGGAGCTCTACCTGGCCACTGTACACCCGGTGCCCTCGGGATACGAGAGCGTTTCCGCCCTCATCTCCTGTCTCACGGGCAAGGCGTTGGAGTGGGCTAACGCCGAGTGGAGGAGAATGGACGCCAACACCGTGACCTACGCAGAGTTCTCCCGCCGCTTCAAGGCCGTGTTCGACCATCCACCTGAGGGCAAAGCGGCGGGGGAGCGTCTAGTCCAGTTGAGACAAGGGAGGAGGAGCGCGCAGGCGTTCGCTCTAGAGTACCGGACTCTAGCGGCTGATGCAGGGTGGAATGAGCGGGCTCTCATCGACCATTTTCGATGTAACCTACGAGAGAACGTTCAACGTGAGTTGGCCTGCAGGGATACCCATCTTACATTCGACCAGTTGGTCGATATGTCCATCCGTCTGGACACCCTGCTGGCCACCCGTGGGACGTCCCGAGGGGAGTCCGTCCATTCCGCCCTCCGGGCGCCTCCGAGCCGAGCCCTATGGAGCTCGGGGGTGCCGGCGCTAGAGAACGGAGTGGGAGGAGCCCGAGGGGGCCTGTCTCCTGCACCAAGTGCGGTCGTGGAGGGCACACTGCGGCCAGGTGCTGGGGAGGGTTCTCCGGGGAGAAGACAACAGGCCACGCACTGGGGGGCCTCCCAGGTGAGTAGACGTCCCCACTTACCCAGAGCTTTCTGTTGCGCACTTTTTGTATACCTGTGTGTTTTCCACAGGTTGCACCTCATTCCCAGCATAAGGCGCTCGTAGATTCAGGCGCAGCTGGGAATTTTGTTGATCGGAAGTTTTGTTTTGAGTTAGGGATCCCTCTCCTACCTGTTCACAAACCTTTTCCCGTTCATGCCTTAGATAGCCGTCCGTTGGGGTCGGGGTTGATCAGGGGAGATCACAGCGCCACTTGGATGTGTGCGCAGGGGGGTCATGAGGAGACTATACAGCTGTATCTGATCGACTCTCCTGCGTACCCAGTGGTGCTGGGGATTCCCTGGTTAAGCACCCACAACCCTGCTATTTCGTGGCAACAGAGGGCTCTCGATGGGTGGTCTGCTCAGTGCGAGGGGCGATGTCTGGGTGTTTCCGTGGGGGGCGACTTCGGTGGAGAGTCCAAACCAAGTGCCCGCACTGCACATTCCGCCTGAATATGGGGATTTAGCTCTCGTGTTTAGCAAAACTAGGGCGACGCAGTTGCCTCCTCATAGACAGGGGATTGTGCGATTGATCTCCAGGCAGGAGCAGCGCTCCCACGGAGCCATGTGTATCCTTTGTCTCAAGAGGAGAGAAAAGCTATGGAGACTTACATAGCCGAATCTTTGAGACAGGGATACATTCGGCCCTCCACTTCTCCCGCCTCCTCGAGTTTCTTTTTGTGAAAAAGAAGGATGGAGGGTTGCGCCCGTGCATTGATTACCGTGGTCTCAATCAGATTACTGTGAAATACAGTTATCCACTCCCTCTGATTGCGACCATGACGGAGTCATTGCATGGAGCGCGGTTTTTCACAAAACTGGATCTCAGGAGCGCGTATAACTTGGGTGCGCATTAGGGAGGGTGACGAATGGAAGACAGCGTTTAGTACCACGTCAGGTCATTTCGAATATCTCGTCATGCCATATGGGTTGATGAATGCTCCATCAGTCTTCCAATCCTTCGTAGATGAGATTTTCCGGGATATGCAGGGACAAGGGGTGGTCGTGTACATTGATGACATTCTGGTGTACTCGTCTACCCGAGCCGAGCATATAACCCTGGTGCGTCGTGTATTGAGGAGGCTGTTGGAGCACGACCTATATGTCAAGGCAGAGAAATGTCTGTTTTTCCAGGAGTCGGTCTCCTTTTTGGGTTATCGGTTGTCCGCGTCAGGGGTGAGAATGGAGGTGGATCGTGTGTCCGCTGTGCGTAATTGGCAAACCCCAACTACTGTAAAAGAGGTGCAGCAGTTTTTGGGCTTTGCGAATTACTACCGGAGGTTTATCCGGGGGTTTTGGACAGGTGGCAGCTCCCATCACGTCCCCTTCTGAAGGGGGGTCCGGTGCGACTGCAGTGGTCAGCCGATGCGGACGGGGCCTTTAGGAGACTGAAGGACCTGTTTACGTCGGCTCCGGTGCTGGCGCATCCGGATCCCGCATTACCCTTTCAGGTTGAGGTGGACGCGTCTGAGGCTGGTATAGGGGCCGTTCTCTCTCAACGGTCCGGCACGCCACCTAAACTCCGCCCCTGTGCTTTTTACTCTAAGAAGCTCAGCCCGGCGGAGCGTAACTATGACGTTGGGGACAGGGAGCTGTTAGCTGTAGTTCAAGCCCTTAAGGTGTGGAGGCATTGGCTTGAGGGGATCAACACCCTTTCCTCATTTTGACTGACCATCGGAACCTGGAGTACATCCGGGCAGCGAGGAGACTGAACCCTCGCCAGGCTCGATGGAGTATGTTTCTCACCAGGTTCGTATTTAAAATCACGTACATCCCTGGGTCCCAGAATGGTAAGGCAGATGCGCTGTCCCGGCGGTATGACACGGAGGAGAGGCCTGTTGAGCCCACTCCCATACTACCGGAGTCGTTCCTTGTGGCACCGGTGGTGTGGGAGGTCGATTCCCGAAATCGAGCGAAGCTTGCGTGCACGACCCCAGCCCTCCACAGTGTCCTGAGGGTCGGAAGTACGTTCCGCTCGAGATTCGGGATCGACTCATTTACTGGGCTCACACGTCACCCTCCTCTGGACATCCGGGTATCGGCCGGACAGTGCATTGCCTTAGCACTAAATACTGGTGGCCCACTTTGGCTAGGGATGTGAGGGTTTATGTCTCCTCCTGCTCGGTGTGCGCCCAGTGTAAGGCGCCCCGACATCTGCCCAGGGGTAAGTTACAGCCCCTACCCGTTCCACAACGACCATGGTCCCACCTCTCGGTGGATTTTGTAACAGACCTTCCCCTCTCTCAGGGGAATACCACCATCCTGGTCGTTGTGGACCGTTTCTCTAAGGCCTGTCGTCTTCTCCCTATGTCGGGTCTTCCTACTGCCCTACAGACTGCTGAGGCCCTATTTACCCACGTCTTCCGGCATTACGGGGTCCCCGAGGATATAGTGTCTGATCGAGGCCCCCCAGTTTACCTCCCGGGTGTGGAGAGCGTTTATGGAGCGTTTGGGGGTCTCGGTTAGCCTTACCTCGGGTACCACCCGGAGAGTAACGGGCAGGTAGAACGTGTCAACCAGGATGTGGGTAGGTTTCTGAGGTCTTATTGCCAGGACCGGCCTGAGGAGTGGGCGCGTTACATTCCCTGGGCCGAGATGGCCCAGAATTCTCTCCGCCACTCCTCTACCAACCTAACCCCTTTCCAATGTGTATTAGGTTACCAGCCGGTTCTGGCACCGTGGCAGCAGAGCCAGATCGAGGCCCCTGCGGTGGATGATTGGATGAGGCGCTCGGAGGAGACGTGGGAACGCTGCCCACGTCCACCTGCAGCGGGCCGTCCGTCGTCACAAGGCGAGCGCCGATCTCCACCGCAGTGAGGGGCCGGTGTACGCACCCGGAGATCGAGTCTGGCTCTCTACCAGAAACCTACCCCTCCGCCTGCCCTGCCGGAAGCTGGGTCGGCGGTTTGTGGGCCCTTTAAAGTCCTGAGAAGATTGAACGAGGTGTGTTATAAGTTACATCTGCCTGTTGAATATAAGAATATTAACCGCTCGTTCCATGTGTCTCTTCTCAGGCCGGTGGTAGCTGGTCCACTCCAGGACAATGAGATAGGAGAGACTCCTCCGCCCCCATTGGACATCGAGGGGGCTCCGGCGTACACCGTTCGGTCCATCTTGGACTCCAGACGCCGGATGGGGGTCTCCAGTATCTCGTGGAGTGGGAGGGGTACGGCCCGGAGGAGCGGTGCTGGGTGCCGCGGAGGGACATCCTAGACCCATCTCTCCTGTCGGAGTTCCACCGGGACCATCCCGCGCGCCCTGCTCCGCGTCCTCCTGGTCGTCCCCGAGGCCGGGGTCGGCGCACGGCTGGAGCCGCGCGTCAAGGGGGTACTGTCACGGTTTCGGCCGAGGCTGCTCCTCCTCCTGGTTCGGGCAGGCTTCGGCGGTCGTCGTCCCCGAGTACTAGCTGCCACCGATCTATGTTTCATGTTCGTTTGGTTTGGTCTTAATGTTGTACACCTGTGTCTAGTTAGTCCTCGTTAGTGTTCTATTTAGTTCTCGTTGTGTGTGTCTGTGTTTGTGTGTGATTGCGCCTCTGTTACGTGTTGGAGCTACATTTTCCCTCCAGTGTTTGGAGTGGTTTCTTTGCACATGTTTTGTGCGCAGTTTATTTTGTCGCCTGTGTGCGCCTGGTATTCGCCTTCAGGCTTATTGTGCTTTTGTTTGTGTGAATTTTGCACTAAAGCCTTTGAACTGAGCCTCTGCGTCCTGCGCCTGATTCCTACACCACACCCACCTTCAGCACCTTATGACAGTCAGTTACTATATGATAACACTGGTCAGAGGTCAGTTACTATATGATAACACTGGTCAGAGGTCAGTTACTATGTGATAACACTGGTCAGAGGTCAGTTGTTGTAGCCTATTCCTTGTGAGGCACATCGGCGCATAAATTGAAATAACTTGTTTTTGTTTCATTTCCCTGGACTGATGGTCATGTCTCAGAGGAAGGAGGGAGAAGATTGCGAGTCGAAGTGGAGAAGCGTTGTAGTGCTGATCATAGTCTCTGAATGTACTGAGACAGTCTAAGGCTCTCGATCAGATCAATCAGTGATTGATATAGAGGGGGACTGGAGGCCCTTCAAGTCAAAATCACTGATATCAAATAACTGGGCAAATGCTCCGACATCCTCTTCTGGACACGGTCTCTTGATTTTTTTTTTTTACAGTGAGCTTTGTTTGCCCATTTTACTTGTTTTTGCTTGCCAAGTTGGCTAGTGAGTCTTAGCTAGCTAACGATGAGTAGCCTACACAGTGTACCCTAGCCTACACAGCGTACCCTAGCCTACACAGTGTACCCTAGCCTACACAGTGTACCCTAGTCTACACAGTGTACCCTAGCCTACACAGCGTACCCTAGTCTACACAGCGTACCCTAGTCTACACAGCGTACCCTAGCCTACACAGCGTACCCTAGTCTACACAGTGTACCCTAGCCTACACAGTGTACCCTAGCCTACACAGCGTACCCTAGCCTACACAGCGTACCCTAGCCTACACAGTGTACCCTAGCCTACACAGTGTACCCTAGCCTACACAGCGTACCCTAGCCTACACAGCGTACCCTAGCCTACACAGTGTACCCTAGTCTACAGCGATAACTACTGTCTACTGCACGTGGTATCAGTGCGAAGTGACACGTGCCAGAACCCACCCATTATTTTGAAATTGATGAAGCTAATTGTTTAATTTCCCTGTAAATAATCAAGGTTTTACAAGGGCTGCCCAATAAATATGAGTAGTAGTGGTCTGGTCGTCTCTCACCAAACACACCAGTTCCTTCAGTCAGAATATTATCTGATAGATACATGGCGGGAGACAGATAGAAGTGTCTGAATATTATCTGATAGATACATGGCGGGAGACAGATAGAAGTGTCTGAATGTTATTATATTATTAGCAGTGCACTGTCTAGGGAATAGGCTGTTATTTGGGATGCTTGGGATGCAGCCTGTAACAGCAGCATGTGGGATCTCTCCTAACAGTTTACGTCAGGTCCTCTCAGCTTTATACATGTGTTTGACTGTCATGTAAATACTGTATCTCTCTCTCACACACGCACACACACACGCACACACACACACACGCACACACACGCGCACGCACGCACTCATTCACAGAAGTTGATGTGTATGAGTGTAGTTACAGTATATAGATGGTTCTGAGCTGCTATTAGCGTCCACGTGGCATTTCAAATGGGTTTATATAGTGGTTATAATGCACTATGCTGCTCCGTGTTTTACCTTGATAGGGCCGTCCACCGTGTCCACTCCCTGCTCCGACAGCTGTTTCAAGGCACTTAGAGCAGCCCGCCGAGAGAGAAGAAGAACAGATGGCCCAGTGAGAGAGGGAGGGACTGAGTGTCACCCTTCGGCTGCTTTTCAAATAACACTTACTCTGAGAAACCCAATGCCAGCAGGACACTTACCCTTCTCCCTTCTAACACGAACACTTACTCTGAGAAACCCAATGCCAGCAGGACACTTACCCTTCTCCCTTCTAACACGAACACTTACTCTGAGAAACCCAATGCCAGCAGGACACTTTCCCTTCTCCCTTCTAACCCTCTCTTCTCCCTATGTTGTCTTTAGCTCCGTTCCCCTAAATGTTTATCTAGCGTTTTTTGGGCTAATGTGTGTGTGAGTTTGTGTGTGTATGGGTGTGTATGGGTGTGCGAGAGCGTGTAATGTATGTGAGTGAGCGTGTGTGTGTTTTCCCTTCACTGTGTTTATCTAGCGTTATTGGGTTAACATTTCCACTCTGTGTTTGGTTGCCTGCAAGTCAATCACTGTCCCATCTGCATACCTGACCACTAACACAAAACAGCCACAGGTCTACAATATCTATCAATCACACACACACTGGCTTAGAAACACAACAACAGAGATTCACCACTAACAACACACACACTGCTAACAGATACAATTCTGAGTTCCATCCCAAATGACACCCTATTCCCTACATAGTGCACTTCTTTTGACTAGAGTCCTATGGGTTCCTGGTCAAAAGTAGTGCACTACATAGAGGAATAGGGTGCCATTTGGGACACATCCTGTGTCTGCTGATCAATAGGCTATCTGATGGAAGATTTGATCCATGTTTGGCCTGAGACAAAACAACATAGGATGATGGGGTGCTGTTAACCACTTTGTGACAAATGTGTTTGTGAAAATCTCTTTCATTCAATTCAATTTCATTGAATGGATCTTTACTGTCCCAGAAGGGCAGCATCAAAAGAAGCTCTGTGCTAATGAAATGTGATTGATTGATTGATTGATTGATTGATTGATTGAAGGAAGAAGAATTGACTCTGTATGACATCATGATGCACTGTTGTCAACCGCTTTGTTAGAAGACACACACACACACACACACACACAGCACACACACACACACACACAGACACGCACACACACACACACACAGACACACACAGACACACACAGACACAAACACACACACACAGACACACACACAGACAAACAGACACACACACACACACACACACACACACACACACACACACACACAGACACACACACACACACACACACACACACACACACACACACACACACACACACACACACACACACACACACACACACACACACACACACACACACACACAGACACGCACACACAAACACACACACAAACACACACACACAGACACACACACAGACACAAACACACACACACACACACATACACACACACACACACAGACACACACACACACACACACAGACACACAGACACACACACAGACACACACAGACACACACAGACACACACACACACACACACACACACACACACACACACACACACACACACACACACACACACACACACACACACACAGACACGCACACACATACACACACAGACACACACACACACAGACACACACACACACAGACACAGCAAACTTTTTTGTTGGTTTTTGTGTAATAAATAGACTATAAAAAGCCCTGTGGTTTAGTACAACAACAAAAAATGGAACATTTATCGTCATAATAAATAACCAGACATAGTGTCCCATCGATGGCGGCCCCAGAATCCATTTTATAATCCCCAACACACAGAATGAGATGATAGCTGAGCTGCTCAATCAATCAAATGTATTTATAAAGCCCTTTTTACATCAGCAATGTCACAAAGTGCTTATACAGAAACCCAGCCTAAAACCCCAAGCAATGCAGATGTAGAAGCACAGTGGCTAGGAAAAACTCCCTAGAAAGGCAGGAACCTAGGAAGAAACCTAGAGAGGAACCAGGCTATGCGGGGTGGCCAGTCCTCTTCTGGCTGTGCCGGGCGGAGATTATAAGAGTACATGGCCATTAAGACCAGATCGTTCTTCTGGCCTTCAGCTTTCTCGGATACAACCAGACAATCTGGACACCTGATGCATCAAAGTAGGCCTAACCAGGCCAAACTGGACTCGACTGAGCTGAGTTTAACCAGGCCAAACTGGACTGGACTGAGCTGAGTTTAACCAGGCCAAACTGGACTGGGCTGAGCTGAGTTTAACCAGGCCAAACTGGACTGGACTGAGCTGAGTTTAACCAGGCCAAACTGGACTGGACTGAGCTGAGTTTAACCAGGCCAAACTGGACTGGACTGAACTGAGTTTAACCAGGCCAAACTGGACTGGACTGAGCTGAGTTTAACCAGGCCAAACTGGACTGGACTGAACTGAGTTTAACCAGGCCAAACTGGACTGGACTGAGCTGAGTTTAACCAGGCCAAACTGGACTGGACTGAACTGAGTTTAACCAGGCCAAACTGGACTGGACTGAGCTGAGTTTAACCAGGCCAAACTGGACTGGACTGAGCTGAGTTTAACCAGGCCAAACTGGACTGGACTGAGCTGAGTTTAACCAGGCCAAACTGGACTGGACTGAACTGAGTTTAACCAGGCCAAACTGGACTGGACTGAGCTGATCTGATCCTACCAGGCTGCTGATCTCTGACACAGACTATTTTCTACCATGGTTGAGATGAGGTCCAGATGTGCCCTTCTCTCCTAAGAGGAGGAGGAAAGAGAGTGAGGTAGAGGGGGGGGTTGATATAAATCAGCTGAAATGACATCACCAGGTCCCGTTGTGACCCTCCACATTACCACCCCTACCCCTACCCTACCCCCACCCCTAGATCCAATCCCCCCGCCCAAAAACCACCCCTAAACTACCCTAACCCTACCTACAGATTACCCCCATACCAACACTACCATCATCGCTGGGAAAGGCAGTTGGGAAAGAGAGGGAGAGAGAGAGAGAGAAAAAGAGTAGATTGGGAATCCATATTTTTTTTATTAACTGCCAATATGCCAACATTCCATTCAAACAATGCAGTCAATCCACAGCCTGGTTGAAATCAGTTGATGATGGGACTTAGAAAGCAAACAAGTACTGATATTGTATCATATTATAGCACTCACAGATGTCCAAGAAAACAAAAATTCAGACATGGTCTGTTTACATATATTTGGGACTATTTATACAGAAAATGGACATAAAACCCGTATAAAACTGTATTTATAATTATGTGACAAAGTAAATATGACAAGCAAATATAGCCATCTAGTTTATCCCCTGAAAGTTAGCTTGTTAACTAGTCATATTGACGTGATCTGTTATTAGCTAGCTAGTCAACTTGACGTGGTCCTTCAATCAATGTTTCAAGTTTTAATGTCACATGCACAAGGACAGTGAAATGCCTTTTTTTGCAAACTCAAAACCCAACAATGCAATAATCAATACAATGTATTACTAGGAACAAAACACACAAATAAGGATAGGAAATATGAAATACACAATAAAGTAAGTAATCATGCTATATACAGGAACTATTTAAAGTATGTCCTAATACTGTATTTACAATGTGCAGGGATACTGGAGTGATGGAGGTAGATATGTATAGGGGTAAGGTGACTAGGCATCAGGGTATATGATAAACAGAGTAGCAGCAGTTTGCATGTGAGCGGGTGTAGAGTCAGTATAAATGTAACCCATCATGTCTGTCAGCAGCAATCGTGATTAAACACTCTTAAAAACCTTGTTGAAAAAGGGGGAATACTGTTAGCTAACATCGCTAGGTAGGCCTACGCTGGTTGGAGAGAAAAAATGTACATTTGGTCTACTTACCACTATGTTTAGCCAACTGTACAACGTTTCTACCGGTAGTTTACAAAGTAAACATTATCAGCTAACGGTAACGTTACGTCGGCAAACCCGCCCTTCTGCTGCTTGACAGGCAGAGCCCACAAAGAATGGGGAAATTAACCTAAACCACTCATACTAGTCAGGTATAATGGTGGTGAATATTGAGAGATATCGTGAGGCTACCGTCATGCATCTGAAATGACATGATCAATTGATGTTCACCGATCATGAAAAGCATGCAGTGACTTGCTGTATAACTCTGATGATAGAGCTAAATGTGCGCAAATGTTTTGCACGGCATGATGGGAAATGTGTAGATCTGACTATGGTCTTCAAGAGGTGATGATAATGAAATAGTTAACATATATTTAATAATCCCTTGAAAACGGCACCAAGTGTTCAATGGTTTTAGCGGAGCTGGGGTCTCCTTGCATCTTTATTTATAATGACCTATTCTGGAACGTTGAGGTTTCATGACATAGCCCTTTTAGTCATTCATTAGGATCTCTATGCATTCAACTTTGACCCTGTTGTTGCGACCGTTGTCATGTTAACCTGACAGCTGCATGTTCTAAATTCCTCAGTTTATATTAAGACCTATATTAAGACCTTCCACTGCTTTCATTTGTTCACATTCACAACAGTAATTTAGCAGCTTGCCCTAGCCTACTTGGAAATAATTTGTAAATAATGACCTTGTATTTTCTTGCTATGGTGAATAAAAAGTTGGCTACTCCAAACAATATTTTCTGGTAAACTTATTATATGAGCTGGCTAGACAAATAAATCCATTATTCATTAGTTTATGCAGGACCTAAGAAACATTATAAGAGTAATCATTATTAGCCAAAGATAAGGGCCTTTAGATATTCACCTATCAAAGTCAAGAAAAAAAAATAAAAGATGAAATGGCAGTGTGCATTCCCCCAGGCTAAATGCAAAAGCATTTCTGTGCCAATAGACAAGAACAGCTCAAAGACAGAACTACAAACATGCATTAAAAGCATTTGCGTGAAGCTGTGTGATTGACAAGGACACGTTTGATGTCAGACAACAACAATAGAGCGTGCATGATTTAATGTGTGCCAAAGCAGGTAAGATGATAAGGGACATTTATACTGAGGGGTTGGCGGGACTTTTAAATGCATCACCACATTTATGACTAGGTCGGTTGGCGGAAATAAATGTACAGGCAATACCTTTCAGATATAAAGAAAAGTCAGCAAAAAGATGAAGGCATGGTAAAGATGGAGGCATGGTAAAGATGGAGGCATGGTAAAGATGGAGGCATGGTAAAGATGGAGGCATGGTAAAGATGGAGGCATGGTAAAGATGGAGGCATGGTAAAGATGGAGGCATGGTAAAGATGGCAGCATGGTAAAGATGGAGGCTTGGTAAAGATGGAGGCATGGTAAAGATGGAGGCATGGTAAAGATGGAGGCTTGGTAAAGACGGAGGCATGGTAAAGATGGAGGCATGGTAAAGATGGAGGCATGGTAAAGATGGAGGCATGGTAAAGATGGAGGCTTGGTAAAGACGGAGGCATGGTAAAGATGGCAGCATGGTAAAGATGGAGGCATGGTAAAGATGGAGGCATGGTAAAGATGGAGGCATGGTAAAGATGGAGGCATGGTAAAGATGGCAGCATGGTAAAGATGGAGGCATGGTAAAGATGGAGGCATGGTAAAGATGGAGGCATGGTAAAGATGGAGGCATGGTAAAGATGGAGGCATGGTAAAGATGGCAGCATGGTAAAGATGGAGGCATGGTAAAGATGGAGGCATGGTAAAGATGGAGGCATGGTAAAGATGGAGGCATGGTAAAGATGGAGGCATGGTAAAGATGGAGGCATGGTAAAGATGGCAGCATGGTAAAGATGGAGGCATGGTAAAGATGGAAGCATGGTAAAGATGGAGGCATGGTAAAGATGGAGGCATGGTAAAGATGGAGGCATGGTAAAGATGGAGGCATGGTAAAGATGGAGGCTTGGTAAAGATGGAGGCTTGGTAAAGACGGAGGCATGGTAAAGATGGAGGCATGGTAAAGATGGAGGCTTGGTAAAGACGGAGGCATGGTAAAGATGGAGGCTTGGTAAAGATGGAGGCTTGGTAAAGACGGAGGCATGGTAAAGATGGAGGCATGGTAAAGATGGAGGCATGGTAAAGATGGAGGCATGGTAAAGATGGAGGCATGGTAAAGATGGAGGCATGGTAAAGTCTGCGGAAAAATGTCTTGGTATGAAAGGTATAAAAATATTCTGTATGGTAGAGTGAATAGTGAGATCTGGAGAATTCTCTCTTTCTCCCGTCATCTCACCCACTCCTCCTCTCCCTATCTCTCCACTCCTCATCTCCCTATCTCTCCATTCCTATCTCTCCACTTCTCCTTTCCTATCTCTCCACTCCTCCATTCCTATCTCTCCACTCCTCCTTTCCTATCTCTCCACTCCTCCTTTCCTATCTCTCCACTCCTCCATTCCCATCTCTCCACTCCTCCTTTCCTATCTCTCCACTCCTCCATTCCCATCTCTCCACTCCTCCATTCCTATCTCTCCACTCCTCCATTCCTATCTCTCCACTCCTCCATTCCTATCTCTCCACTCCTCCATTCCTATCTCTCCACTCCTCCATTCCTATCTCTCCATTCCTCCATTCCTATCTCTCCATTCCTCCATTCCTATCTCTCCACTCCTCCTTGCCTCTTCTACTATGATTGGAGACTGGCCAACAACTCAAACATATTAACATCTCACAACAAGTAACCATGACATATCAACTGAGTGGAAAAAGGTCATTCAAGATTTCCATACCAGGATTCAATTTCTGGATTCTATGTCAGTTCACACCTTGCTATAGCAATACTATATTAAATCATCTTCCACAGCTAAAACATAGAATCCACAGTAAAAATATACTCTCATGTTACAGCTATCTCCACCTCACTAACCCCTCACACACACACACACACACGCACGCACACACGCACGCACGCACGCACGCACGCACGCACGCACACACACACACACACACACACACACACACACACACACACACACACACACACACACACGCACACACACACACACACACACACACGCACACACGCACACACACACACACACACTTATCCTACATCCCCATCCATTCATTTCAACCTTAACCTAATCATCAGGAAGATAAGGTCTTAACGAGGTCTTAACTAGGGAAGCTGTGGTCTCTAGATGAGGGAGATGTGATGGCTGTTCCAGCTCCCTTCGTTAGAGCAGCCTGATACATAATATATCATAATATATAAATAATAGAAACCATGACTGTGACTCATATTCCTCCAATTAGATCCATGACACCCTCTGAGTGTTGAGATGTAGCCAGGTTGGAACAAGTATTTGATACACTGCCGATTTTGCAGGTTTTCATACTTACAAAGCATGTAGAGGTCTGTAATTTGTATCATAGGTACACTTCAACTATGAGAGAAGAATTCACAAAATGGGACAAACACCAAATTGAGACTCTGTTTTTGCAGAATTCTGCAAAAAAATCCCTCCATGTACAACGCAAAACCCCCCAAAATGCATGCAGAGCAGAATTAGGACGATTCCCGCTAATGATCCAAATCCAGAAAAGAGCAATTCAATTCTACAACCACCTAAAAATAAGTGATTCTCAAACCTTCCATAACAAAGCCATCACCTACAGAGAGATGAACCTGGAGAAGAGTCCTTCTCTCTGCCAGCTGGTACACAGGACTCTGCTCACAAACAGACCCCACAGAGCCCCAAGATGGCAACACAATTAGACCCAACCAAATCATGAGAAAACAAAAAAGATAATTACTTGACACATCGGAAAGTATCAACATAAATATTGAAAAACTGTAACGTTATTTGGCCCTGAACAGAGAGTACACAGTGGTAGAATACCTGACTACTGTGACTGACCCCAAATTAAGGAACTCTTTGACAATGTACAGTCTCAGTGAACACATGCACACATGACTGTAAGTCGCTTTGGATAAAAGCGTCTTGCTAAATGGCATATTATTATTATAGCCTTGCTATTGAGAGAGGCCGCCATCGACAGACCTGGCTCCCAAGAACAGACAGGCCATGTGCACACTGCCCACAAAATGATAAACTCCCTTATCTATTGGGTGAAATACCACAGTGTGCCATCACAGCAGCAATATTTGTGACCTGTTGCCACAAGAAAAGGGCAACCAGTGAAGAACAAACACCATTGTAAATACAACCCATATTTATGTTGATTTATTTTCCCTTTTGTACTTTAACTATTTGCACATTGTAAATAATAATGGTCCCGTGTGGCTCAGTTGGTAGAGCATGACGCTTGTAATGCCAGGGTTGTGGGTTTCGATTCCCATGGGGGACCTGTACTAAAAAAGTACGAAAATGTGTCTCTCTGGATGAGAGCGTCTGATAAATGACTCACTACTGTAAGTCTCTCTGGATAAGAGCGTCTGCTAAATGACTCACTACTGTAAGTCTCTCTGGATAAGAGCATCTGATAAATGACTCACTACTGTAAGTCTCTCTGGATAAGAGCGTCTGCTAAATGACTCACTACTGTAAGTCTCTCTGGATAAGAGCGTGTGATAAATGACTCACTACTGTAAGTCTCTCTGGATAAGAGCGTCTGCTAAATGACTCACTAATGTAAGTCTCTCTGGATAAGATATTCTGATAAATGACTTAGATTTGAAGTTGGAAGTTTACATACACCTTAGCCAAATACATTTAAACTCAGTTTTTCACAATTCCTGACATTTAATCCTAGTAAAAGTTCCCTGTCTTAGGTCAGTTAGGATCACCACTTTATTTTAAGAATGTGAAATGTCAGAATAATAGTAGAGAGAATGATTTATTTCAGCTTTTATTTATTTCATCACATTCACAGTGGGTCAGAAGTTTACATACACTCAATTAGTATTTGGTAGCATTGCCTTTAAATTGTTTAACTTGGGTCAAACGTTTCGTGTTGCCTTCCACAAGCTTCCCACAATAAGTTGTGTGAATTTTGGCCCATTTCTCCTGACAGAGCTGGTGTAACTAAGTCAGGTTTGTAGCCCTCCTTGCTCGCACACGCTTTTATCAGTTCTGCCCACACATTTTCTATAGGATTGAGGTCAGGGCTTTGTGATGGACACTCCAATACCTTCTTTGTTGTCCTTAAGCCATTTTGCCACAACTTTGGAAGTATGCTTGGGGTCATTGTCCATTTGGAAGACCCATCTGCGACCAAGCTTTAACTTCCTGACTGAAGTCTTGAGGTGTTGCTTCAATATATCCACATCATTTTCTTTCCTCATGATGCCATCTATTTTGTGAAGTGCACCAGTCCCTCCTGCAGCAAAGCACCCCCACAGCATGATGCTGCTACCCCCGTGCTTCACGGTTGGGATGGTGTTCTTCGGCTTGCAAGGTGCCCCCTTTTTCCTCCAAACATAACGATGGTCATTATGGCCAAACAGTTCTATTTTTTGTTTCATCAGACCAGAGGACATTTCTCCAAAAAGTACGATCTTTGTCCCCATGTGCAGTTGCAAACCATAGTCTGGCTTTTCTATGGCGGTTTTGGAGCAGTGGCTTCTTCCTTGCTGAGTGGCCTTTCAGGTTATGTCGATATAGGACTAGTTTTACTGTGGATATAGATACATTTGTACCTGTTTCCTCCAGCATCTTCACAAGGTCCTTTGCTGTTGTTCTGGGATTGATTTGCACTTTTCACACCTAGATTTGTACTTTCATCTCTAGGAGACAGAACGCGTCTCCTTCCTGAGCGGTATGACAGCTGCGTGGTCCCATGGTGTTTATACTTGCGTACTATTGTTTGTACAGATGAACGTGGTACCTTCAGGTGTTTGGAAATTGCTCCCAAGGATGAACCAGACTTGTGGAGGTCTAAAATTTATTTTCTGAGGTCTTGCCTGATTTCTTTTGATTTTCCCATTATGTCAAGCAAAGAGGCACTGAGTTTGAAGGTAGGCCTTGAAATATATCCACAGGTACACCTCCAATTTACTCAAATGATTAGCCTATCAGAAGCTTCTAAAGCCATGACATCATTTTCTGGAATTGTCCAAGCTGTTTAAAGGCACAGTCAACTTAGTGTATGTAAACTTCTGACCCACTGGAATTGTGATACAGTGAATTATAAGTGAAATAATCTGTCTGTAAACAATTGTTGGAAAAATTACTTGTGTCATGCAAAACGATACATTTGTGGTTGAAAAACTAGTTTTAATGACTCCAACCTAAGTGTATGTAAACTTCCGACTTCAACTGTACTATGACTCTGTGTGTAATGTTTACTGTTAATTTCTGATTGTTTATTTCACATTTCACTTGCTTTGGCAATGTAAACCTATGTTTCCTAAGCCAATAAAGCCATTTGAAGAAACAGAGAGAGAAAGATGGATCTACAGTTGCTCATAGAGCTAAACTGACATAGTGATGTGGTGTGTAAGGTTCAGAATCTCATCAATCTCTCTCTCTCTCTCCCTCCCTCTCTCTGTCTCTCTCTCTCTGTCTCTCTCTCTCTCTCTCTCTCTCTCTCTCTCTCTCTCTCTCTCTCTCTCTCTCTCTCTCTCTCTCTCTCTCTCTCTCTCTCTCTCTCTCTCTCTCTCTGTCTCTGTCTCTGTCTCTGTCTCTGTCTCTCTCTCTCTCTCTCTCTCTCTCTCTCTCTCTCTCTCTCTCTCTCTCTCTCTCTCTCTCTCTCTCTGTCTCTCTCTCTCTCTCTCTCTCTCTCTCTCTCTCTCTCTCTCTCTCTCTCTCTCTCTTTTGCTCTCTTTCTCTCTTTTGCTCTCTTTCTCTCTCTCTCTGTTCTCATGGCTCCATCCTCTCCCCCCCCAGAGAGCTATGGATCATCTCAGACCTCCTGCATCCATCCTAACACTAATATTTATGACTCTCTCTTTCTCACCAACATAAACATCCAAAAGATTTAGAGCTTAAACATATTTCCAGGGAAGATTTAGGGACTGAAGGCTACAATATGTACAGCTTCATCTCTGGAAAATGACAATATGAGATGTCAGATGTCAAATGTACATGAATTACATAAGGCCATGTGACCTGACCAAGAAACACTCTGGGCTCTATTATCATATCAAGAGGGAGTTAGTAAGTACAGTCGTGGTCAAAAGTTTTGAGAATGCTTGTGTCATTCTCAAAACTTTTGACCACGACTGTAGTCCCTGTGTTTTGTGATATTTACAATGTATCTCCATTTATTAACCACCACGTTATCAGTTCACTATGATCATCATCATGTATGCCATTTATCAGACGCTTTTGAGTTTTACTGGACCACCAGAAATATAATATCTAGAGATGTGTAGATAAAATGCATTGTGAGGTAATTGCCAATAATATGATATACTTAACGATCATCATCAACAGTAGACCCTACTGGGGCCAGTAAGATAAGAAGAAACCACACACACACACACACACACACACACACACACACACACACACACACAGACACACACACACACACACACACACACAGACACATGCTTTTAAGGAGACCAACATTGTACCAGTGCTCAAGAAAATTAAGGTGACATGCCCAAATGACTATCGCCCCGTCTGTCACGCGACGTGTATGCGGTAGAGAAGTCAAAAGCAGGACACAGAGCGGCTGGCAACGTTTTTTACTGAACACAGTAAAATCAACGTACAAAACAACAAACCTCCAAACAGGGAGGAAAGCACAAAGACCCATACATACAAGAACTGCCGGAATGACAACAAACAATAACACACAAAGTACCAATGAGAGACAGGGGTAAATATAGGGAATACAATCCAACATAATGGGAAACAGGTGTAAACAATAAAGACCAAACAAGACAAACACCGAAACATTGATCGGCAGCAGCTAGGCAGCAGCTAGTACTCCGGGGACGACGAACGCCGAAGCCTGCCGAGCAAGGAGGAGGAGCAGCCTCGGCTGAATCCATGACAGTACCCCCCACCTTGACGCGCGTCTCCAGCCGTGCGCCGACCCCGGCCTCGGGGACGGCCAGGAGGACGCGGAGCAGGGCGAGTCGGATGACTCCGGTGGAAATCCCTCAACAGGGAGGGATCTAGGATGTCCCTCCTAGGGACCCAGCACCGTTCCTCCGGACCGTACCTCTCCCACTCCACAAGATACTGCAGACCCCCATCCGACGCCTCGAATCCACGATGGAACGGACTGAGTACGCCGGAGCCCCCTCGATGTCTAGTGGGGGGGAGAAGCCTCTTTTCCTGGAGTGGACCAGCTACCACCGGCCTGAGGAGAGACACATGGAACGAGGGGTTAATGCGGTAATTAATGGGCAGTAACCTATAACATACCTCGTTCAATCTCCTCAGGACTTTAAATGGCCCCACAAACCTCCGACCCAGCTTCCGGCAGGGCAGGCGAAGGGGCAGGTTTCGGGTCGAGTGCCAGACCCGATCTCCCGGTGCATAAACCGGACCCTCACTGCGGTGGCGATCGGCGCTTGTCTTTTGCCATCTGATAGCCCGCTGCAGATGGACATGCGCAGCGTTCCATGTTTCCTCAGAGCGCCGAAACCACTCATCCACCGCAGGGGCTTCGATCTGGCTCTGATGCCAGGGTGCCAGGACCGGCTGATAACCCAGCACACACTGAAAAGGCGTAAGATTAGTGGAGGATTGGCGGAGTGAGTTTTGGGCTATCTCTGCCCAGGGGATATACCCCGACCACTCCTTCTGCCGGTCCTGGCAATAGGACCTCAGAAACCTACCCACATCCTGGTTTACTCTCTCCACCTGCCCATTACTCTCAGGGTGAAAACCCGAGGTAAGGCTAATCGAGACGCCCAGACGTTCCATAAACGCCCTCCAGACTCTAGAGGTGAACTGGGGACCCCGATCAGACACTATATCCTCAGGCACCCCGTAGTGCCGGAAGACGTGAGTAAACAGGGCGTCGGCTGTTTGTAGGGCTGTAGGAAGACCTGGCATAGGAATGAGACGGCAGGCCTTAGAAAACCGATCCACAACGACCAAGATCGTGGTATTCCCCTGGGAGGGGGGAAAGTCCGTGACAAAATCCACCGATAGGTGAGACCACGGCCGTTGTGGAATGGGTAGAGGTTGTAACTTCCCTCTGGGCAGGTGTCTAGGCGCCTTACACTGGGCGCACACCAAGCAGGAAGAAACATAAACCCTCACGTCCCTAGCTAAGGTGGGCCACCAGTACTTCCCGCTAAGGCAGTGCACTGTCCGACCAATACCAGGATGACCAGAGGAGGGGTACGTGTGAGCCCAATATATCAGTCGATCACGGACCTCGAGCGGCACGTACCTCCGCCCCTCTGGACACTCTGGGGGAGTAGGGTCGGCACGTAATGCCTGCTCGATTTCCGCATCGACCTCCCACACCACCGGTGCCACCAGACAAGACTCCGGAAGTATGGGAGTGGGCTCAATGGACCTCTCCTCTGTGTCATATCGTCGGAACAGGGCGTCTGCCTTAGTGTTCTGTGACCCTGGTACATAAGTGAGCTTAAATACAAACCGGGTAAGAAACATGGCCCACCGCGCCTGACGAGGGTTCAGCCTCCTCGCTGCCCGGATGTACTCCAGGTTACGATGGTCAGTTAGAATGAGAAAAGGGTTTTTAGCCCCCTCAAGCCAATGCCTCCACACCTTCAGGGCTTGGACCACCGCTAACAGCTCCCTGTCCCCCACGTCATAATTGCGTTCTGCCAGACTGAGCTTCTTGGAATAGAAAGCACAGGGGCAGAGTTTTGGAGGCGTGCCCGAGCGCTGAGACAGTATAGCATCGATCCCCGCCTCGGACGCATCCACCTCAACTTGGAACGCCAAAGAGGGATCCGGATGTGCCAGCACCGGAGCCGAGGTGAACAGGTCCTTCAGATGTCTAAACGCCCTGTCCGCCTCAGCCGACCACTGCAAACGCACCGGGCCCCCCTTTAGCAGGGAGGTGATGGGAGCTGCTACCTGTCCAAAGCCCCGGATAAACCTCCGGTAGTATTTGGCAAAACCCCAAAACCGCTGCACCTCCTTCACCGTGGTGGGAGTCTGCCAATTACGCACGGCTGAAACGTAGTCAATCTCCATCTCCACCCCTGACACGGACAACCGATGTCCCAAGAAGGAGATGGACTCCTGGAAAAACAGACATTTCTCCACCTTCACATACAGGTCATGCTCCAACAGCCTACCCAGCACCCGACGCACCAGGGACACATGCTCGGCTCGTGTAGCGGAGTATATTAGAATGTCATCAATATACACCACTACACCCTGTCCATGCAAATCCTGGAAAATCTCGTCCACAAATGATTGGAAGACTGAAGGAGCCTTCATTAAACCGTATGGCATGACGAGGTACTCATAGTGACCCGAGGTGGTACTGAATGTTGTCTTCCACTGATCTCCCTCCCTAATGCGCACCAGGTTGTACGCGCTCCTGAGATCCAATTTTGTGAAGAATCGCACCCGTGTAATGACTCCGTCATACTAGCAATCAGAGGGAGAGGATAGCTGTATTTGATTGTAATCTGATTGAGACCACGGTAATCAATACACGGGCGTAAACCCCCATCCTTCTTCTTCACAAAAAAGAAACTCGAGGACGCAGGGGAAGTGGACGGCCGTATGTATCCCTGTCTCAGAGATTCGGTGACGTATGTCTCCATAGCTGCCATCTCCTCCTGAGACAGAGGATACACATGACTACGAGGAAGCGCAGCGCCTACCTGGAGTTCTATCGCACAATCCCCCTGTCGATGAGGTGGTAATTGAGTCGCCTTCTTTTTACAGAAGGCGAGTGCCAAATCGGCATACTCAGGAGGAATGTGCATGGTGGGAATTTGGTTCGGACTTTCCACCGTCGTTGCCCCTATGGAAACACCTACACACCGCCCGACACACTGATCAGACCATCCCTTGAGAGCCCTCTGTTGCCATGAAATGTTGGGGTCATGAGATGTTAACCAGGGAAGCCCCAACACCATGGGAAACGCAGGAGAGTCAATCAAATACAACTGTTTAATCTCCTCATGGCCCTCCTGCGTCTTCATCTTAAGTGGCGCTGTGACCTCCCTAATCAATCCCGACCCCAAAGGGCGGCTATCTAAGGCATGCATGGGGAAGGGCACATCAACTGGTACAATAGGAATCCCTAACTTATACGTGAACCGGCAGTCGATAAAATTCCCAGTTGCGCCTGGATCTACTAGCGCCTTATGCTGGGAGTGAGAAGAAACCTTGGGAAACACAACTTTAATACACATATGTACAACAGAGAGCTCTGGGTGAGTTGGGTGCTTACTCACCTGGAATGACTCATCAGTGCGTTGCCTACTGCCTCGATTCCTAGGAGACCCTCTCCAGCACCGAACCGCAGTGTGTCCTCTGCGGCCACAGTTGGTACAGGGGACGGCCTCTCTCCTGGTCTCTCTCCTCGCCTCCCTAGCACCAGCACCCCTGAGCTCCATAGGGCTCGGCTCGGAAGTGGTGGGGGATGGAATGGACGGCCCCAACTCCGGACGTCCGCGGGTAGCCAACAGGGTATCTAGGCGAATCGACATGTCCACCAGCTGATCAAAGCTTAGGTTGGTGTCCCTGCAGGCCAACTCCCGACGAACGTCCTCCCTTAGGCTGCACCTGTAGTGGTCGATGAGGGCCCTCTCATTCCATCCCGCGTTGGAAGCCAGAGTTCCTGAAGTCCAGTGCGAACTCCTGCGCGCTCCTCTTCCCCTGTCTGAGGTGGAACAGACGCTCACCTGCCGCCTTCCCCTCTGGGGGATGATCGAACACCGCCCTGAAGCGGCGGGTGAACTCCACATAGTTGACTGTAGCGGCGTCTATTCCCCCCCACTCGGCGTTGGCCCACTCCAGTGCCTTGCCGGACAGACAGGAGATGAGGGCGGACACGCTCTCGTATCCCGAGGGCACCGGGTGGATGGTTGCCAGGTAGAGTTCCACTTGGAGCAGGAAACCCTGACACCCGGCCGCGGTGCCATCATAAGCCCTCGGGAGCGAGAGCAGAATCCCACTGGACTCCGGAGGTGAAGCGATGGGTATAGCTGATGGTGGTGGTATCGTTGGAGGAGGTGTGGGCAGACCTCCTCTTTCCCATCGCCTCAAGGTGTTCATCACCCCTTCCATGGCGGTGCCGAGATCCTGGATCATGGCCGCTTGTTGTATAACGCGCTCCTCCAGTGATCCAGCTGGCACCGCCGCTCCTGCTGACTCCATGGTGGTGTGTTATTCTGTCACGCGACGTGTATGCGGTAGCGAAGTCAAAAGCAGGACACAGAGCGGCTGGCAACGTTTTTTACTGAACACAGTAAAATCAACGTACAAAACAACAAACCTCCAAACAGGGAGGAAAGCACAAAGACCCATACATACAAGAACTGCCGGAATGACAACAAACAATAACACACAAAGTACCAATGAGAGACAGGGGTAAATAGAGGGAATACAATCCAACATAATGGGAAACAGGTGTAAACAATAAAGACCAAACAAGTCAAACACCGAAACATCGATCGGCAGCAGCTAGTACTCCGGGGACGACGAACGCCGAAGCCTGCCCGAGCAAGGAGGAGGAGCAGCCTCGGCTGAATCCGTGACACCGTCGTACTCACCCCTGTCGTCATGAAGTGCTTTGAGAGGCTGGTCTTTGAGAGGCTGGTCTTTGAGAGGCTGGTCTTTGAGAGGCTGGTCTTTGAGAGGCTGGTCTTTGAGAGGCTGGTCTTGGCCCACATCAAGGCCACCATACCAGGCATACTGGACCCACTCCAATCTGCCTACCACTCCAACAGATCCATGCAAGATGCCATTTCCATCACTATTCACATGGCCGTAGCACATCTGGACAAGAGGAACACCTATGTGAGAATGCTGTTCATTGACTACAGTTCAGCATTCAACACTGTTGTTCCCTCCAAGCTCGACACCAAGCTCAGAGCCCCTGGGTCTGGACACCAGCCTCTGCAACTGGATCCTGGACTTCCTGACGGGCGGACCACAGGCTGTGAGGATTGGCAACAATACCTCCTCCACACTGACTCTTAACACGGGGGCCCCCCAGGGGTGTGTCCTCATTCCTCTGCTGTACTCCCTGTTCACCCACGGCTGCATGGCATTGCATAACACCAACTCCATCATCAAGATTGCTGACGACACCACGGTTGTAGTCCTGAAAACCAACAACGACGAGTCAGCCTATAGGGAGGAGGTAAGTGAACTGGCATTGTGGTGTCATGCAAACAACCTCTCTCTCAACATCAGCAAATCAAAGGAGTTGATTGTTGACTTCAGGAAGCAGAGGAGGGAACAGGCCCCGATCCACATCAATGGGACTGTAGTAGAAAAAGTTTTAAGTTCCTCGGCGGTCACATCACTGAGGACTTATCATGGACCAACAACACCACGACTCTTGTCAAGAGGGCGCAACAGCATCTCTACTTCCTAAGGCGGCTGAAGAAATTTGGCATGCCACCCCGGTCCTCTCCAAATACTACCGCTGAACCATCAAGAGTGTCCTGACCGGTTGCATCACGGCCTGGGACAGGAATTGCTCCGTCTACGACCGCAAGGCCCTCCAGTGGGTGGTGAAGACAACCCAGGACATCACTGGGACCGTGCTCCCACCCATCCAGGACATCACTGGGACCGTGCTCCCACCCATCCAGGACATCACTGGGACCGTGCTCCCACCCATCCAGGACATCACTGGGACCGTGCTCCCACCCATCCAGGACATCACTGGGACCGTGCTCCCACCCATCCAGGACATCTACTCGAAATGGTGCCTTAGGAAGGCACATAGCATCATCAAGGACCCCACACACCCCAGCCACGAGCTGTCCTCTTCCTATAACACTTCATCACTCCTCCTCTTCCTCTAACCCTTCATCTCTCCTCCTCTTCCTCTAACACTTCATCTCTCCTCCTCCTCTTCTTCCTATAACTCTTCATCTCTCCTCCTCTTCCTCTAACCCTTCATCTCTCCTCCTCTTCCTCTAACCCTTCATCTCTCCTCCTCTTCCTCTAACACTTAATCTCTCCTCTTCCTCTTCTTCCTATAACCCTTCATCTCTCCTCCTCCTCCTCGTCCTCTAACCCTTCATCTCTCCTCCTCTTCCTTTCCGAGAACAATAAATTGCAATCATGAACAACAATTACCAGCTGGTTGGTGTTCTGTCTGTTGTATTTATCCAATAGGAGCAGGGTCCCTAAGTAAACAACCAGAACCCATCTGCTTTGCTGTTCTTTAATGTAGCTGTCTTTTTTCCTTGTCTATTTACTCTCTCTCTCTCTCTCTCTCTCTCTCTCTCTCTCTCTCTCTCTCTCTCTCTCTCTCTCTCTCTCTCTCTCTCTCTCTCTCTCTCTCTCTCTCTCTCTCTCTCTCTCCCAAGATAAACAACCATATATCAGGAGGGTGGTGGCCATGGTGATATACAGCCAGCACTGCAGCCCATCCCTGACACACCCCTCTCTAAGACAAATAGCGGTCTATCTGTGGGAACGGCAGCCACTGACATCATTATGTTTCTAGTGAGATAAGAGGACCATGGCTGGAGGCGGCCTGTGTGTTTGTGTGTGTGTGTGTGTGTGTGTGTGTGTGTGTGTGTGTGTGTGTGTGTGTGTATGTGTGTGTCGGCTGGACTGACAGATGCATCAACACCAGAGGAGTGTGTTTAGACAGACGGACAGCGATGTGGAAGTGGTCCATCTCTGTCAGAGAGAGAGGGAATAAAAGACAGAGGGAGGAGAGAGGGAGGGAGGGAGGGAAGGAGAGAGGGAGGGAGGGAAGGAGAGAGGGAGGGGAGGGAAGGAGAGAGGGAGGGAGGGAGGGAGGGAAGGAGACAGGGAGGGAAGAAAGGAGAGAGGGAGAGAAGGAGAGAGAGGGAGGGAAGGAGGGAGGGAGGGAGGAAGGGAGGGAGGGAAGGAGAGAGGGAGGGAAGGAGAGAGAGGGAGGGAGGGAAGGAAGGAGAGAGGGAGAGAGAGGGAGGGAAGGAGAGAAGGAGAGAAGG